>NC_081355.1:69448298-69757985 GCF_030684315.1 Stegostoma tigrinum | reverse complement strand
CTAAACCAATTTAATCACAGAACTCATTTGTAAAACAAATAACAATGGTTATGTACAGCTGCATTTGTCAAAGACTTATAGTAAAAGTCCTTGTGGTTCTGAATTGGTTTTGAATTAATGTTCACTTGTATCGTGTGACTCAGAATGTACAGTGTAACAGGGTACTGCACACTCCTCATTTAATATTTATAGTCAGGGATAGATTAATAAAGAGTGTGTGGTTTTCTGCTTTGTTTGAACTACTATGTGTATTTTTAGCATAACCACGTTTGCAAATATTATTTCAAAATCAATTTAAAACTGTGAGTAAATGTTCACTAAGGTTTTCATATCCTTTGCAAAGACAGGCAATGTTACAGTCAGAACTGCACTCTCTGGTCTTTTCATAAAAGGACCAGACTTCTCCCCTCAAAGAGAGTGAGGACACAGATGTCAGGCACTCCCTTTGTCACCAACACCCCAGCTCCACCACCATCCCTCCCACCTTCAGCCCAACCTGTCCAAGCTCTGTCTGCCAAGTTATGGGCATTCTTTTCTGGTAATGAGAAAACGGGAAGAAATAAGTGAGATGACAATGGGTGGCATGGCTGTTTGTCCTGGCACAAGTGGGGTGAAGATGGTGAGGTGCTTCGAAAGCCTGAGGAACCAGGGCAGAGTGCATGCAGAATGTGAGGCTGAGAGGAACAGGAGGTGAGGGAATATGTTGCAGACAATGGTGAAGGTGTTGGGACATTAGCCTTGGTATGAGCTGTGTGCCATGGACTGACGGACTGAGAGTGAGATAGCAAAGGGAAGAGAGTAGCACTTACCCTTAAGGGTGGAGAAGGCCACTGTCCTACTTTTTGCATTACTGGCCATTTCTTTGCACACTGGAGATGGCATTTACCTGAGTGGTGACCTCAGACCAGACTGCCAAGGTCTGGTGGCATAGTGTCCTCTTCCGGTCCTTCAGAAAAAGTACGCCGCTCCTTTGCACTGTACCATCTATCAGAACATCCCTTCTCTGACATATTCCAATTCTATCCATTAATGAACAGGGCAGCTTCAGAGTGCCAATGCTTGTCTGGGTGCACAACAGCATAATAGAGATGGCACAAACGGGAGTGATACCAAAGTTTCACTGGATATCCGCTGAGTTGTTCTGGGAAGGGGGAAGTTGGGATAGAAATTAGATGTGAGAGACACAGTGTAGGCATGTAATTAATGAGGGGATTTGGTAAGATAGGGAGTGAAAACACATGAGGCTGCACAACGAAACAAAACCCTCCAGAGAAACAACATAATTTGGAGTGAACCCAAAAAAGCCCTAAAATTCAGCCCAATATCTTAATCACCAATTTTGTAAGTTATTGTATTTATATATCCAAAGTTATGGTCCATCTATTTATGTCCTGGAATTCCAGCCCTTGGCTCCGTGCTGATCCCCCGATGAGTCAGAAGGCTGTGTGCTCAAGTGCCTTGGCTCATACCAAGGCTAATGTCCCAACACCTTCACCATTGCCTGAAACATATTCCCTCACCTCCTGTTCCCTCTCAGCCTCACATTCTGCATGCACTCTGCCCTGGCTCCTCAGGCTTTCGGAGCACCTCACCATCCAGAGTTTTGAGCGTACACTAATGCTGACATTTTAATGGAGCGTTGTTCTGTTGGCTGGGCTATCTTTCAGGTGAAATCTTCAAACAAGGCTCTATCTGCCATCTCAGGTGGAATACAAGTAATTTGATGCCATGATTTCTTGAAGAGCTGGGGATTCTTCTTAATGACAAGGTGTAGAGCTGGATAAACACAGCAGGCCAGGCAGCATCAGGAAAGCTGATGTTTTGGGTCTGGACCCTTCTTCAGAAATGGGAGAGGGGAAAGGGGCTCTGAGATAATTAAAGAGAGGTGGAGGCAATGATAGAAGGTGGATAGAGGAACAGATCGGTGGAGAGAAGATGGACAAGTCAAAGAGGTGGGGGTGAAGCCAGTACAGGTGAGTGTAGGTAAGGAGTTGGGATGGGGCTTGGTCAGTGAGGTGGGAGGAGTGGAGAGGTGGAATAAAAGATGTACAGGTCAAGGAGGCGGGGATGAACTGGGATGGTCTTGAGATGAGGTTGGGGTGGGAAGATTTTGAAGCCTGTGAAGTCCACATTGAGACCATTGGGCTGCAAGGATCCCAAGTGAAATATGAGGTGCTGTTCCTTCAGCCTTCTGGTGGCATCATTGTGGCACTGCAGGAGTCCCAGAATGGACATGTCATCCAAGGAGTGGGATGGGGAGTTGATGGGATTCACAACTGGGAGGTGTTGTTGTTTGCATGAACCGAGTGTAGATGCTTCACAAAGCGGTCTCCAAGTCTCTGTTTGGTCTCTCTGATGTAGAGGAGGCCACATCGGGAACAGTGGATACAATGTACCACATTACTGGATGTGCAGGTGAACATCTGTTTAATGTGGAAGGTTTTCTTGGGGCCTGGGATGGAGGTGAGGGGGGAGGTGTGTAGGTGTAAGGTGTAAGACTTCCTGTGATTGCAAGAAAAGGTGCTGGAGTGCTGGGGCTAGTGGGTAGTGTGGAGTGGATGAGGGAGTCACGGAGAGAGCGATCCCTCCGCAAAGCAGATAAGGGTGGGGAGGGAAAAATATCCTTGGTGTTGGGGTGAGATTACAGATGGCGGACAATGATGTGTTGAATCCAGAGGGTGATGGGATGATACGTGAAGACAAGGGGAATCCTGTCTTTGTTGTTATTACGGGGAGGGAGTGTGAGGCCTGAGGTGCAGGAAATGTGAAAGATGCGGTTGAGGGTGTTTTTGACCACTGTGGGGGGGATATTGTGGTCCTCAAAAAACGAGAACATATGGGACATTCAGGAGTGGAACGTCTCATCTCGGGAGCAGGTGCAGTGGAGGCGAAGGAGAAAGCTGCTCCTCTGCTGCCTGCTATGTTCATCCAGCTGTACACCTCATTATCTCAGACTCCAGCATTGGCAGTTCCTACTATCTCCCAGGGGATTCTTGATGTCTTCAACAAGATAAATCCCTTAAAAAAACATTATTTAAAACAGATGCTGTGCCAGACCTGCTGAGTTTCTCCAGCTATTTATGTTTTTTTTAGATTAGATTAGATTCCCTACAGTGTGGAAACAGGCCCTTCAGCCCAACAAGTCCACACCGCCCCTTGGAGCATCCCACCCAGACCTATCTCCCTACAACCCACACACCCCTGATTTGAATTGCCACTACAGGCAATTTTAGCATGGCCAATCGACCTAGCCTGCACATCTGTGGACTATGGAAGGAAACCCACGCAGACACGGGGAGAATGTGCAAACTCTGCACAGACAGTTACCCGAGGCTGGAATCGAACCCAGGTCCCTGGTGCTGTGAGGCTGCAGTGCTAACCACTGAGCCACTGTGTCACCCCAGATTTCTAGCATTCACGGTTCTTCCTGTTCTCATTTCAAACTGATTACCTGGTCATTTACTTATTGCTTTTTCTTTGACCATTCTGTGTACAAATTCAATGCTGCATTTCCCTCCATTACAATAACAGCTGTAGTTCAAAAGCACTTCATTAAGTCTAAGATTCCCTGAATTTGTTTAATCTGGCATATAAATGGATGTTATGCATTTTCTCAACTGATTTCTTTCCATATCAATCTTAGAAGAGACGTCAGAGTGATCAGCAAATAATGTGTCCTCCAGTTTTATTTTCCACTCCTGGCCTCCAATTAGCAACTCTCCCTTGAACTGAAGAATTATTTCATGGAGCATTATCACTTTCAATCAATAACCTACCACAATGTACCACAAATGATTTATGCTGCTGTGCATGGCACCATGTTGTTATAATTTTGGCTGGATTTTCCCGTAAAAATTTGATGAGGTTAAAAGCCGTGAGTATAATTTATGGACAAATATTAAAGACAGAAGCCAACGCTGACTGTATTGTTAAGCAGAGAAATTCAAAGGCTATATCTGGGATGACTTGCTTCTCCAAAGTTTAAATAGAAATGGTATCCCACCATCTGACTACGATTCAAATATAATTAGTTGCTCGAGATTCCTGAGTTCACCCAGACATGCAATAACAAGGCAGAGATTGCCCAATACAGTATAATTAAAAACTGAATGAACTGCAGATGCTGGAGATCAGAAACAAAAACAGAAATTACTGGAATATCTCAGCAGGTCTGGCAGTATCTGTGGAGAGAAATCAGAGTTAACGTTTTTGGGTCCAGTGACCCTTCTTCAGAACAGTATAATTAATCCCTTTAAAGGTGCTGTAAACTTGAATATTGACAACTAATCTCTGTTGCACTGAAAATTAACACCATCAAGTGTGATGTTCCATTCTTTCAAATATTAAAAACTTTTTTTTAATCCTATTTAAGCAGAATTTACTGAAGAAACTCAACCGGTCTGGCATCGTCAGGAGATAGAGTTAAAAAAGCCAATGTTTCTGATTCAGTGACCCTTCGTTAGAATTGACAGGGCTGAGGAAAAGATAGTATTTATGCTGATAACTTGGAGATGAAGGAGTGAGCATATAGATGGAGTCCACAGAGAGAGAAAAAAATGTAGGCTGACAAAAGAATGGTTGATAGTAAGCAAGAGATGAATAGAAGCTGGAATGGGGCTAATATGTAGGTGAGAATAGTTTGGCCATGTTTAAAGCAACAGGACTTGCGCGTGGGAGTAGATAATAGAAATGGAAGGATGCTTTCATTCCTGAAAATTGTTAAACTCAATGTTGAGTTATGAACATTGTAAGGTCCCAACTGGAAGATGTGATGTTTCTCTAATCTGCATTGAGTCTTGCTGGAGCACTCCAACAGGCCTGAGACTAAAATATTGGCCAGGGAACATAGTGGTGTGTTGAAGTGGCAGACAACTGGAAGCTTAGGGGCCATTTTTACAAGCAGAATGCAGGTCTGCGTTTAATCTCCCCGTTGTCGAGACCACATTTTGTGAGCAGCAAATACAGTAGACTAGATGGAACAAAATGCAGGTAAATCACTGCTTCATCTAGAACTTATGTCTGAGGCCTTGGGTGATGCGAAGGGAGAAGGTAAACTGGGAAGTGCTGCACTTTCTGTGAATGCATGCAAATGTTCTAGGACAAAATGTATTGGCAGTGGAATACAGTGGACCAGAGTGTCCCGGGGGGAATGGGCTCTGCAGAATGATGACAAGTGATGGGAGGGGAATATATGACTCATGGTGGCTACCCGCTGGAGGTGGCAGGAATGGCTGTTTATGCTTGTTTCAGATCTCTAGCATCCACAGCTCTTTGTTTTGTTTAACTTCTAATGTTATTTTAATTTCTCTTTCTTAATCCAATTTTCTCTCTTTTTGGCTTGCTTTCCATATCAGATTAATTTCACAATTCTAATTGACACCCTTGATTCAGGATCTGCTCTCTTCAATAATTATCTTATTTTTCTCCCAATTAGTTATGGAGGTAAACAATTGCTTATTCTTCATAAAGATCCCAGCTACCCGATGCTGGCTGAAACATCATTTGGATGTTGACAGAAACTTCCTGCACAAAACACCATTGAAAAACTATGGCTAAGAGTGCCTCGAATAAATTGTAGGCACTCAGAATAAAATCTCTTGAATCATTATTTGGTAAGGCAACACTTTGCTGGTTTTGTAATTAAAATGCCCAATTAAAACAGATGCATAATCCTACTGATTATGTATGTATTGACTGTGAAATGTGCATTGTAGTGTGTTGGTTAAGTTGAATGGTTATTTTTTCATTTTCTTCTTCTTTGGCAGTTCCTCAAGATTGAAGATATCCATTCCGGGAGTGGGGCTTGGGGCGGTGGGGTGTGTGTTCTGCAGTGGCTGAATATATCAATGCTAGAGCTGTAGACAATGCTACAGATAGGACATATGGTGTTTGAGGAGGCAGGTGGGTGGAACACTCTTACCTCTGCTTGCACTTGGCATCCACATGCCCCACTTGGTGACTGTCAAAATGGTTGGTGCCTTTGTGGATGCTTCTTCTCCAGTTTGTGATTTCTAGAGCAATTGTTTCCCAGTGCGCTGACATTGCTTTTGTCGAGGGAGGGTTTCAGGGCGTCCTTGAAACATTTGCTCTGTCCTGATGATCGCTTATCACCGCAGAAGTTGGAGTTGAGCATTTGCTCAGGGAGTCTCATGTCAGGCATGCAGACAATACGGCCTTCCCATGGCCATTGATGTGCATGACCAATGCCTTGGTACTGAGGATATTAGCCTGGGAAAGGACATTCACGTTGGTACGCTTACCATCCCAACGGACTTTTAGACTTTTGTGAAGGCAGCACTGGCGATAGTTCTGTAGGGATTTGAGGTATTTGCTGTAAACTGGTGACTTATATTAGTTCAAGCATGTGCACTGCTCTGTGTTTATTGAGTTTTAAAAATAACAGCCTCAAGGATAAGAAGAAATAGCTACAAATACATTTCTCTGGGCTTGACCTCATATTATTGAAGAACAGTTGAGCCATTAACTGCCTACTGAATTGTTACTGCACGTCGCCTGGGTGTGGCACAGTCGTCAGGCAAGGTCAGCTCAAGACAAATCTGCAGCTACACATCTGGGAACTCCAGCAGGCCAGCCTCCCCAGCTCACTCTGCACCATCTTGACTTGATACTTAACTTGTTGCCACAGGAGCTTGCGCTGGTGAGCAGCTCAGAACTGGGTTCTGGTCTCTGGCTTGGTAGCCCTCTGAGATCTGGACACCAGGCACCATCATGGGCTTCAGCTCCTACTCCACTGTGGTAGAGATTGTTAATGACTGATGGAAGATGAGTGTTTGTTAGCCCTCCTGCTCTTCAGCAGACCCAGTTCCACTTTATAACTGAAAAAAAATGAGAGAAATATTTGCATTTGTTTACTCTTTTCCATAAGCTCAGAAAATTGTAAAGTGGTTTATGAGCTATGAAATACTTTTGAAGTGTAGTCACTGGCAGGTTTGTAATAGACAATCTAGGGATCCCCAATATGACAATATTTTGAGGTTATGTACTTGTAGTTCATAAGAAGGAAATACTTATATCTTCTTCTGCTACAGTTGTAAAGCTTGATACAGAATCCGAATTTAAAAAAAAATCAAAATAGGTTCAGGTCATTTCAGAGCTTTGCAAATGCTCAGTAAAATGGAAGTATTTTGCCTTCAACTGCTCAAGTTATAACTCAATAATCCAAAGACATCTGTTATCAATCAAAGAGACCCACATAACGCATGAATAAAAGTTATTTTGAGGAGTTAACTAAACTAAAATTGTAACCGTGTGAACTGAAGACAATACAATGGCCCAGTAGTGAACTGAAAGTCTCCCTTCAATCATATTTGTTTTGTCTTGCTTAGATAAATACGATCAAATATTGAACTGCCTCCAAGATGGAGTGGCAAACTGACAGGGAAATATTGCAATTCAAAGAGTGGATCATTGAAAGAATAAGGAAGAAGAAACGTTACATTATTTCCTCTGTTCCGCCTACATTGTAACTCATTGGATAATCACGTCACTGTACTGGTTGAGGAAGTGGCCACTAGTCAATTACTTCTGTTGGCAGACAATGTATTCTGTTAAAATGACTTGCTTGAAACAAACAAAATTAAGAGAAATGTAGTGCAGGAAGATTTGCATTCATATAGTGCCTTCCATATCTAAAGTGCTTTGTGGTCAACTTTTTGAAGTGTAGTCACTGTTGGAATGTAGGAAGCATTGTACAATTTGTAAATAGGGATGTCCCACAAATGGATCATGTTATAACGACCAGGGTAATCTATTTTAGTGATGAGAAGAAATAAATATTAGTGGCTAAAACACAGTGTGCATTAATGAAATTTCTGATCATGTCAAAACACATTTTGGTTAACCTTTAATTTCTTTAAAGCACAGTTGTGAATTATAGAAATCGTCAGATTTTAAAAAAAAGGGATAAAAAACTGGGATTGTTCAGCCAGCTTCTGCTAAATGGGAGTCTGAACAATGAGAGAAGATGAGATTGAAAAAACAATCTAAACTTTGAGGTTTTTTTTGTTTAGTTGATCCAAATTACGATGGCATTCTTATTGGCTGCAGATCATAAGGAATTTATTACAATACTGACATGGCAAGAAGAAAATCAACATGTTTTAGTTTTAAAAACAACCATGACATTTTTTTCATTAGTTTTTTTCCTAGTGAAAAGGGAGATGCTTCCAAGAATTGATGTTGTCTTCCTTCCAATTCATTGGAAAAATTGTGCTATGCTACAAATGTTTTACTTGCCCTGCTGAAGTAAAATAATTTATCTAATTAAGTGACTTATTATACAAATGACATTGCTCACATGACAGAAATAGATGGTCTTTTTATTCATTATACTACAATCAAATATTAACATCTTATGGTTTATCTGTTAAGGGAGAGTGGATAGTACTGGAAACAAAGTCCGTCATTACCCTAGAGTTTATGAGACTACATGTTCATCCCATTGTGAAATCCTTCTCCCTTCCATTATTGTCTTTGTTCTTGTTCCATTGCTGCCCTTGCTTTCACTTCTCTGAAACTGTTACGAGATATTTGTTCTTTGTTGTATAAGCCCAATAGTACTTGAAAGGGTTATCAAACATCATGCATTAGCTCTGCCCATCAGAATATAAAAACTCTTCCTGGGAAGAGCTAACCAGAGTTTGTAGAGTTGCTAGGCTAAGATGGACAGATTCATAATCAGCAGCAGAACCAAAGCTTATGGGGAAAAGGGTGTCATTACAAAAAAAAATCAAAGATTTTGATTAAAAGTGTGCAAAATTCCCCAATGTCTTTTACACCCAGGGTTACAGAAAGCATGGACCAGTTCTCTATACTTAGCAAGAGTTACTATTTATCTGGAATAAATAGTAAGTACAGGTAAACAATTATGAACCGTGCCACATAGCTCTACCAGCTAAAACTCTTAACTCCATTTATAAAAATGCCACTACCCACATGCAGACAGATACATAAAGAAAGGTTGCCTTGACTGGAAGGAAAAACTTGCTTTCATTGGTTCGTGCATTGAGTATAGGAATTGGGACATCATGTTTGGCTCTATATGACATTAGTGAGGCCACTTTTAGAGTACTGCATTCAACTCTGGTCTCCCTGCTATTGGGAAGATGTTGTTAAACTTGAAACAGTTTAGAAATGATTAGAGAGTTCGAGCTATAGGGACAGCTGAATAAGCTGGAGCTATTTTCCCTGGAGTATCGGAGGTTGAGGGGTGACTTTATAGAGGTTTAAAAAGTCATGAGAGGCATGAAGAGGGTGCCAAGTTCTTTTTTCCCCAGATTAGGTGACTGGAGATAATTGTTTCTTGCTTGTCATATCCAGTTGTTCTTCAGTCTTACTTCCTTCACTTGCTTGCAGGGGGCACAGGATCAATGGCTCACACTTACAACATCTCAGATTTGTTTTTTTAACAACAAAGCTTACAGCAACTGATGAGGGAAAGGAAAATGGGTATCTTCAGGTTTGAGGTGTTTTCACTGCAGAAGTCTGATGGCTTCTCCCAATTATTCACACCCACAACCTGTTCAGCAACCTGGGAGCCAATCCAATAGTTGTTGGCAGGCAGCAAGCCTTTTCCATTTAAAACTGGTCAGCAATCCCCAGATCAATCAGCTATTTATTGCCTGCCAAATATCCATTATACACACCTGTGAGTCCAGATCATCAGACTGAACTTCCCTGCTGATTGATTAAACACCAGTGTTAGCAGCACACATAATGAGTCTAGGGTAAATTGTTTTTTTAAAAAGTGCAATAATCTTTTCCTTCGTCTTTAAAACAGTGCTTTTTTTTAACCATTTCACAGTCAAATATAGATATATATAGAAGATAATGCTGTCTTTGCATGCTCTGACATGGAAAAATGTAAGCAAGAAACAATTATCTGATGAAGGGTCTAGGCCCGAAACGTCAGCTTTTGTGCTCCTGAGATGCTGCTTGGCCTGCTGTGTTCATCCAGCCTCACATTTTATTATATTGTTTAAAAGTATCTGTTTTGCTATTCAAGTTTTTCATTTAGTCTCAAATATATCCCTCAATAGTTACTTGTCTTATATATCAAAATCTAAATATGATTTAAAGCTCCCGCTTCTTATTTCCTGCTTTGTTGTCTGTGAGAATGTTCAATCTGATTGCCTTTTGGACTACTTGCTACGTGTTTGGATATGCAAATCTCCAATGACAGCTCCAGATTCAAACTGATGTTAGAAGAAAGGATCGCTGCAATCCAGAACATCCTAAACCTCTGAGTCACTTTTCGCAAGGTCAAAGTACAGTGAAAATCCATCATAGCTGAATTTACTTGAGATTTGAATACATTTTTAAAAAAAACTGGGCAATTCAAAATTCTACACTTTGGATAACTTTGGGACAACTTTTAATCCCCACTTCTTTGATTTAAATCTATTTGGAAGTATCTATTCTTCCACATTATTTACTTCACAAGAAATGCTGGGCCAGAGCTCCTCTTTCTACACATTCAACCCACTGTGTTGTTTTGTTATGATCCTCGATAATTTCTTGGCTTCAGTATCATTTATTACTTTTGTAAGTAGGTGCTGCTCTCCTTGTATTCTGGAGTGGGCTTTCTTGTGGTTCAATATCCAGGTGATTTGTAGGAATACATAGAAATTATGTTGGATAACTCCAACACAGTGCAATGGCTACTAGAACTTGTTATGTGTATATTGTGTTAAAAT
Organism: Stegostoma tigrinum; assembly: GCF_030684315.1. Classification (NCBI taxonomy): domain Eukaryota; kingdom Metazoa; phylum Chordata; class Chondrichthyes; order Orectolobiformes; family Stegostomatidae; genus Stegostoma; species Stegostoma tigrinum. The sequence continues at coordinate 69,747,270 of NC_081355.1, read as the reverse complement.
AGGAATAGCAAAAGGATAACTGAAGGAAAGATTTGACAATTAGGGACCAAAAACAGTGTATTCTGGTGGAAGTAGAAGACATAACTAAGGTATTAGATGAGTATGTTGCATCTGTCTGCACCGTTGTTGCCAATGTAGCAGTAAAGGTGGAGGCAGCCCATGTTGTTAGACAGAACCAAAACAGGATAAAACAAGTTGGTTGTACTAGTCATGAAAATTCAGCTGTCCAATGTTGTATGCATGTCATGTCTTTAGTAGAGCTCACGTTGGGGAACTCCACGTGCTGTGTGCATACCCAGGTTACGATTCTACCTGATTGTTAGGCTGCTGTGGGTTTTCAAGATTTTCACAACACAGAATCAGTGTGGTTCTTAACTTATACTGTGCTTATTGTTTTAAATAAAGTAATCACTGGAGTTAAACTATCCCTGCTGAGCCACTGAGCATTAGGCTTTTAACATTAACATGACCTTACTGAGATGCATGCTTGGTTTTCATGCCAGAAATTGTACAGTTTCAATTAACAGTCCTCTATTTCTATTTGGATGTGAGATTAAGGCAGAGGCCTGGAGGATTCCAAGCATCACGACCCTGTCCAAAGAAGAATTCCAGAATGAAAGACTGCACTGAATTGTTACAGACAAATTGTGATTCATTGTCTTGAGTTCTTTAATGAAGTAACAAGAGGGTTTCTGAGAATGCTGATGTTCATTTGGGCTTTTAAATAACTTCAAAAAGAAGTGCAATATAAAAGATTGAAGCATATGGGTTTTTAGGGGCAGGGGCAACATGGATATGATATTATTCAAGGACAATAAGTAGAGGTATTGATGATCAGTAACTTTTTGTTACAGACACGAGGACAGCATGTGGTGATGTCCCCAAACTGTCAGTATTAAGCCTGCTACTCTCTTTGTTACATATTCATGATCAGTATTCGTGTACACAGACTACAGAATCAAAGTTTGCTGATTTTCTTAAACTTGAAAATGTAGAAAACATTGAAGAAGAAAATACCAAAGTTAAAAAGTCTTTAGTTTGGTGAAATGGGTAGACATATGATAGATTAAATTTACCATAGAGAATTATAAAGTGATCCATTTCTTCCCAGGAAATAAGGACAGTGGCAATATAACCTAAATTATATAGAGGTTGTAGGAACAGACATATAAAGGATTTTATATACTCTAATCTTTGAAGATGACAGGACAGTTGAGGAAACTGTTAAAATGGCTTATGAGGAGCTTGATTTTATCAATTGAGGAATAAAGTATAAAAACCACAAAGTATGCTAACTGTCTATAAACCACTTGTTAGGTCTATACTGAAATATTATGTTCCACTCTGGGTACCATACATTTGGAATAATGTCAAAGCCTTTTGGGGTTACAGAAGAGTTTTCCCAGAATGAGACCAGGGATAAGAGAGTTCAGATACATGAGGGAATTGGAGAAAGTGCAGTCGCTGACTTTAAATCCAAGAAAATTAAAATGGGACCTCATAGCAGTGTTCAAAACATTAAAGGTTTTTGATGGACTATTGTGATGGACAGTTTTAAAGTATTTCTTGAAAGATGAAAGATGTTTGTGATCAATGTATTTATATACGGAAGTGTGGATTAATTACCTTTGGAGTGAGTCCATTGTAAATAGCTTTGTGGCAAAGCCTTTAGTACTTAAAAAGCACGGTTAGTTTGTTTCATATGCTTGCTGTGCAAGTTAAAGAAAATATGCCACTTTTAAGCTCACAGAAACACATAAAAATGAATTATAGATGAAAATTAACAACAGTACATAAAAAACTGATTCATAACCATTCTCTATTTGATGTAAGTCTATTGTTGAGTTATTATATTATCTTGAGTGGAGACTTTGGAATGATAAGTATCTCAGCAGCTGTGATGGCTTCTACAGCTGATCTGCCAGAGATTGTTTTCAAAGGTGGCTCACTGATGGAGAGAGGCAGGCAAGAGACAATAGCCCAACTTGATAAGGTGCCTCATGGGAGGCTGCTCAGTAAGGTGAGGGCCCATGGTGTTTGAGGTGAGCTACTGGTTTGGATTGAGGATTGGCTGTCAGACAGAAGGCAGAGAGTTGGGATAAAAGCTGTTTTTCGGAATGGCAACCAGTGACAAGTGGTGTCGCAGGGTTCAAGGTTGGGACCGCAGCTGTTCACTTTATATATATTAATGATCTGGGTGAAGGGACTGGGGGCATTCTGGCGAAGTTTGCCAATGGTACAAAGATAGGTGGACAGGCAGGTAGTACTGGGGAGGTGGGGAAGCTGCAGTAAGATTTAGACAGTTTAGGAGAGTGGTCCAGGAAATAGCTGATGAAATTCAACGTGAGCAAATGCGAGGTTTTGCATTTTGGAAAAAAAGAATACAGGCATGGACTATTTTCTAAACGGTGAGAAAATTTGTAAAGCAGAAATACAAAGGGATCTGACAATGTTGGCCCAGGATTCTCTAAAGGTTAACTTGCAGGTAGAGTCCGTGATTAAGAAAGTGAATGTAATGTTGTCGTTTATCTCAAGAGGGTTGGAATGTAAAAGCAGTGATGTGCTTCTGAGATTTTCTAAAGCTCTAGTTAGGCCCCATTTAGAACACTCTGCCCAATTTTGGGCCCCACACCTCAGGAAGGACATACTGGCACTGGAGCATGTCCAGCAGAGATTCACACGGATGATCCCTGGAATGGTAGGTTTAATGTATGATGAACGGCTAAGGATCCTGGGATTGTATTCATTAGAGTTTAGAATGTTGAGGGGAGATCTAATAGAAACTTACAAGATAATTGTGGCTGAGAAAATGGGACGCTGGGAAGTTGGCGGGGAGACTAGGACCCGTGGGCACAGCCTTAGAATTAGAGGGGGTAAATTTAGAATGGAAATGAGGAGACATTTCTTCAGTCAGAGAGTGGTGGGCCTGTGGAATTCATTGCCACGGAGCGCAGTGGAGGCCGGGACGTTAAATGTCTTCAAGGCAGAGAGCGATAAATTCTTGATCTCACAAGGAATCAAGGGCTACGGGGAGAGTGTAGGGAAGTGGAGTTGAAATGCCCATCAGCCATGATTAAATGGCAGAGTGGGCTCGATGGGCCGAACGGCCTCACTTCCACTCCTATGTCTTATGGTCTTAACTTGATGCTTCTATTGTACTGCAGCAGTGGCCCCAGGTAGCCTGGTTGATTACAGCAAGCCAATAACTAGGCTTGTTGAACACCTTTCTCTCTCTCTTTCCCTGATGCTCTTTTTACACCTTTTATACCTATCTCATAATACTTTACTCCCAAATCTCAGTTTTTGTCACATCCCTTGGTTTTTAAAAAAAACTCCCTGTCTGTTTTATGAAGCCTGTGTTCAGGCTTCTATGTGATTTCTGAATACACTTCGTGATTTCTGAAATTCATGGATTGTGTAGAAACCAGAACACTGTCTTAGATCACAAAGTGTATCCAACCTGTTCTTTTGGATTCTGTTAAATGTAGAGTTAAGAGATGACTCAACAATAGAAATTTGCTTGAATATGAACATTTAAGTAATAATAAAAGATGAAAAAGGAAGGAAAAGATGCAATAAGCCTCATGCCCTTCTACCTATCAGGGACCCCACAAATGATGGCTGCTCTGGAGGCTCAGGTTCATTCCTGGCACCGTTCACAATCCCAGTCTGAGGTGAAGGAACGAAACTCTCTCACTTATAGTGTAATGAACAGCAAGTACAGAAACGAAGCAAGTTGATTGTGCTGGCTTTGGCATCAGGAATGTTCACAGGATTCATTGAAGGTCATACAGCTGTCAAAGATCATCATCAACTTTAGCTCATCCTGTATAAACGTCACTCTGTACCTGGCACTTATAACAATTTAATTTCGCCACAGTTACTTTCATTACATAATGAGGACTTGCAGTGTGGGCCTGACTGACACTGAATTTACTCTTTCTAAATTTGCTCTTTGCCTCTTAGTTCTATCTGGGAATCCATACCTAGCTGCTGTAAATAAACTTGTGTACTGACCATGTTGACTTAACCATTGTCCTAGCTAAAAACTTCACCGTCTTAAGCCTTGCATATATTTAGCACCCTGAACACAAAATATTTTAAGGCACTTCACAGCAGCGTTGGAAAGCAAAAGCTATTAGTACACCACATATGAAATGACCAAGAGCTCGAATCAGGTTTTAGGGAGTGAACTAAGGGAGAGTAAAAGCAGAAATGATGGGAGATATATAAAGACCATTCCAGAGCTGAAGATATTGCAGGTTGAAGTTATAGCATCCAAAGTGAAGCAACTGAAATTGGACTAATTTAAGAATAAAAGGACTGCAAAACTATGGAGATTGTTGGGCTGGAGTAAATTGCAAAGACAGATAAAGGTGAGGCATGGAGGAATTTGAAAACAAGCGTGGGAATTTTGAAATATAGGCATTACTAAAACAGGAGCCGGTATTATTCAGCAAACATAGGGGTCACGATTGACTGCTTTTCATGTAGGATAGGATGTAGGTGCAGTATCAATCTCACAAGGGGTAGAATGTGAGAAGTGGGGTGTAGATTGTGTTAGAATAAGCAAATCCAGAAACGTCAAAGATATAAACAAGGCTTCTAGCAGATCAGCTGAGGTAGGAGTGATATCAGCAATGATACAGATGTGGAAATAAATGGTTACATTGATGGCAAGAACATATGGTTGGAAATTCATCTCAGAGTCACTTGTTAAGTTGTTAGCAAAGGTTATAAACAGTTTGGCTCAACCTCAGAACAGTTTTCAGGGAGGTATATGCATTCAGTAGTTCAGGAGCAAAGTAGAGAATTCTTGGTTATAATTCACTGCAATGGATCTAATGTATGTGGATTGTGAGTCAAAGAGCAACATCTCATTGCATAGTCTCTGGACCAAAACGTAATGACTTCAGTGTTTAATTGGAGGAAACCTATGCTCATTAAGTCATTTATATTAGTCAATCAGTCTAATAATAGATAATGGATAATTCCTTCAATTCTCCACATAAATGCCAGCATAGATGAAGTGCACAAGACTCTGTAATGGGAGTGAGAGTTCAGACTTTCAGTGAGGATGCTCAGGGTGCTTGAGGGTAACATATCCAAATAGCGATTATTGGCAGCACATTCATATCACCTGAGAAAACATTAAACCTGAGAAAACATTAAACCCTAAATCTGAAAATGAAGTGTAATATATTAATCAAAAACCAAAAGAACTACGGATGCTGTAAGTCAGGAACAAAAACAAAGTTGCTGGAAAAGCTCAGCAGGTCTGGCAGCATCTGTGAAGGAAAAACCAGACAATGTTTTGGGCCCGGTGACCCTTAAACCGTTAAAAAAAATCACTTCTTTGTGATTTTTCGGTGGGGAAGTTAAATATCATTGATAGGCACGAGAAGAAAAGCTGAAGGTGGATGACATTAAAGAGAATTTGAAGACTATAAAAGAAATGAGAAAGCATGAAAAATGAGATAAAATTGGAGCTAAAGTAGCTGGGAGAGATTACAGGGAATCAGAGATACATGTTCTGAGGAAGGGTCAATGGACCCGAAACGTTAACTCTGTTTTCTCCTTCACAGATGCTGCTAGACCTGCTGAGCTTTTCCAGCAACTTTGTTTTTGTTGAGAGAGTAATATATTTACTGCCTTAATTTAAGATAAATGTGTTATAAAAGAATTTACAACACAATGGCTGGCCGTTAGATCCATCTGGTTCATACGAACATTTATGCTCTAACCACCCAAAGCCCATTGATATAATTCTATTCCTTCCATCACAACGTGGTCGCAAGTTTCACGTTTTAAGCACTCTCAGGGTAGTGGTGCTACTTCGAATTCCCAGCTTTATTTCTGGTGAACATAATTATGGTACTGTCCCACAAACAATTTTTAAAAAACCGTCTTTATTAGGGCTCCACTCAGCCTTGTCCTCTATCTAGAGCTGTAGCCCGTTCAGTGTGCCCTGATGAACTCTCTTGAGTTCTGGTACCATCCTCATAAAACATTTTGCATCTTCCCCAGTTCTATGTGAAGAAGGGTCTAGGCCGGAAACGCCAGCTTTCCTGCTCCTCTGATCCTGCTTGACCTGTGTTCATCCTGCTCCACACCATGTTATCTATATGACAGAATGCGGATTTTTAAAAAGTAAAGGCACGGGCCACTTAACTGAAACTCAAATTTAAAAAAAACTGCTTCGAAGAAACTGGCATACATCTTTAGCAATTGGCTAATTATCTCGGTTAAAAGTTATTAATGTTTCCTCTTGGTAGTGATGCAACTCGTGTTTATTCGCGAGTCCAGGCACGTCAATGTTTCAGCGGGCCAGCCACTTCCCTGTTTACAGATTACAAATAGCCAAAGTCCGGCCCGCCTCCTCCCTGCTTCACTTCGCCCAGGGACTAGGTACTGCTTCTCGCCTGCTGACCGGGATTCGTTACAAACATTTGTGAGCAGTAGTTCTGCGTTTCCGGACTTCCTCACCTTGTGTATTTCACCCCTGGGCATGGTGCTGCATCTGCAATCCAACCTCACCCTTTCGCAGGGGGTCAGGCTGATGTTTTACGCCTTAACTCCCAGCGAAACCACATTCAGAGAAGTGGACCAAGTATACGACTATGTCCAGCAGGTGAGCTGCCCTGTTTGTTTCACCCCGTCAGTAGCTCTGATCCTGCGGCCGTCAGTTTTCACCAAAGGAACTACTACTCCGCCAACAGTTGGCTGTATAGTTCCCTTCTGAGTGTAGACTGCCGGATATCTGATCTGGATGGGGGTAAATTAAATGACAGGCCTGATGTACCGGACTGTGCTTGTAATAGTGCTCGATGACATGTACCTGTGACAAGCCAATAACAGGTTGAACTGAAACGTGGAAGCAGCTCAAATGTTTTTTTTTTGCCAATGCGCCTGGATATATACCGATGCCTCGTGATATCTGTCACTTTACCATTTCCATCTTTGCGGAAGATAGCAAGAACTGCGGCTGCTGGAGTCAGCGAGAGTGTGGAGCTGGAGGAACACAGCAGGCCAGGCAGCATCAGAGGAGCACGAAAATAATAGAGGGAGGAGGGATGGGGCAAAGGGTGGGTAGGTACGATGTTGGGACGTAGATGCGGATAGGGGATAGTGGTAATTGGTCAATGGGAATGATGGGGCAGGCAGATGGTGAAGGAGATGGACAGGTAGGGTCAGGTCAAGGAGGCGCGGATGAGAGGGAGAGTTGGATGTGGGAGGAGGCCAGCGGTGGGAAGATTTGGATACTGGTGAATTCTGTATAGGCCAACAGGCTGTAGGCTCCCAAGACAGAACATGAGGTGCTGCTCCTCCAGTTTGTGAGTGGTGTCATTGTGGCATTGGAGGATGCCCAGGATGGACATGTCACCCAGGGATTGGACAGGGGACTTGAAATGGTGAGCAACTAGAAGGTGTTGTTGATTATAGCGTACAGAGTGCAGAAGCTCTGCAAATCTGTCACCGAGACTGCACTTGGTCCCACTGACGTAGAGGAGGCCACATCAGAGGACTGGAGACAGTAGACCAGGTTGGAATCTTTACAGGTGAATCCCTGTCCAATTTGGAAAGATTGTCTGGGGCCTTGAATAGAGGTGTAGGAGCAGGTGTAACACTTCCTGCGATTGCCAGGAAACGTGGTGGGGAGTGTGGAGTGGACGAGGAAATTGTGGAGTGAGGAAATGCATACCTCGCATACCACCCCACCAACCTCTGCATCCAGCGTATCATCCTCCTCCACCTGGTTCACCAAGGAGATATTTCCCTCCCCAACCCTATCTGCCTTTTGTAGGGACTGCTCACTCCACACTCCCACCAACCTGTCACACTCAGCACCTTTCCCTGCAACCGCAGGAAGTACTATACCTGCCCCTCCACCTCCATTCATTCTTCCCAAAGCAGACAGGGGTCTCCTGTACATCCACCAACCTGCCCTACTGTATCTGTTGCTCCAGATGTGGCCTCCTCTACATCAGTGGGACCAAGTGTAGATTCGGTGACAGATTTGCAGAAGGTCTGCACTCTGTATTCTATAATCAACAACACCTTCTCGTCGCTAACCATTTCAAGTCACTGGTCCACTCCCTGGGTGGCATGTCCATTCTGGGTCTCCTCCAGTGTCACAATGACACCACTCACAAACTGGAGGAACAGCACCTCATATTCTGCCTCAGGAGCCTACAGCCCGATGGCCTCAATATAGAATTCACCAGTTTTAAAATTCCCCACTCCCGGTCTCATCCCATGTCTAACCCTCCTTCTCATCCCTGCCTCCTTGAGCTGACACAATCTGTCCATCGTCTTTCCAACCGATTCACCCCACCATTCCCACTGACCAATACCCACCACCCCTCCCTGCATCCACTTATTACCATTCCACCGACCTTCCTGCAACCCCACCCCTTCACCCTCTGTTTATTTCCAAGCTCTCTGCCCCCTGTCCAGTCGTGATGAAGCATTGACTTTCCTGCTCATCTGATGTTGTCTGACCTGCTGTGTTCCTCCAGCTCCACATTGTATTGACTTGGTTTTTTGCTGTGGGCTACAGGTGACTACTGAGATGGACAGCTCTGTATGATGCCATTGAATACTGAATCACATTGTTAGATTTCAAGTGAAACCATAATTTATTGCATTACTTGTTTCAGTTGCAATACTGAGATGCAGTACTCAAGTTTACACAATTACATAAACCACAGTGTCATTGAGTCACAGAGGTGTATGGCATGGAAAATGACCCTTTGTTCTGATTTATCCATGCAAACCAGATTTCAGAAATAAATCTAGTCCCATTTGCCAGCATTTGGCCCTTATCGCTGTAAACCCTTCCCATTCATATACCCATCCAAATTCATCTTAAATGTTGCAATTGTACCAGTCTCCAGCACTACCTCCCACAGCTCATTCCAGCACACACTACCCTCTTTGTGGAAAAAGTTACCCCTAAGGTCCCTTTTAAATCCTACCCCTCTCACCTTAAATCTCGGCCCTGTAGTTTTGGACCCACCACCCCAGGGAAAAGACCTTGTCTATTTACTCTATCCGTGCCCCTCATGATATTATCAGGTCACTTTTCAGTCTCTGACACTCCAGGGAAAATAGCCCCAGCCTATTCAGCCTCTCCCTATTGCTCAAACCCTCCAACTCTGGTAAGAGCCTTGCAAATCTTTTCTGAACCTTTTCAAGTTACACAAAATGGTGAGTGGTGTTCCACAGGGCTCAACCTGGATAAATGCGAGGTGATGCATTTTGGAAGATCGAATTTGAAAGCTGAGTACAGGATTAAGGATAGGATTCTTGGCAGTGTGGAGGAACAGAGGGATCTTGGTGTGCAGATACATAGATCCCTTAAAATGGCCACCCAAGTGGACAGGGTTGTTAAGAAAGCATATGGTGTTTTGGCTTTCATTAGCAGGGGGATTGAGTTTAAGAGTCATGAGATCTTGTTGCAGCTCTATAAAACTTTGGTTAGACCGCACTTGGAAGACTGCATCCAGTTCTGGTCGCCCTATTATAGGAAAGATGTGGATGCTTTGGAGAGGGTTCAGAGGAGGTTTACCAGGATGCTGCCTGGACTGGAGGGCTTAACTTATGAAGAGAGGTTGACTGAGCTCGGACTTTTTTCATTGTAGAAAAGGAGGAGGAGAGGGGACCTAATTGAGGTATACAAGATAATGAGAGGCATAGATAGAGTTGATAGCCAGAGACTATTTCCCAGGGCAGAAATGGCTAACACGAGGGATCATAGTTTTAAGCTGGTTGGAGGAAAGTATAGAGGGGATGTCAGAGGCGGGTTCTTTACACAGAGAGTTGTGAGAGCATGGAATGCGTTGCCAGCAGCAGTTGTGGAAGCAAGGTCATTGGGGACATTTAAGAGACTGCTGGACATGCATATGGTCACAGAAATTTGAGGGTGCATTCATGAGGATCAATGGTTGGCACAACATCGTGGGCTGAAGGGCCTGTTCTGTGCTGTACTGTTCTATGTTCTATGTTCTAAAATCCTCCCTATAGGAGGGAGACCAGAATTGCGTACAATATTGCAAAAGTAGTTACCATCTTCTGAACCCTCTGTCTCCTTTCTATCATTGCACACTCCAATTTCTGTATATTGAAAAGTATATGCAAGTAAATTCTAGATGGCATTATTATTGCTGTAACAAAATATTTGCTGGGGTTTTGCAGAGACAATAACAAATCGGTGCCCTAGAACTGCACATTTGAATCTTGCAAATCAGGCTTTCTCCGTGTCACAGCACTGAAGTGAAGTCACAAATGACCTTCCATATCACAATGACAAATATATATTATCTGTCTTTATCCATCTCTGCAATCTTTCACAGAATTAACCATGAAATTTTGTTGCAATATTTGTTGATCAATTGTTCTGCTGGATGAGTTTGCACTTTTTTGCCTGTTTGCCTTTTTATCTGTCTATTTTTAACAGACAAATCATCTGCAAAAGCTTTTCTTCTTGTTCCCATGCCATTAACTTTATTCTTTTGTCTGCTCCTAGTTTCACCTTTTAAGTGGCTCCAGGCAGTGTCAGTTTTCACATGTACCCCAGGAAAAATCCACTTCTGCTTTATCACCACGTGGTTTGACTGTTTCACTGTCTCTGAATGATCAAAATGCTAGACGAGTGTATGTTGCCTCCAGTTAAATGTTTGGAATTTCAAAGCCATTGGTTAGTCTTTTGTTGCAAACTTCACTCGAGAATCAGCACCTCCATCCCTCTACCTGGCAATTGCCTGAGCTTGGACCAGGTTGTCGGAAATTTTGATGTCACATTTGACGCTGAGATGTACATCCTATCACAAATCTGCACCATTCCTAAGACTTGTTTTTAACCCCATAATATTACTTAATTATTACTTATTAATTATTAATTCTGCCCTTGCTTTAGCCTATCTGTTGCTGAAATCCCCATCTCTTTTGCTATCTCTCGACTTGCTAGTCTAAGGCATGTCTCACTGGCTAGCCTATCTAACTATATCCTTCACAAATTTGAGGTTATTGAAAATGTAATCGTTTGTGTCCAACTGAATCCAGCTTACTTATCCCTGCAAAACAAACCCCGAAATAACTGCAAATGCTGTAAATCAGAAACAAAAGCAGAAGTTGCTGTAAAAGCTCAACCGGTCTGGCAGCATTCGCGAAGAAGAAAAAAGTATCCAAGTGACATTTTGGGACTGGTGACCCTTCGTTAGAACTGTGATCTGAAATCTGAATTCTCAGGAAAGATCACTGGAGTCGAAACATTGATTTTTGTTGTTCACAGATGCTGCCAGACCTGCTGAGCTTTTCCAGCAACTTCTGTTTTTGTTTCTTATCTTTGCTGTGTTTGCTGATTGACATTGGTAGTATCTCAGTTTTAAACTTCTCATTTTTGTTCACATGTACCTCCGTTGCCTTGACACCCTGCACCACCACCACCCCCAGCCCACCCTCAGCACTGTGATTGCCTATAGCCCTGCAACTTGCAACTTTGTTAGACCTATGTTCATTCAGTCCTGACCACTTGAGCATTTCTGATTTTAATCACTCCACAGTCGGCAGCCTTCCTTTCAGCTAAACTGTGTCAAGGTCCTAAAATCTGGAATTCATTTCCTAAAAGAGCCTCTCTACCTGTCCTTTTCACTTTAAGGTGGTTGTTAAAATTTTCATTTTGAGCAAGTTTGTGATCATCTGTCTAAACATCTTTATGTGGTTTGTTGTCAGTTTATAATACTCTGAAGTAAAGCTTTTTACAGGAATTTTTTGTAAGGGGGAAATATAAAAATGCATGTTGCTGTTGAGAGGATTAGGGTAAGTGTTTGGAAATCGGAAAATAAGTATAATTGAGTTTGCTCAGTGGTGATTGGTATTGGGAGAGCTCAGTGGAGTTGGAATGTATCCTTATCTTTCAGTGAGTAGAAATGCACAACAGCTATTCAGGTTACATTTTCTGCATTTCACTTCGCATGTGATCAGATCAAATTTGCAATCTGAAAATGCAGCATTTTGCAACATTTAGATGAAGAATTGCAGATGCTGTAAATCAGGAATAAAAAACAGAAGTTGCCGGAAAAGCTCAGCAGGTCTGGCAGTATCTGTGAAGAAAATATCAGAGTTAATGTTTCGGGTCCAATGACCATTCCTCTGAAGTATTATTTTCCAACATTTAGTAGCTCCAGTAGAGTATCAAAGAACAAACATGTGGTACAGTGGCTCAGCGGTTAGCACTGTTGCCTTAGTGTCGACACCTGGGTTTAATGCCAGCCTCACAACTGTGCGTGTGAAGTTTGCACGTTCTACGTGTCTATGTGTGGGTTTCCACCAGGTGCTCCGGTTTCTCCCACAGTCTAAAGTTAATCTTTTAAAAAATGTATTCATTGAAGGCGTAGCTGGCTAGGCAGTATTTATTGCCTGTCCCTGATTGCCCCAGGGCAGTTCAGAGTCAACCACATTGCTGTGGGCCTGGAGTCACATGTAGGCCAGACCAGGTAAGGATGGCAGTTTTCTTCCCTGAAGGATGTCAGTGAACCAGACGGGTTTTTCCGACAATCGACAATGGATTCCTGGCCGTCTCTAGGTTCTTAATTCCAGCTATCTTATTGAATTCAGATTCCACCATCTGTTGTGATGGAATTTGAACCAGAATATTGTCTCGGTCTCTGGATTAACAGTCCAGTGATAAGACCATTAGGCCATCACCTCCTCTATAGGTGGATTGGCCATGCTAAATTGCCCACAGTATCAGGGATGTGTAGGTTATGTGCATTAGCCATGGGAAATGTGGCATCACAGGAGAGCGGGGTGGGTCTGTGATGGCTGCCCTTCAGAGGCTCAGTGTAGACTTGTGCCAAATGGCCTGTTTCCGCACTGTAGGGATTCTACACATTCTGCTGTAACAATAAAATCTTAGTGTTTCAGTGGCTATTTATTTTTCTTTGCTTGAAAAAAGGATTCAGCAAATCAATCTAATGATGGCTATTGGAGCAGCTTTCTTCAATACAGCATTGCTAATTTATGTATCATGTGGTATGGATGGAATTTCTGGACAAATGCTTTCAAACAATTAAACTCAAGTCCAAAATGTGTCAAAGCATTCCATTTGTTAATGTATGCGTCCAATTAACCAATAAATCAACCAATTTTCGAGCCACTGGGAAAGAAGGCTATTACCTTGCATAAGAAACAATCACTTACCTGCAGAGATTTTCTGTCAAATCTGAAACAAAATGAACTTCCAGATAATGCAGCCAATAGTGAAGGAAGGAAGCTTGCTGTTCATTTTTCTTACAACTGTTCTGTTTATTTCCTGGGGTTGGAGTAGCAACTTGACTATAATTGGAAAACCAGTAGATTGTGCAACTTTCTACTGAGGATTCTGGGATCAATGCAAACAAACTACATAGAGAATGTAAGAAATAGGAGCAGGCCATTTAAATCCTCAAGCTTGCTTGACCATTCAATAAGATTTTTGATATTTTCTGCAGCAACTCTACTTTCCTGCTCATGGCATATCCTGGAGTCTATTAGTGTTCAAAAATCTTTGAGTCTTGGTTTTCAATACACTCAGTGACTAAACCTCTAGTAACTTTTGTAGGGATATATCCAAATATTCATAATCCTCTGAGGAAATTTTCTGCAGAGCCCCAGCAAATATTCCAGTACAACAATAATAATCCCAATTACAGGTTCACTTGCACGTACTTTTCAGAATATAGAAATGGGGGGTGTGCATTAATGATAGGAAGGAGAGGGGTCCAGAAGATGGTAACCGCTGTGATTTCTGAGATTGTGTAAATCTGAGTACATCATTGCATCTCAGTATTGCAGCTGAGATGAGTGATGCAATAAATTATGGTTTCTCTTGATGTCTCACAGTATGATTCATTATTCATTTGCATCAAGTGGCAGAGTAAGTGGGGTCGTCCATCTTAGTATTCACCTATAGCCCAACGATAAGAAACAAGCAACCTGAGACTGCCACTCATAGTTTCACCTCAGCATCTACTCAGTGTTTTGACATGTTGCATTGAGATTATCTTTTGTTCTTTGAAACTCCAGTGAATACAGTACAATTGGAGTACAAAAAATGAGTAACAAAATCAGAAATGGCTGGAGAAACTCAGCAGGTCTGGCAGCATCTGTGGAGAGAAAGCAAAGTTAATGTTTCAAGTCCAGTGACCCTTCATCAGAACCTCTCTCCTCAGGTGGTGCCAGACTTGCCGAGTTTCTCCAGCAATTTCTGTGTTTTGATTCAGATTTTCAGCATCCACAGTTCTTTGTTCTACTGAAGTATGTAGTTTTGCTTCAATTGTACAGACCTTTGGTGAGACTGTAACTAGATTCTGCGTGCAGTGTTGGTCTCCATACGTAAGGTAATATGTACCAGACTTAGATGGGTGCAGAGAAGGTTCATTGAGCTTTTTACTGGGAGAAGACGGATGTCTTTTGAGGAGAGATTTGATGCCTTCAGGGCAGAGATTGACAAATTCTTGATCTCAGAAGGAATCAAGGGCTACGGGGAGAGTGTAGGGAAGTGGAGTTGAAATGCCCATCAGCCATGATTTAAATGGCAGAGTGGACTTCATGGGCCGAATGGCCTTACTTCCGCTCCTATGTCTTATGGTCTTAAGAGAATGCGACTGCACTTTCTAGAGCTTAGAAAAATATGATGCGATTAAAACCTATGATGCTGTCACATGGGCTTGACAGGATAGCTGTGAGAGGCTGTTTCCCTTACTAGAGACCTAAAAGTAGAGGAGATCATTTCAGGAGCAGTGGCTGGCTATTGCGGACTGAGATGCAAATTTTATTTTTTAGCTGGAGAGTTGTGAATTATCAGAAATTTCTACATCAGTAGGCCAAAGATGCCGAGTCATTGAATAAACTCAAAGCTCAGATAGATGGATTTCTGACCTCTGTGGGGAAATCAAGAAACACAGAGTGATTTGAGCAAACAAATGAATAACCAACTGACTGTTGGGATGTTTCAAAACACTTAACAACACCCAAATTACTTCTGAAGTGTAGGAATTGTTTTTGTGACTACCAATTTCTTAATAGCAAACCCACAATAACTTGTGTGACAATGGTCAGATAATTTTATTGTGGTGTTGTTTAAAAGGTGAACATTGGCCAGGACAATAGGGATAATTCTGTTGATCAACTTTAAAATGGTGGCGTGGAATTTTTCACCTTTACTTGAGAGAGTTGACAGATCTTAGTATATGGGAGACAATTTCAAAGACAGAAATTATGTGATATTTACTATCATCATGAACTGTGTGGAAGGCATTTTTAGAATACCAAAAAGGTCATAGGCATGTTTGTGGAGTGAGAAGATAAGTAGTAGTTGATGTTCAATGCAGCAAAGTGTGAGGTGACGCACTTTGGGAGAAAGAGCATAGACAGACAACGTAAAATAGGCACACAGTTCGAAAGGGGGTGCAGGAGCAGTGGAGTCTGGGTGTACATATGTACAGATCATTGAAAGCACAAACAGTGGAGAAAATGGTTAATAAAGAATATAGTATCATGGGCTTTATTTGTACAAAAGGTGGTGCTGAACTTCCACAAACACTTATTAGACCTTAGAGAGAGTATTGTATATCGTTCTGTGCACCACAGGGAAAATGAAAGAGTGCAGATGAGATGAACAAAAATGCACTCAGATGAGAAACTTCAATAATGAGATTAGACTGGAGAAGTTGGGACTGTTTTCCTTAGAGAAGGCTATGAAGAGTCTGATTAAAGATTTCAAAATTATGAAGGGGAAGCAGAGAGTAAATATAGACAAACTAACCTCATTCAAAGAGCAATCAAGAATGAGAGATCACAGATTTTAAAGTGATTTGCAAAAGAAGCAAATGTGCTGCAAGAAAAGTTCTTTTTTCCACACAATGATTCCTTCAGTTCTGGAAATGTGTTACCTGGAAATGGTAGAGGCAGGTTTACAATTGAAGCATTAAAGGTGACATCAGATCATTATCTAAGTAGAATTTCAAAGACTTATAGGACAGAACCTTAAAGGGTAAAGATATTATGAAAAGAGAGGAGAATAGCACCAAGTCATGATGCTCATTTGGGAAAATTGGTGTAGACACAGTGGGCCAAATGGCCTTGTTCTGCATCAGAGCACCTCAGTAACTTTGAAAATCTGAAGATGCAGACAATGAATCAAAAGGATATTGTTGACGTTTAGAATCATTAATCTTTTTTGGCAATTTTTGTTTACTAATGATAACTAATGTAAGTACTTCACTCTCATATATGATCTTTGGGCCTGGCATTTTCCGGCACGTCATTTCCCAAACTTTCGCTAACTGAACTTGGAAGAAAAGTGGCCTGGAAGTTTGGATTTTCATTCTACGGTGATAGGTTGTCTGGCAGGTGGGCCAGGGGCAAGAAAAGAAATCAGAGAATGCTGAGTTTACAGAAGCCCTGATCTAGAGCATTAACATTATGTTGAAGTGTAACAAAGGAAGAATAAAGTGGAAGACTTCCCTCCACTTCTCACCTGCCACAAGCCTTCCTGTCACATGCTTGCCATACCTCATGCATACCACCTCATGCCTACCATGCCAAATAATACCCCACTACCGACCTACCACCATGTCTCCTCGTAGCCTTCATGCCAATCTCAGCCTGTCTACCACTCCTAGCTCTTTTCAGGTTTTATGCCAAGATAGTTACATTTAAGTCAACCCATACTGTCTATCTGCCCATCATTCCCATGCATCTATCATGCTAGCTCACCTATTATCTGCCACAGGCAGACCTAAGATCCTTGCAGAGATGAGATACAGCAAAGTTCTCCAACATAATGTTCTAAATGTCTCTTGCAGACTTCACTATAATAAACACAGACATTCATGAAAATCTCATTTCTGTATTTATATTCCTTCCACTACATAATCACTTATGATTCATTCATGTGACTTTTTAAGCTTCCCTTTGACAAAACAGCAGATACAATTTTAGTCTACCTAAATATTTGTGCTCATTAGGATTATATTCACGATAATAAAATGTGAGGCTGGATGAACACAGCAGGCCAAGCAGCATCTCGGGAGCACTTTTCTGATGAAGGGTCTAGGCCCGAAACGTCAGCTTTTGTGCTCCTGAGATGTTGCTGGGCCTGCTGTGTTCATCCAGCCTCACATTTTATTATCTTGGATTCTCCAGCATCTGCAGTTCCCATTATCACAGGATTATATTCAATTTGGGTTATGAAGAAGAGTTCTGTTTGAGATTTTCTTCTGACATTTAAAACGCAGACACAGGCATCTACTAATTTATTTGTATTGCTGCCTGACAGGACCAGTGGTTAAATTCTAGTTTACGTTCACAAGAAATTTACAGCACATTTATACCATTCTGATGTGACTGTCCCACTTTGTAGTCTCATGCAAGGCTTTGAGTGGGAGGTGATCATTATTTAATAGAAATTAACTCCCCCCTTTACGCAAGCCTGGTTTCTTTGATTTTGCTGTAAACCTATAATGAATGCACTGGATGTGTGGATATGTTACATAAATGCAATGATGAGAACACACAAAAATATGTTTTCTTTTCCAGTGGCCCTTCAAGGAAAAAGAACTGCCGGCTTAGTTTGCTTTAAGGCTTTATTTATTTTCTGGATTACGCTATGGTTTTCAGGATTCCTCTTTTTCATTCTAAGTAACTCCTTTCTTAAGTGATGCAGTCGTGTTATAATACTGTCTTTTTATATTTATGTTGATTGTTTTTCTGATTTCCTTTATATAGCAGTGATAACATCTACGATATAAAGCATTTTTGTCACTCATGAAAAGATCAAACTGTTCATTATAATTTGAGTAGAATGTAAGATACCAGAAAGATTTATGTGCATTCTAAATAATTATGCAATAATGTCAAAGTAATATTTTCCTTCAAACTCTCTTATTACTACTTACTACTGTTTGTACTCCCCTCCTGCTTGCTGACCTTCTCCTGCTTCTCATTCATCAACTTCCCAATTGACTTACCAATGTCCAGATTGCGCGTGGCTGGGAAGATTCTGCACATGTCTTTAAATGTTCAATGCCTCCATAAGTAATTCGGGATTGTGATCTGGTGTCATGACATCTGCTCCACCAAAGTTGTTGTAACTGTACTGCGTGATCTCCTGAAACCACAGGGAAGAATGAGGATGGTACTGCCAGTGATTGTACAGATCTCCATTGTCCTCAGCTTCTTGTGAATTCTGGAACAGATGCCATTACAAATGTACCTCGGTTTGCCCATGCAGCTGATGTGTGATCATGACGAGGCCATTGTGTTGGTGAATTCCTACTATTTTGAGCATCAGTCACAATGCTGTCATCCTGCAGCAGTCAGCTATTCCAGCCATCATTGAGCCATTGTGTTGGTCTAGAGATGGCTGCATTATCACTTGGGCTACTGGCTGTACAGCAGACTGATCACTTTACCCTACCAGATATGGAACACACAACTCCAGTGAGAAGCATGTGGCACCAAGGAGTGATGGAGCAGACCATTGATGTCCTGAAACAATGGATCCACTTCCTGTGCAAAGCCTATTACAAGCTGATATAAAAAGTATTGGAATACAGTAGGCCTGGCTCACTTGTAGATAGAAAAATAATGCTAATATTTCAAGTCTAATATTATTCTTCTTTGGTAATTTTAATATTTCAGAAACTAAAATGAAGCGGCAAAGCATTGTGATTGCAATTAAGAGTAAGTGAGAGGCAAGGTTAAGTGTCAAATGAAGAAAAAGAATGGAGTGATTAATAAGAGAAAAGGAATGAGATGCATAAACAAAATAGAAAACTAGGCATTGTCCTAGTTTTAACAGTAAATATTTAGCTGACCAGAGGATGTGTAAGTGATATATTTAAATAGAAGCCTGAAATGAAAGCATTTCCTAAAAAAATTCCATCAGTCTTATACACTGTTTTTATCCCAGCTGGTCGTATATGGGACAACTCAAAAACCAGCATGAAAGATGGCTAGATAGTTTTACTTTTGAAATTTGCTTGTTGGGATGATCAATCAATGAACATATTCAAAACAAAACACTACCAATGAACCTTTTAACAAAAGATCATCAGAGTGTATTATATCCCAGAAAATAAAAAATGTGAACACATTATACATAAGAATTACTCAATTTTTTTTAAAATTAGAAATATCAGAAATAAATTCTGTCTTTTTTAATGAAACAGGGCAACTACTCAAGCTACAGTGAAATATATTTGTACTTCTAAAGTTTCTTGTTGCCACGGCTGCACTTGGTTCCTTTCAGGCAAAAGTTCTGCATTCACTCGATGCTAATTTATTCAATTTTTCTCTCTTCATGAGACCCCTTAACACATTTCTTACACAGCTCACTTCCTCATTTGCGTATATTGCCTAAACTCGTGCTTTAAACAGTTTTGTAGAATGTCTTCCCTGACACTTTGACATGTTCTGTTTCTGGAGCTTTCCACTTACTAATTTCTAAATGACTTAGAATTTCTTTTCTTCTGCCTCATTGTTTTGGAGACTGTTAACTTACACTGCTGACCTTATGGGCCTTTCTTTTCTGAATAACCTGCTTGCTTTTTAAAATAAACCTGCCAATTCACTGATCTTCTCATAATAGTTCTGTCTTACTAAAACAATTTCTAGTCTTAGCCATAGAAGTCTATAGTGTACAAAAGACCCTTTGGACCATTGAGTCTGTATTGGTCAAAAATAAGCAACTAACTATTCTAAGGTAACACAGTGTGGAGCTGGAGGAGCACAGCAGGCCAGGCACCCTTCCACTAAGAAGGGTCCCAACCCAAAACGTCAGCTTTCCTGTTCCTCTGGGAGTGTGTGGCCTGCTGTGTTCCTCCAGCTCCACTCTGTGTTATCTCTGACTCCAGCATCGGCGGTTTTGACTGTCACTAACTATTCTAAACCAATTTTCCAGCACTCTCTCCATGAAAATATTTTTCTTCACTATCACTCTAAACCTTCTTTCCTTTGCTTAAATCTATGCCCCCAGTCATTGATCCCTCTAACCAGGGGAATATCTTGGATAATGCCCCTCCACAATTTTATACAACTCAATCAAGCCCCATTCTCCGTTCCGTGATAATGGGAACTGCAGATGCTGGAGAATCCAAGAGAATAAAATGTGAGGCTGGATGAACACAGCAGGCCCAGCAGCATCTCAGGAGCACAAAAGCTGACGTTTCGGGCCTAGACCCTTCATCAGAGAGGGAGATGGGGTGAGGGTTCTGGAATAAATAGGGAGAGAGGGGGAGGAGGACCGAAGATGGAGAGAAAAGAAGATAGGTGGAGAGGAGAGTACAGGTGGGGAGGTAGGGAGGGGATAGGTCAGTCCAGGGAAGACGGAAAGGTCAAGAATGTGGGATGAGGTTAGTACGTAGGAGATGGAGGTGCGGCCTGGGGTGGGAGGAAGGGATGGGTGAGAGGAAGAACAGGTTAGGGAGGCAGAGACAGGCTGGACTGGTTTTGGGATGCAGTGGGTGGAGGGGAAGAGCTGGGCTGGTTGTGTGGTGCAGTTGGGGGAGGAGACGAACTGGGCTGGTTTTGGGATGCGGTGGGGGAAGGGGAGATTGTGAAGCGGGTGAAGTCCACATTGATACCAATGGGCTGCAGGGTTCCCAAGCGAAATATGAGTTGCTGTTCCTGCAACCTTCGGGTGGCATCATTGTGGCACTGCAGGAGGCCCATGATGGACATGTCATCTAAAGATTGGGAGGGGGAGTTGAAATGGTTCGCGACTGGGAGGTGCAGTTGTTTATTGCGAACCGAGTGGAGGTGTTCTGCAAAGCGGCCCCCAAGCTTCCGCTTGGTTTCCCCAATGTAGAGCAAGCCACAATGGGTACAGTGGATGCAGTATACCAAATTGGCAGATGTGCAGGTGAACATCTGCTTGATATGGAAAGTCATCTTGGGGCCTGGGATGGGGGTGAGGGAGGAGGTGTGGGGGCAAACGTAGCACTTCCGGTGGTTGCGTGGGAAGGTGTCAGGTGTGGTGGGGTTGGAGGGGAGTGTGGAGCAGACAAGGCAGTCCCAGAGAGAGTGGTCTCTCTGGAAGGCAGACAAGGGTATGGATGGAAAAATGTCTTGGGTGGTGGGGTCGGATTGTAGATGGCGCAAGTGTCAGAGAATGATGCATTGTATCCGGAGGTTGGTGGGGTGGTATGTGAGGACGAGGGGGATTCTCTTAGGGTAGTTATTGCGGGGGTGGGCGTGAGGAATGTGTTGCAGGAAATGCGGGAGACACGTTCAAGGGTGTTCTCGATCACTGCGGGGGGGAGGTTGCGGTCCTTGAAGAATGCAGACATCTGGGATGCGCAGGAGTGGAATGCCTCATCCTGGGAGCAGATGCAGCAGAGGTCAAGGAATTGGGAATAGGGGATGGAGTTTTTGCAGGAGGGTGGGTGGGTGGAGGTGTATTCTAGGTAGCTGTGGGAGTTGGTGGGCTTGAAATGGACATCAGTTTCTAGCTGGTTGCCTGAGATGGAGACAGAGAGGTCCAGGAAGGTGAGGGATGTGTTGGAGATGGCCCAGGTGAACTTGAGGTTGGGGTGGAAGGTGTTGGTGAAGTGGATGAACTGTTCGAGATCCTCTTGGGAGCAAGAGGCTTGGTTTCCCCAATGTAGAGGAAGCCACAACAGGTACAGTGATACAGTATACTATATTGACAGATCTGCAGGTAGACATCTGCTTGATATGGAAAGTCATCTTGGGGCCTGGGATGGGGGTGAGGGAGGAGCTGTGGGGGCAAGTGTAGCACTTCCTGCGGTTGCGTGGGAAGGTGCAGGGTGTGGTGGGGTTGGAGGGGAATATGGAGCGGACAAGGAAGTCCCAGAGAGAGTGGGATATATTCCCAAGTCAGGATAGTGAGTGACTTGAGTGGGATCTCTCAAGTGGCAGTGTCCGACATGTCTGCTGCCCTGGTTCTTCTAGATTGAAAAATTATTGTAAAGTGTTGCTAAAGGAGCCTTGGTGAAATTCTGTGGTGCATCTTGTAGATAGTAGCAGCAGTGTGTACTGAGCGTCAGTGGTGGAGGCATGGGTGATTGTGGATATGGTGCCTATCAAGCGGGCTGCTTTGTACTTAATGCTGTCAAGCTTTTTGAGTGTTGTTGGAGCTGCGCTCATCCAGGCAAGTGGGCAGTATTCTGTCACACTTCTGACTTGTGCCATGTACATGGTGGACAGGTTTTGAAGACTCATGTGGTGAGTTATTCACTGCAGTATTGCTAGCCCCTGACCTGCTTGTTGCAGCCACGGTATTTATACGGTAAGTCAAGTTGAGATTCTGGTCAATGGTAGCCTCCAGGGTATTGATAGTGGAGATTCATCAATGGTAAGACAGTTGAATGTCAAGGGCTGGTGGTGAGGTTCCCTCTTATTTGAGATGGTCGTAGTCTGGCATTTGTGTTTCCTGAATATTACTTGCCACTTGTTAGCCCAAGCCTGGATATTATCCAGATCTTGTAGCATTTGAATATGGACTGCTTCGGTATTTGAGGAATTGCGAATGCTGATGAATATTGTGCAGTCATCAGCGAACATTTCCACTTCAGACCACATGACGGTGGGAAGGTCTTTGATGAAGAAGCTGAAGATATTTGGGCCTAAAATACTACCCTGTGGAACTCCTGCAGAGATGTCCTGGAGCTCAGATGACTGACCGCCAACAATCATGACCATCTTCCTATGTGTCAGGTATGACTCCAACTAGCAGAGAGTTTGCCACTTGATACCCGTTGATTCCAGATTTTCCAGGGCTCCTTGATGTCACACTCAGTCAAATGTCTTGATTTTAAGGACTTTCACCTCCATCAGCTCTGGAATTCAAGGCTATTGTCCATGTTTGAACAAAGGCTGTAATGAGATCAGGAGCTGAGTGGCCCTGGCAGAACCCAAACTGGGCATCACTGAGCAGGTTATTGCTGAGTAGGCACTGCTGGATAGCGCTGTTACTGACACCTTCCATCATTTTGACAGTAGATGGGCTAGTAATTGGCGGATTTGAATTTGTCTTGCTTTTTGTGTACAGGCCAAACATAAGCAACTTTCTAAGATAATAAAATGTGAGGCTGGATGAACACAGCAGGCCAAGCAGCATCTCAGGAGCACAAAAGCTGACGTTTCGGGCCTAGACCCTTCATCAGAGAGGGGGATGGGGAGAGGGAACTGGAATAAATAGGGAGAGAGGGGGAGGCGGACCGAAGATGGAGAGTAAAGAAGATAGGTGGAGAGAGTATAGGTGGGGAGGTAGGGAGGGGATAGGTCAGTCCAGGGAAGACGGACAGGTCAAGGAGGTGGGATGAGGATAGTAGGTAGCTGGGGGTGCGGCTTGGGGTGGGAGGAAGGGATGGGTGAGAGGAAGAGCCGGTTAGGGAGGCAGAGACAGGTTGGACTGGTTTTGGGATGCAGTGGGTGGGGGGGAAGAGCTGGGCTGGTTGTGTGGTGCAGTGGGGGGAGGGGATGAACTAGGCTGGTTTAGGGATGCAGTAGGGGAAGGGGAGATTTTGAAACTGGTGAAGTCCACATTGATACCATATGGCTGCAGGGTTCCCAGGTGGAATATGAGTTGCTGTTCCTGCAACCTTCGGGTGGCATCATTGTGGCAGTGCAGGAGGCCCATGATGGACATGTCATCTAGAGAATGGGAGGGGGAGTGGAAATGGTCTGCGACTGGGAGGTGCAGTTGTTTGTTGCGAACTGAGCGGAGGTGTTCTGCAAAGCGGTCCCCAAGCCTCCGCTTGGTTTCCCCAATGTAGAGGAAGCCGCACCGGGTCCAGTGGATGCAGTATACCACATTGGCAGATGTGCAGGTGAACCTCTGCTTAATGTGGAATGTCATCTTGGGGCCTGGGATAGGGGTGAGGGAGGAGGTGTGGGGACAAGTGTAGCATTTCCTGCGGTTGCAGGGGAAGGTGCCGGGTGTGGTGGGGTTGGAGGGCAGTGTGGAGCGAACAAGGGAGTCACGGAGAGAGTGGTCTCTCAGGAAAGCAGACAGGGGTGGGGATGGAAAAATGTCTTGGGTTGTGGGGTCAGATTGTAAATGGCGGAAGTGTCGGAGGATGATGCGTTGTATCCGGAGGTTGGTAGGGTGGTGTGTGAGAACGAGGGGGATCCTCTTAGGGCGGTTGTGGCGGGGGCGGGGTGTGAGGGATGTGTTGCGGGAAATACGGGAGACGCGGTCAAGGGCGTTCTCGATCACTGTGGGGGGAAAGTTGCGGTCCTTAAAGAACTTGGACATCTGGGATGTGCGGGAGTGGAATGTCTTATCGTGGGAGCAGATGCGGCGGAGGCGGAGGAATTGGGAATAGGGGATGGAATTTTTGCAGGAGGGTGGGTGGGAGGAGGTGTATTCATGACATGTCCATCATGGGCCTCCTGCACTGCCACAATGATGCCACCCGAAGGTTGCAGGAACAGCAACTCATATTCCGCCTGGGAACCCTGCAGCCATATGGTATCAATGTGGACTTCACCAGTTTCAAAATCTCCCCTTCCCCTACTGCATCCCTAAACCAGCCTAGTTCGTCCCCTCCCCCCACTGCACCACACAACCAGCCCAGCTCTTCCCCCCCACCCACTGCATCCCAAAACCAGTCCAACCTGTCTCTGCCTCCCTAACCGGCTCTTCCTCTCACCCATCCCTTCCTCCCACCCCAAGCCGCACCCCCAGCTACCTACTAACCTCATCCCACCTCCTTGACCTGTCCGTCTTCCCTGGACTGACCTATCCCCTCCCTACCTCCCCACCTATACTCTCTCCACCTATCTTCTTTACTCTCCATCTTCGGTCCGCCTCCCTCTCTCTCCCTATTTATTCCAGTTCCCTCTCCCCATCCCCCTCTCTGATGAAGGGTCTAGGCCCGAAACGTCAGCTTTTGTGCTCCTGAGATGCTGCTTGGCCTGCTGTGTTCATCCAGCCTCCCATTTTATTATCTTGGAATTCTCCAGCATCTGCAGTTCCCATTATCTCTAAGCAATTTTCTACATTGTTGTGTAGCAGCTCGTGTTGTAATTGTACAGGAACAGCTTGGCTAGAGGAGCAGCAAGTTCTAGAACACCAGTCTTCAGTACCATTACCCAAATGTTGTCAAGGCCCATAGCCTTTGCAATATTCAGTGCCTCCAACTGTTACTTGATATCACATGGAATTAACTGAATTGGCTGAAGACTGGTATCTGTGATGCTGGGGACCACTGGAAAGGGATGAACTGGATCCCTACTTGGCTGTTCTGGCTGAGGATTACAGTGAGATCATATAAATAGTTACACAATTCATGGTACAATAATCTATCGTAGGATCATGAAAGCGACATGGATTGTTGCATACTCTTGTTTAAAATGCATGCCCTCAAGACACTGAATTGCCAATTAGTTTCTTTTTGGAAACTGTCACTGCAAAAGGCGAAGCCATGAAGTAGTGCATATTGCATTGTGAACCCATATCAACAATACAATAAGACATTTCATTAATTGTAAAAATTTGCTATTTCAGGATGATTAAGTTGGCCCCCTCAAATGCTTGATAGCTTTTTACTCTTCAAATGAAGATGTTTTTTGCATTTTATTACATAGTGCTCAATTATTGAAGAGCAGATAAAGGGATCAGGGGAAGACTCGTGGTCTTCTGACTACTGCTTGGTGGAGGCCAAATAGTTAAATGGATTGGATGTGAAAGGTATGTCTCTTAGTTGTAGTTTCAATGTACATCACTATAAACGAATACTATACTTCTAAGTGAAGTGCATTGTGCTTTCAAACAAACCTGTTGGATTATAAAATGGACTATATATGCGCATGGAATAGTTTACCAGTGGTAGTCATGGAAGCGGAGTCATTAGTGACATTTAAGTGACTGCTGGACATGCACATGGACAGCAGTGGATTGAGGGGAATGTAGATTTGATTAGATTATTTTTGGACAAGGATTATTCCACGGCAGAACATAGTGGGACGAAGGGCTTGTACTATGTTGTACTTTTCTATGTTCTATAACTTGGTGGCGTCTGACTTCTGACTTTGACCAGCACCAGCACCTCCACATATGAGTGTATTTCTATTGACAGCAGGTATGGTCTTGATGCTGATAATTTAGATCATCATGTGCTGTGTCAGTCAAAAACGTAGCTCTCTAGAAAATTTTGACATGATGTGTAGCCAGATTTGAATGAGATTTTTGTGCATCTGATTGATCTTTTGATTCCATTATGACCACTAGTTTATAGCTTTGTATTTTTAAGTGCGATGCTTGGCTAATTATGGTAGATATTTTCTTTATCTCTCCTGAGCCCTAGCCTAATACCGCATGCAATCAGTTTGTTTTCTTTGCATTTGTACGTTTATTCGAATGATACTGCTTCTAATTTCTCTCTCCCATGAGAGAAAAGAGATGAGAAAGACTCAGAAATGCAATCTTGCACGAGAATTTGTTTTTGACCTGCAACAGAGAGGTCAAAAAACAGATTTTTCCAAGTGATCGTTGATGCATCATTTACATTATGTAACAGCTTGGTTTATTTCCTGAAACCCGTTAGCCAATGGGTGTATAATTGAACAATCTATTACGTGTCAGGTTTATTTTTTAAAAATAAATTGGTAGTGGCATGTTAAAGAATCCTTATTTTGTTAGGATACGGATGCTTTGTTTATAATTGGCAGCATGACTGCAGAAAATAACCAACATCTGTCATTGGCTAGTTGTTAAAAAAATACTTCAGTTGATTAAAGTGCATACAGGTTGTGTATTGATCAGATTCCTGGATCTTCAAGAAATAGTGTACAAAACTGGGAAAATGAAGTAATATTCTTTCTTTAATTTAATAATTCATTTGGCACATGCTTTCCATTGGGGAAGTTTGGAACAGTAAGTGATATTTGAACAGCCTTATTTGTTGACGGTAACTATAAGACAATACAGTAGTATTGTGGTCAAATCTACATCCATAACACTGTCTTTGAAGAAACAAAATAGCATTTCTCATTTTATTGAAACTTAATTCTGAAAAGATCAGGGTCCAGTCACAGTTTGATTTCCAAGATACTGCCAATGGGGGAATTTGCTTAAATGAAGTGTTTCTAATTTGGTGACAGAGGCCATGCTATAACAACCAGTAATATGCTTATCTTTTTGAATTCCATTTGCAGTAGGCTCCTTTTTGAAATTGAAACAATAATTCAGACAGTCAAAGGGTTGCTTACTGTTGCAATTGTATAGTTTCTATTATTAATTGGATAATTTTTGTTTATATCTTGGATCTGCAGGTAACTTAGATTTTTGAATCTTTACCACTGCCTAATTGCTTCTGCTGGAGAGGCTATGGTGAAACTCTGTGAAATCTTTTATATTAAAGAAAGATAGAATTTTCAGCTGTCCTGAGCACTGTGGCCAATGGCAACAATTCTGAGAAAATAGAGTGAGAATGAAAAAAAAATCAGATTCCATACATTGGGAGAAAAAATGTTTCTGATTTTACTTTTCCTTGTGGTTTAAGCGAAGAATTCTAAATCTCACTAATGGGTGATGAATACCTTTCTATCTGTAAATTTGCACCTTATTAATAGCTAAAGTTGTCTCATTTCTCTGTGGTTTCCAGTTCCCTCTTTCTGCCGTGCTACAGAGTGTTGGTAATGTTGAGTCAGTTGCTGGGTCCAGCCACTGTCCAAGGATCATTGCCTTTGTTTGCCTGAGTCTGGGCTACAGTCAGTCCTGAAGGACCAGTCCAACTAATTCAGGGACGTTAAATATCAGTCGAGCAGCTGTAGAGACATGGCCCTGGGGCTTTCCCATGCTCAATCAGGACTGTCCTCATAAGGCAGGCTGGGGGAATGGACCAGTGTCAGTTCTGGGATTTAGCCAACAATGTGTTTAATGAACTGGCAGTCCACGGAGAGTTTGGCAGAATAGGAAACTCAAGTCTGGGGAAGGGATGAATTATTTCTGCGGTGCTGAGAGTAAAATTTCAGTGAAGAAGGCACCTCCAAATAAGAGGGTAGAATCTCATAGCAAAGCATGAGTTACTATCCCAGAGGTTAGTTTGGTTTTGCAAGGCACCATCACCCTGGTTTCAATGCAAATCAGTTGTTCACTACGGTGGGCATGGTAATATGGCAAACCAAGTATGGGGAAATTGGAGATATTTCTGGTCAAATAAAATGATGTGTCAAGGTGGGGAGCTTGGAAAGTTTATGTAGTTAACAGGGACAGCAACACAGATTGGAACAGAAAGTGTAGTAGAGAGAAATTGTGATTACCCAGTGGAGCCTGTAATACATTCACAACTATGTAAACTGGATAATGTGCCATCTTTGACCAAACCTCAACAGTGTGATAAGGATGAAAACTAGATGCTAACACATTTAAAACAGTTTGAGTAAGTTTATTTTTGATCTGCTGAGGCGGGGTGGATAGTTAGGTTTGTCGAGGGGCAATTGCATTTTTCAGGCATCCATAGTTTCAGTGATGCCACACATCTGCCATCAAATGGCACTTCATTTGCAGCTCATTCATTGATCAACAATGAACAGTGCAATTCTTGGTTTCAAGCAGTGGTGATGGTTCTACATCTTATAAGAATTATATCCTTGTAACCTCTGTGAAGCTGACATGATCACAGGCACACTTCAAATTGTATTTTCCACTCACAAATACATTCTACAGGTCTCAATGCTGCACAATGGCTATCTTGAAACAATAAACTAAGTATATAGTTAATAGTTTGTAATAGCTGTCGGTGCATTTTCTTGTCTATATAGTGTAGGGGGCTGGGGTGGAGTCGGGGAGTGGTGTGCGGTTGTTGGTTGAAATTAAGGATTAGTCCTGCCAGACTGACAACCTCAAAGTTGTTTGATGAAATTACTTATGGTACTTAGGTCTGCGTAGCGGGAAATAGCTCAGATCGATATCAAGATATTCCATTGGTAGTAATTGTAATGAGGTCAGTCAGATCAATCTCATAGAATTTGAGTTCTCTGATTAGGCTCTGTTAATTTCATCCATCAGGGAGCCCTGAATGACAGATAAGAACAAGGATGTCAGACATCCAGCTCACTCAGAGCTGCCTCTGAGGTAGCTGGATCTGTGTTAAGGGCTCTCCATGTGTAAATTCATGGTGACTTGGTGACAGGATTCTGCCCTCTGTGGAGTTATTTCACTGTTGCCCTCATTTTGGCAGGCCTTCATTCTCTGCATCATGGTCTACGATGAAGTCTAATTGTTTGCTATGGCTGCTCAGGGATCACATCATAAAAAAGCAGCTCTTGTTCAGACATTTTCCACATAATATCAGCGTACCCATTCTAAACAGATGAAGTGACAGTTGGTGCAATCGTTGTCTGTACAGGGCTGTGACAGCAATGCATGAGGAGATAGCATGGTTATAGTAACTTTTAAGCTTCACAAATCTCAGATCTAGTATATTGAGTGTTTCTAACAAGCCTCCCTCCTGTTCCTGTACCTATCTGCGCAATTGATGGTCTTCAGTCTGGACCTGTTCGGGTGCCTGGCCTCCGATAGTTCTGAGTCCCAACAACTTTGGGTGTTTTATTTTTGCCTTCTCCAGCGAGATGTGTGCAGAGATGTGTCAATATATACTCACTAGGTTGTGCCCCAAGTCTAAACTAGAAAATGTACTCACCAAAATAAGTAGGGGCAGGGTGCTAGTAGAAGCCTTGCTAGTGCATCCAAAGAGATGGAGGGGGAATTCTTGCATTCAGGCACAGGCTATTTCAGGTTATGGATATGTGGGTATTGCTAGTGCATGCATAAAGGGCCATTGGTTGTCCAATAGAGTTAGAAACATGAGCACCTTAAGGATGAGTTAACATACTTGGTAGTGACAGAACAGCACAGCACAGCATCATGAAGTTTACTGGGCTAGCAAGGCATTGAAGTTTTGGCATCTCAACATGAGCAATCTTGGTTCTTTCTGACTATCTCCAGGATCATCACCTCATACAGGATGAGGAGTTGGATGTTGGCTGCTGCCCAGCTTTATGCTAATTCTAGTTGTGTGATTTTTGCAATGAGACAAACGACTGGTTCAGTGAGATGAGTGTGGGTGGAAGGTCTATTAGTTGTGGTGCTGAGGTATTCCCAGTGGGCAATTCGGAAGTGCATGGGCAGAAAGAGTTAGTAGTTCGGGAGCATGAGGTGGGTGAGGGCAGGTTAACGGAGATCGTGCAAGCAGTGGTGACAGCTGTAACCATTAGCCCTGGTGCTCTTAATGTGCAGTAGAGGGAGGGTCTGAATATCGACAACAAGCCACCTTTTCACCACTCCATCTGTAAGCCCCTCCAGGTCCCTGTCCAAAACTTCGGGTGCAAGCTTTCATCTGGGTCATATCATCAGTTATAATGATCAAGCACCACAGCATGACAGATAGTTCCTGACTTGCAACGTCTAAAGTGCATGTGGAACTGGGCTTTGAATATGAAGCTGGTGGTGTATTTGTCACAACATCCTGGCTGCAACAAGTGCTTCCAAATTAGTGCAAGATCTGGGCACAGAAAAGGCCGTCACATAATAACCGTCTGCCCTTCAGCTCTTTGTGTGGGAGAAGCCAATATATAGTCCATGACCTGCCCACTACCTTGAAATTTCCCAAAAATACACTTTTGTTGCTTAAAAGGTCGGGGGGGGGGGAGGTGGGAAATATTTCAGACCAATTTTTTTTTCTGCAATAATACTTAAAGCTGCCAAAATCTAGCTATCAAATGAAGAAAGGCAATATTTCTTTTGTTTCTGTTTTTGCTGTCACTCATTGTAAATCTAGTAGGAATTGCTTGCTTTTCAAAGTAGAATGTGCAGATGAGTAAAACCTAGCATTTCATAATTAAACCGTTAACATTTCAGGGTAATTATGATAGCTGCTCACAAAATAAACAAAGTAATGAAACCCAACTGTAAACTTGATGATCTGCATTTCAATTATGAACTACTGCTACATATTTACTCATAGCTCTCAACTCGTACAGCTAATTTATGAATAGAAGCAGTGTGTTTTAATTGTTTTGCTCACGATCTCTGAATGCCAGCTATACTTGCCGGGATTCAGAGCAAAAATAGAAAGGGCACAGTTACTGCCGTTGTTTCGGCCTCGCATTATGGCTGAGAAAAGCCTGACTGGTGACAAGTTTGTACAGTCATTAATATAGGCTGCAGCTCCAGCAAGTGGAGAGGACACCTTAAAGTGGCATGCCATAGCAGACAACTTATAGCTTCTACTCAACAATACAAAGGCTCACCAGTCAGGGGTCAAACAGTACTCCAAGCATGAAAGGAATGGATAACCATGGGTGGGTTTGGAATGCTGACATTATGAATGGTGGCTACTGAACAAAATTCAACTTAAACATTGTGCAAGGAAAGTTTTTTTTTCTTACCCCAACCTCGATAAGGTCAAGTTGCCATTTGTCATGCCAGACCACAGGGCCCACTGTCCCATTAGAGAGAGAGATCTGGTGATGTTTTAACCTCAGGTGAGGGGAAAGCTTGAGAGAGAGGATCCATTTATGATACCCTCAGCTGGTGTGGGAATTGAACCCATGCGGTTGGTGCACCAGCTGTTCAGCCACACAAACAAAGTTGCTGGAAAAGCTCAGCAGGTCTGGCAGCATCTGTGGAGGAGAAAACAGTTAACGTTTCGTGTCCGGTGACCCTTGCTCAATACACAGCTGTTCAGCCAACTGGGATAACTCTTTCTACCCCCCCTCCCCTTTTCTGATGCAGTACAGTGGCTAAAGCCTGCTTTTCTTCAGCAATCTACAAACAATTTGATGGGCTGTGGGGCACTCAACTGAAAATGAAGGGACAGCTGATCACCACACTTCAATATAGCAGGAGAGAAATTTAAGCTTTGCTCTTCAGAATCAGAAACTAGACGGTGTGCAACTGTTTGCAACTTAACCGTAAGACAGAGGAAGTTTTTTAAAAAATGGGACAAAGTAGGTATGCACAAATTAGGAAGTAGGTTGTCTGGGCTATCAAGACTGCTTTGCCATTCAATAAGACCATGGCTGATCTGCTGTGTTCTGAATTCCACTTTCCTATTTGCTACCAATAACCTTTCATTTCCACGTCTAACAATAATTCATCATTTGCCTTAAAAATAGTCAATAACCCTGCCTCCATTGTCTTCTGAGGCAGTGAGCCCCTATGTTGCACAACATTCTCCTCGCCCTCTGCCCTGAATAGGTGACTTCCAGATTTAAAAGTGTCCCCTGTTCTTGACTCACCCACCAGAGGAAACATAAGAATGTCTATAAATTTCCCTGAACTCATCTAAACTCTAGTGGAAATAATCCCAGTGTGTCTTTCTGCAAGTGACTTTGAAGATGGCGACAGTGGAGTAGGCCGTGTCCTGGCTCCGGAGCCCGGGTCTTGTCCATTCTGCCTGCTTTTATTTAGTCTTTTGTTTTCCTGTTCATTTTCTTTTTAGATTTTTGTATTAAACTCTGTTTTGGAGAGAGCTCGGTTGTGGAAGCAGTGGCGGTGACAGAATGTGTGGCAACGGTTGAGGGCCTGGAGTGAGGCTCACACGGTCAATGCAAGCCCAGGTGGTTGTTGGCGGTGAAGCAGCAGTTAGCAACAGTGGCCAGTGAAGCCTGGTGATCCCAGATGTCTGCCAGCAGCAAAGTGCTGGTTGTTGCCAAAGCCTGGCAATCCCAGATAGCGGTTGGTGGCGTGGCAGTGGTTGATGGCATAGCAGGTAGCCTGGGTGGGATTTCGGCGAGTGCTGAGGAAAGCATGCCTAGGTTGGGGGACAGTGAGCCCAGTGTGGAGCATCTGCAGGCCCATGGTTTAAGAAGGACTGTGGTTTTTAACTTTTAACTTTTATTTCTTTACTTTTCTGCTTTTTTTGTACCTAAAGTACCTTTTGTGCCTAGGACGGTGCCAGGAATGGTGACTTTGTTCACTTTTCAGTGTACTGCTCTGCCCCTGTACTTGAATACACGTTACAATAAGCCTAATTCTAAATTCTAATAAGATAAGCCACTTATTCCATGTATTAATCTAGTAAAACTCCTTTGAGTTGCCTCCAACACATTAATTTCCTTCCTTATATAAGGAAAACAGAACTGCACACACTAGGCAAGATATGGTCTTATCAATAACCTGTTTAACTGAAGCGTAACATCTATACTTTTATCTTGAATTCCTCTCAGAATGCAGTATAAAATTTGATTGGTCTTCTGAATCACTTGCTGCGCCTGCATACTAAATTTTTGTGACTCATGTATGAGTGCCCTTAAATCCCTCCATACTTCAGAATTCTGCAGTTTATTCTCCGTTTACATAATACGTTGCTTTTCTTTAAATTTGTTCAGTCAAAGTGAACAATTTTACTTTTTCCCACATTATACTACATTTGCCAGATTTTTACCTGCTTACTTAACCTTTTCAGCCAATTACCAAAGCTGTTCATAGACATGGGGCAGCTGAAAGTGACCTGTTATAGTCCATTAGCATTAAATGCCAAGCAGCTATGTTTGCTTGCCCCAAGAAAGGCTCCAGATCAATGTTTGAAAAAGGAGAGAGAAGGAATAGACTCTGTTTCCCTGGACAAAGCATTGCCAGTGATAGAAGAATGCTCAGGCATGGTTCCTTTACCAAATTGATAACTGACTAATCATCTGTATATGGACCACACAAAGTTGAGCAAGGCTGTGGAAATATGGGTCTACCCCATGGTAGCTGTGGACAACAGCTTTGTCAAGCTGGCAAAGAAAGCAGTTTTCAGCAAGCTAGGTGCTAACTCCCGAGGAATCAAAACTCCTGAATGTTTATCACTCCCCTTTGGTGTTTTGTTTCCATCAACTAAAATTTGGAATTGGCTCAGTGCCTGAGACTTTTCAGCGTACTATAGCCAGCATTTTGGAAGAGCTCAAATGCGGCCATCTCACATATGGATGACACCCTCATTCACTGATCCAACATGTTAGTGTATGGTGCCAGACTCTCAAAAGTATCGCAAAGGCTGTGGTGTCACAATTTAAGCCTAAATGCAAGGTCTCTAAACTCAGTATCGATATTTTAGACCCTGTTCTTCAGCCAGATGGCATCAAAGCTGACCCCTACGAAGCAGAGCCATCTAGGACTTACCACTATCTCATTTATACAGAACTCCAACATTTAATGGATATTTTTGGACAATGGGGAAAATTCCTGTCCAATGTAGCATACAATAGCAAACCACAATGTCAGTTGTTTAAGGAGGACCACATCTGCTACTGGGATGAATGCCAACAGAGAAGATTTGACGGAATAAATGAGATCACTCACATCATTGCAGCCATCCTACTGACTACAACTCAAAGCTACTGTGTCATGGCTGAAATATTGTCCATTGCATTTTGAATTTGTCGCAATGTCGCAATGCAATTCCATGCGGCAGTTCTTGTGGATCAGTATTTTAGGTCATAGTATTAGGCTAAATGACAGCAGATCTAAACAGAGATGAGGAAGAATTACTTCTCTCAAACAGGCACGAATCTCTGAATCTGCTACCCCAGAGTGCAGTGGATTCTGAGACACTGAATGAATTTAAGTAGATAGACAGATTTGTAATTGGTAAGCTGGATTTTTAAAAAGTGAGGGAATCCAGGATTGTGGAGACAAAGCTGCAATGTGGAGTTGAGGGCTATAATTTCAGCCATGATCTTGAATGGTGAAGCAGACTTAATGAGCTGAAAAGCCGGTTTCAGTTCTGAGATCCTATGTAGATTCATGGTCTTACAAACTTCAGTGCTTTCAGCAAAAGTCAGCTCAAGTGGCAACTTGATTACAGAGCTGTCACCTCAAACATACACAGCAAAAGTGAATGACCTGTCACAAATACAGCCACAGATACGCAACTGGAAAAGCCGTTCGCTCGCTTGCGGACAGGAGAGCAGGAAGATATAAACCCGTCATGTGCACGATCCATGGATCAACCATCTGACCCAGAGGTCCGCAGCAACCCAACAACATAGAACAACAGCAGATATCACGGCTGCAAAATATGATCCTGCAACAGTGTACTCCAGGAAAGGAATATCTTCCAGATGACAAATCACTAACAATAACAGTTACATCATTAAGAGACCAGTGTGATTTCAAGCGTTTGTGAGCAAATGATAAGCAGAAGTTGTTGAGAATGACAAAAGGCCAAGGCATGAGAACAGTTGTGTGTGTGCTGGGCCACTTGAATAACTCAAAACATTTATGATGATAAATACACTTTTTTGTATTAAACCTTTTTGGATTGATATGCAATCAGGTGTGAATATCCTTCTTGTTCTGCTATTGTCATATGGTCTCTATCATGAGGCACACTATCTGAATGTATCGAGCTGGAATAAAGACACTGATCATATCAGACTCTGACTGGATTTGACTTGATTTATTGTACCTAAATACAGTAAAAAAGCTTTGTTTTGCAAGAAGTATAAGGAGGTCCTAGCAAGCAAGGACATATAGATTATAAGGAGTTTAGAGGAGTGAGGCATACAAGCTAACAGCTGCACAGGAGGTGCACAAAGCAAGATCAATATTATTTGAAGTTAGAGACTCAATTCAGCAGCCTAATAACAGCAGGGAAGAAACTCTTCTTGAATCTGTTGACCCATGCGTTCAAGTTTCTGTATCATCTACCTGACGGAAGAAGTTGTAGGAGAGCAATACCGGTGTAGAGGGGTCTTTGATGATGTTGGCAACCTTTCTGCAGCAATGAGAAGTGTAGATGGAGTCCATGGATGGGACAGAAAGATAACAAGGTGTAGAGCTGGATGAACACAGCGGGCCAAGCAGTATCAGAGGAGCAGGAAAGCTGGCGTTTTGGGCCTAACCGATCCTCAGAAATGGGGGAGGGGAAGGGGATTCTGAAATAAATAGGGAGAGAGGGGGAGCAGATAGAAGATGGATAAAAGAGAAGATAGGTGGAGTGGAGACAGATAGGTCAAAGAGCCATTAAAGGTGAGTGTAGGTGGGGATTAAGGGAGGGGATAGGAAAGCCCACGGAGGATGGACAGGTCAAGGGGGTGGGATGAAGCTAGTAGGTAGAGATGGGGGTGGGGCTTGAGGTGGGAGGAGGGGATAGGTGGGAGGAAGGACAGGTGAGGGAGGTGGGGACAAGCTGGGCTGGTTTTGGGATGCAGTTGGGGGAGCAAAGATTTTGAAGCTTGTGAAGTCCACATTGACACAATTGGGCTGCAGGGTTCCCAAACACAATATGAGCTGCTGTTTCTGCAACCTTATGGTGGCATCGTTGTGGCACTGGAGGAGGCCCAGCATGGACATGTCCTCTAAGGAGTGGGAGGGCGAGTTGAAATGGTTACAGTTGGGAGGCGCAATTGTTTGATGCGAACTGAGCGTAGATGTTCTGCAAAGCGGTCCCCAAGCATCCGCTTGGTTTCCCTGATGTAGAGGAAGGCACATTGGGAATAGCAGATGCAGTATACCACATTAGCAGATGTGTAGGTGAAAAGCTGCTTGATGTGTAGGGGATCCATGGATGGGAGGTTAGCTTCTGTGATGGTCTGGGCTGTGCACACAACTGTTGTAGTTTCTTATGGTCCTGGGCAGGGCAGTTGCCGTACCAAGCTGTTATTACCAGGATAGTATGCTTTCTTTGGTGCATCTGTAAAATTTAGGGAGGGTCCTTATGGATATGTGAATTTTAAGCTGCCTGAGGGAGAAGAGGCATCATTGTGCTTTCTTGACTGTCGCATCTACAGGAGAAGCCCAGGACAGATTGTCAGTTATCATCGCTCCAAGGAACTTGATGCTCTCAACCCTCTCCACTTCAGCTCAGTTGATGAACTCGGGGATGTGTCCACCTCCTTTCTTCTGGAAGTTAATGATCAGTTCTTTTGCTTTGCCGACATTGAGAGAAAGAGATTGTTATCGTTGCACCACATCAGTGACCCCTCCTTCCTGTTTTCTGTGTTGTTTGATACCTTCCCTACCACGGTCGTGTTGTCAGCAAACTTGTAGATAACGTTCGTTCAGAATTCAGCAACGCAGTCATGGGTGTAGAGAGAGTACAGTTGGGGGCTGAGAATGCATCCTTGGAAGGCCTTCAGCATTGAGGGTTATTGTGGAGAAGGTGCCGTTGTCTATCTTATACACCTGCATTCCGCATGGAGATGGCCTCAAGGCCCTCCGCTTCTTCCTGTCCCGCAGGCCCGACCAGTCCCCCTCCACCGACACTCTCATCCGCCTAGCTGAACTCGTCCTCACACTCAACAACTTCTCTTTTGACTCCTCCCACTTCCTACAGACTAAGGGGGTGGCCATGGGCACCCGCATGGGCCCCAGCTATGCCTGCCTCTTTGTAGGTTACGTGGAACAGTCCCTCTTCCGCACCTACACAGGCCCCAAACCCCACCTCTTCCTCCGGTACATTGATGACTGTATCGGCGCCGCCTCTTGCTCCCCAGAGGAGCTCGAACAGTTCATCCACTTCACCAACACCTTCCACCCCAACCTTCAGTTCGCCTGGGCCATCTCCAGCACATCCCTCACTTTCCTGGACCTCTCAGTCTCCATCTCAGGCAACCAGCTT
Source organism: Stegostoma tigrinum (assembly GCF_030684315.1). NCBI lineage: Eukaryota > Metazoa > Chordata > Chondrichthyes > Orectolobiformes > Stegostomatidae > Stegostoma > Stegostoma tigrinum. The sequence continues at coordinate 69,709,702 of NC_081355.1, read as the reverse complement.
GTAACTGATGTCCATTTCAAGCCCACCGACTCCCACAGCTACCTAGAATACACCTCCTCCCACCCACCCTCCTGCAAAAATTCCATCCCCTATTCCCAATTCCTCCGCCTCCGCCGCATCTGCTCCCACGACAAGACATTCCACTCCTGCACATCCCAGATGTCCAAGTTCTTTAAGGACCGCAACTTTCCCCCCACGGTGATCGAGAACGCCCTTGACCGCGTCTCCCGCATTTCCCGCGACACATCCCTCACACCCCGCCCCCGCCACAACCGCCCCAAGAGGATCCCCCTCGTTCTCACACACCACCCTACCAACCTCCGGATACAACGCATTATCCTCCGACACTTCCGCCATTTACAATCCGACCCCACCACCCAAGACATTTTTCCATCCCCTCCCCTGTCTGCTTTACGGAGAGACCACTCTCTCCGTGACTCCCTTGTTCGCTCCACACTGCCCTCCAACCCCACCACACCCGGCACCTTCCCCTGCAACCGCAGGAAATGCTACACTTGTCCCCACACCTCCTCCCTCACCCCCATCCCAGGCCCCAAGATGACATTCCACATCAAGCAGAGGTTCACCTGCACATCTGCCAATGTGGTATACTGCATCCACTGTACCCGGTGCGGCTTCCTCTACATTGGGGAAACCAAGCGGAGGCTTGGGGACCGCTTTGCAGAACACCTCCGCTCAGTTCGCAAAAAACAACTGCACCTCCCAGTCGCAAACCATTTCCACTCCCCCTCCCATTCTCTTGATGACATGTCCATCATGGGCCTCCTGCACTGCCACAATGATGCCACCCGAAGGTTGCAGGAACAGCAACTCATATTCCGCCTGGGAACCCTGCAGCCATATGGTATCAATGTGGACTTCACCAGCTTCAAAATCTCCCCTTCCCCCACCGCATCCCTCAACCAGCCCAGTTCGTCCCCTCCCCCCACTGCACCACACAACCAGCCCAGCTCTTCCCCCCCACCCATTGCATCCCAAAACCAGTCCAACCTGTCTCTGCCTCCCTAACCGGTTCTTCCTCTCACCCATCCCTTCCTCCCACCCCAAGCCGCACCCCCAGCTACCTACTAACCTCATCCCACCTCCTTGACCTGTCCGTCTTCCCTGGACTGACCTATCCCCTCCCTACCTCCCCACCTACACTCTCTCCACCTATCTTCTTTACTCTCCATCTTCGGTCCGCCTCCCCCTCTCTCCCTATTTATTCCAGTTCCCTCCCCCCATCCCCCTCTCTGATGAAGGGTCTAGGCCCGAAACGTCAGCTTTTGTGCTCCTGAGATGCTGCTTGGCCTGCTGTGTTCGTCCAGCCTCACATTTTATTATCTTGGAATCTCCAGCATCTGCAGTTCCCATCATCTCTGATATTAGATTCTGTATCTTTTTGTGGGATAAAGAATGAAATAGTAACCTGATTTAAGCAGATTAAGAAAGCATGTTAAATTAATTCGACACAATTAGAATCTTGATTAGGAATTGAATGTTTCTATTCCAGCTTTGCTTAGTCGGGAATGTGATGGCCTATTGGTATTATCACCAGACTATTAATCCTAAAATCCAAGGTAATATCTTGCGATCTAGGTTTGAATCCCATCATGGCAGATGGTGCAATCTGAATTCAATAATAAATCAATTGTGAGTCTAATGGTGACAATGAATTGATTATTGGGAAAACCCTCCAATAACCATCAGGGAAGGCACATATTTTGGTGATGCTTCAATAAAGGTACCTTTCTAACCAGATCGCTGAAAAACTTTCACTTCTTCTGAAAACCAGTTGCAACCATGAAAAGAAAGTCTGTGACACAATTTTGTGATGCATACCTGATTTGGAAAATGTGTGACTCCAGACCCACAGCATTGTGGTTGACTCTTAACTGACCTCTGGGCAATAAATGTTGACCCAGCCAATGACACCCACATTCCATGAATGAAAAAAAACACTTCTGAAATTTTTTTTTGAGCACTGAACCTCAAGAAAGACATACTGACAATGAAAATGGCAGCGCTCTGATCCACCAGTTTTATACTGCGTGGTAAATGTGGGACAGGTAGTACCTTGGTTTATAATCCATGAATGGTGTGTATGGTAAAATATATACTTTTATTAATTTGAGGCATTTGAGGTGCGCATCTTAGCTCTGTGGTGGTATTTGTAATCTGAAATCAGTTAAAATAAGCTGAAAACTCAGTTCCTGGTGGTACAAAACCAGCAATAACCTAATACAAGCATTGATTTGTTCAGTGATGTTCCTTAGGGAAGGAAATCAACCATTATTACTTGATCTGGCCTACATGTCACTCAGGACCCAGAAATATGGTAAATGAAGTTGTGGGAAAAACTTGTAATTGGAGGTTTTGGCAGGGAGGGGTCAAGTGGGGTAAATTGAAGCCAGGTCTGGCATCCCCAGAAACATTTCAGAGATAGCCAAAGAAAAGCTATGGGAAAGGACTGTTTTTGTGATCTGCCACTGTCATAGTTGCTTTCTAAAAAATGAATAAGCTTAAAAGCATCCCTCTCATTGTCATCCCTCGCACCCTTCATCCCCACACACACCCTCTGCCCAATCTATGTCATCCTGTGCCCTCTACCAACTCCATGTCCTATTAGATTTCCTGTCCCAACTGTTACACCTCTATCACCCTCTTGGTACTTTATTGCTGCATTGATGAATGCAGGCCCATGCCACTCACACACCATGCTTTTTGCTTACACCCTTCATACTAACTCATCTCACTATTTACCATGGAGGACCTTGTGTTCAGATGAAATAAGATAAATCTGTAAGTGACTTTTTCATAACCATACACTAAGAAAAATTGCATTGTTGAGAATTAATTTGCTATATTTAACTATCTATGTTGACATAATGCCTTGTAGCAACAAATTAAAAGCATTCTTCAAAGCTTTTGTATGCACTTGGACTGTCAATCAAATTGTAACTTGATAGGCGCACGTTGATAATGATGGGTTCTGAAATCAGTCATATCACACAGATCCTTTAATGATATCCCAAAGACATGTCAACAAGTGAGACAGCAATTTCTGATTTTGTTAATACTCAAAAAATTAAAAGCAGGTCTTTGAAATAATTTAAATGATGGCCTGGCTAATCTGCTGAGTTTCCTTAATGGCTTCATAGTTCCCATGATGTTGAGTTTGACAGTTCCTTTGATAGCTCTTTTGATGGACCCTTTGTCAGTTTGACAGTTCCAGTTAGTTTGTCTACTTTTTAATGTATATTCATATCTATTTGTAAAAATCTCAAAGGACACCATGCCTTTCCCTAAGATGTTCCCGGACCTATCCAAAATGGCATCTTTCTTCAGCCCTAACTTTAAAGAATTCTTGCAGCTTTAGACCTCTCCTGAACTTGAATACTTACAGTACCACTCACCTTAGTTCCCATCCCGGTCAAAATGGCAACCATTGGGTTCAGTAATGAAAATTCCACATTTAGGGCTTGGGTGCTCTTTTGGCTAAGCCCTTAAGCCAGGGACCTTCTCCATCATTTTGAAGATTGGAGCTCAAGTGTGTAATCTACTTAGAATGTAAGAACTAGGAGCAAGAGAAGGCAATTCAATCCCTTGAACCTGTTCTGCCATTTAATGCGACCATGGCTGATCTTATCGTGACCTCAACTCCATTTTCCTGCCCACTCTCCATAACCTTTTAACTCATTACTAATTAAACACCTCTCTATCTCTTCCTTAAATTTACTCAGCATCTGCCACACTTTGGAGTAGTGAATTCCACAGATTTACAACCCTGAGAGAAGTAATTTCTCCTCCTCTAAGTTTTAAATCTGCCACCCCTCGTCTTAAAATTATAACCTCTCGTTCTAGAATCCCCTGCATTAGGAAACATCTTTTCTCCATCACATTTGTCAATCCCCTCAGTATCGTCCATACTTTCTATCTTTTAGGGCAAAGATGGATAGATTTTTGAACCGTAAGGGAATTAAGGGTAATTTTGAGTGGGCAGGTAAGTGGCTCTGCGTCTGCAAAAAGATCAGCCATGATCTTCTTGAATGGTGAAGCAGGCTCAATGGGCCAGATGGCCTACTCCTGCTCCTATTTCCTCAATTAGGTCTCCTCTCATTCTTCTAAACTCTAGCCTGTATTGGCATAAACATACTTATTAATTGTGACTAAAATTTCTAGATCAACTTGTTTGGCAGGAGCTTGAACCCATTTATTTTAAAATTAACGAAGATTACAGCTCAATTTTTCATCTTTGTATCTCAATATTACGTGGGACATGTACAATCTTTTCTCTTTTGTTTCAATTTGGACTTGCCCCTCGATCTTCAAATCTAAACTGTTCTACTTCTGGATCTCAAAACCCTGAAACTTCGTTAGCCTTACCTTTCTCCTTTTACCATTTAAAACTCAAGCTCAACATTGTCTAATTACTGTGTATTCACTTATTTCTCGCTTCCTCTATTAATGCTTGTTGGGTCCTGCATGTTGTATCTAGCTTATTATTGTATTTCAAAATATGTGAAATGAATTGTAGAAGTACCAATTTATATGCATTGTCTTATTGTCGCCCTAAACTATCAAACACTGAAACATCATCTCTACTGTACGCTCCACTGTAGCTCCTAGTCTCCAAAGAGTAGAACGCTGGAAATTGTTGAATGCCTGAAATGTAGTTTTTTTGCTACTGTAAATCACTCATTAGCAGCTCGGTGATGCACATATGTTGTTTGAGTCAAAGATAAATTAATAAAAATTCTGGGTTATGTTTTGTAGGCAACACCGTATTTTGTGGGTCTGATGATCATTGAGCTGGTTGTCACCTGGTTTCAGAAGGGCAAAACTGTGTTTCGAATAAATGATGCACTGACTTCCATCAGTGCAGGCATCTTGTCAAGAACGCCAGAGTAAGTATTGTAAATTGTCATCTTGTTATCCTCTTGGGAGTAAATTTAAAATACTGATTTCTCAGCTAAATTTTGTGTGCTGGTTGAGATATGAAAGGTCACACAACTTTAAAGTGGAAATTTTGATTTTGATGGTTATTATTTGTGTGAAGAAAGGGTGATGGGAGTTTGGAATTCACTTCCTGTAAGGATTGTAGAGGCAGAAGCCCTCGTAACATTTTAAAAATATTTAAATATGCACTTGTGATGCAGGTTAAAGCTGAAACTTGTAATAGCAGAACATCTCAGGCAATCAAATAAAATTTAAATCAGTCTTACCTCTAGTCAGGTCGATACATGATACTGTTATATAATTTATCTGATTTATTAGACACCTGAATTTAGCTGGTTTTTAAAAAAATCTATGAGCAGATCGTCCCAGAATGTCCTCCTCATGGTGCTGATGCTGGACTGGGGTAGGCAAGGTCAGAAGTCTGTCGACACCAGGTGACAGTCCAACTGTTTTATTTGAAATCACAAGCTTTCATAGCACAGCTCCTTCATCAGGCTTCTTCACCAGCTGAATGAGCAGTGCTCCAAAAGCTCCTCATGCTTGACTGCGGGTAATGAGCGTCAAAATATCCATGAGATAAGACTTACAGGGCCATGAAATGATAGATATAAAGTTATTTCCGTCGTAAAATAGACATTGAAAATAACTGCTACAGTTAGGCAATCACTTTGAGAAGATGCAACAACATATCCACCATTTTTTTGCAATTGCAGTCATAATCATTACAAGAAAACCATGAGGAAATTCATTAGTGATTTGAAAAGACAAATTTTGTGAATTTATGAGTATCATTGTGCCCGTACTTTAAAGGTGAGTTTACCAATTGTGTCAGACAATTAAAAACTGCTGCAAGAGATGTACCTGTATTAACTTGGATAGGAATATATTTCTGGGATTCATGAATTCCCGAGCACTGTAGGTTATTTTGTAGTCTATTGATCCATGTTTTTTATTAGATTTCTACTATCCTTAAAAGCAAAGTTGACATTGACAAGGGTGCATTTACTGTCCATCTCTCAGCATCATGTGAACATGAAGGTGGCCCCTAGCCTTGATGTGTTGTAGTGCATCATCACAACATGCTATCAGTGGCACTAAGTTGGGAATCACAAGATTTTGATTTAGTGACACTTATGTGTGTTATTACCAAACTAGAGTTGTGCGCTTCTTGCGCTTCTTGATACGAATGTGAAAATGTTGCTCTTTCCATAGTCTTATTTTTTAAAACATTCTTTCTGGGGCTTAACAATGCCTTTAAGTTAGCTTGATGATTTGTTTCAGTGCATCCTGTAGGTGCTATACATTGCAACTATAACAATACCATTGGACTGCTTGTGGACGATCGGGTTCATTCTTAGGCTCTGCTGATCAAGCTGGTCTTGAATGATGCTGCGCTTCTTGAATGTTATAACGGATGCAACCATGCATTACATGGCTGACTTAAGCCTTGTAGTTAATGAACATGGTTAGGAGATGAGCCAGTCACTTCAAAATGCCCTATAGATCATTGCTTTGCTTGTGTTGCTGAAATTACTGGTTCAATTTGACCTCTGGTCATTGTGACTCCAAAGATGCTGCTGTAATTTGGGGAACTGGTTTGTCTTTTTCTTTTTGGAACTATATGTTTGCTGCCATTTATTTAATATAACTCATGATACCATAGAACAAATTCTTGGATCTCGGAAGTTAACTAAGAAGAGTTATTTACTTCACATAACTCAGATGAGATTGAAACAACTGTGTCTTTCATAAAATATGGTGCTCTACAGGGGTCTTAACTTATAAAGAAGGTGAGCAAAAGGGAACAATTTTAAGAGCTAAAAATAAAGATAAGAGATAAAGATAATTTTGAGCAAAGCTGAAGATGCTTAAGATAAAATGATAGCTGACGCAAGAATTCAATTTTTTGCATTCTTTATCGTGACTGAACTTGTGTTCATCAACTTTAGTGAAGTGAATAATCTAGAACTCAGGATTGAGCCAGTTGAACTGTTCGGCCAACATAAGCAAGTTCCCCAGAAATTAATCATCAGCAACTCCACACATAATGTAACTCGACACCATAAATTTAAAAGTATACATCTTTCAACATCAGTGTTTCCAATGTGTTTTTCTCTGTGTATCTGTGTAAAAATATGATACATCACACCATAAAATCCACTTTCTAAATAAGAAGAATTTTCTTCCGTGTTAAGATTTCTCAATTGAATGAATATTATTGCCTTAATACACGAGAAAAGATAAGGATTAAATGAGGGATTAATTTCATTACTGATCTTTGAAAAATTTAAATGCACGATCTGCCTGACAAAATCATTGTGACGTATTTAAAGCAGCGACATCAAAAACAGATGGGAGAGGAATTAGTGGCAAATAGGAACCAAATTACTCCGCCACTGAGTTAGTAGGAACTGCCGATGCTGGAGAATCTGAGGTAACACGGTGTGAAGTTGGATGAACACAGCGGGCCAAGCAGCATCAGAGGAGCAGGAAAGTTTGACATTTTGGGCCGGGACCCTTCTTCAGAAATGGGGGAGGGGAAGGGGATTCTGAAATAAATAGAGAGACAGGGAGAGGCGGATAGAAGATGGATAAAGGAGAAGATAGGGTGAGAGGTGACACAGGTTAAAGAGGCAGGGTTAGAGCCAGTGAAGGTGAATGTAGGTGGGGAGTTGGTGGGGATAGGTCAGTCCAGGGAGGGCGGACAGGTCGTGGGAGCTGGGGGGGAGCGGGACGAGGTTAGTGGTATGGGGATGGGGGTGGGGCTTGAGATAGGACGAATGGTTAGGGAGGCGGGGACTAGCTGGGCTGGTTTTGGCATGTGGTAGGGGGAGGGGAGATTTTGAAGCTTGTGAAATCCACGTTGATACCCTTGGGCTGCAGAGTTCCCAAGTGATATATGAGATGCTGTTCCTGCATCTTTCAGGTGGCATCATCGTGGCAATGCAGGAGGCCCAGGATGGATATGTCGTCCGAGGAGTGGGCCAGGGTCGTATTGAAATAGTTCACATCTCAGCCAATAATAACTGTTGTAGCTTGCAGAATTGAGAAGATTGACCAAGTTTGTAACTATGGACAATGACTTTTTAATTTACAGTTAGAATGTGTCAATTGATTTAACATTTGGATGTTGGCTTGATTGTCGTATCTGATTTGTATCCTAATCTCCAAGTCAGTAACTTAAATTGCAGCTCACATGCTGATTATGAAGTGTGAATTTTTTGTTTGGACTTGTCGCAGACGATTTACTTCTCATTAGATCTTACAAGTGTAGGATGCGGAGAAAGATTAGGCAGGGACGAGTTCACTTGTGCAATTTAAATTAATTGAGAAATGTACTAACTTCATTATGAACACATGATCTTTCAGCTTGATTTTACAGTCCAAGCTTAATACAAACATAATCTGCTCCATTTTGCATACTAAAGTAATAGGTAAGGCCTGAATTAATCAATGTGGATGCCAAAGCAGCTGCTTTTTGCTATGTTTCACTTAATTAATCATTCTTATATTGTGTTTTATTAGAAATTTTATTGGTGAAGGCTGAACATTTTTTTGTCCTGTCTTTGTCATATGACTATTTGAATGAGTACTGTTATTTGAGTTGAAAGAAAATAACCAAGTTTTTGTGGGACAAAAGAGCATTAATTCAATACATATGCAAGATTTATTATATTTGAATTATGGATGGAAACACCTGAGGAAGACCTTGCTAAGTGTGTTTTTTGCAGTAAAAATGCATTCGGAGTAGATTTAAGGAAAATTTCTGACGAGCCTTGAAATTTCTTTTGGATTAAGCATACCAAATGACAAATCTGAATGTGAATTTGGGGATCCTCATGGCACGTGATATGAAACTTATTTAGAGATAAGTTCTTTACTAATTGTCTATTCACCTCAGTTTCTTTCAATAGTCAAACCAGTTATGGTCTAGTGTCATTTAGTGAATGCTGGGGCAATTGGTTACATTTGAATAGTGATCATGTGGATTACCAGTAATCTAATTCCCCACCCCACTATTTTGCCTGATTTAATCAATCTGTTCTTTTACATGAAGTATACATTTTTGAAGTGCATTCACACTTCACAAGCTGGATTTTAAATCTGTGATCATGAACTAAAAATGTGGGATAGTTCCAGGATTTGACCTCACACAGCATACATTTGATCTATTCAACGAAATCTTCAACACTCCAGCCAATTAAAAGCCAGGGAATGGGCTTGCCCTCAAATCGAGGTTGTCAATTGACATTCATTACTGGAGGGTACTGCCCAGTACTTCGGGATTGGCAACACAACCTTCCAAGATGGGAGCTGCCAAAATGAACATATTAACAGCAAGACAAAAGTGCAGGTAACAGTAAGGCTATAGTATGATCCTGGTCCAGGCCACTATGAGCTGTCCACATTGGTGACTGGAAACTCCAATTGGTGTGGGAATGGGCCTTAATATGCCACATAATTACAGATAATTAATGACAGTTCAATATTCTCAAAATTGTTCAGTGTCAGGATCTTGGTGGCAAACTGACCTGAAGCTCAGATAATGAAATGTGAGGCTAGATGAACACAGCAGGCCCAGCAGCATCTCAGGAGCACAAAAGCTGACGTTTCGGACCTAGACCCTTCATCAGAGGGTCTAGGCCCGAAACGTCAGCTTTTGTGCTCCTGAGATGCTGCTGGGCCTGCTGTGTTCATCCAGCCTCACATTTCATTATCTTGGATTCTCCAGCATCTGCAGTTCCCATTATCACTGACCTGAAGCTCAGGCCAGTGGTGAGCTTTTCCACCATTAGCTAAAGCATCATTTTGTCTCCCAGTGTAACAACCAATCTGATTGTTTTTGATATGCAAAGCATTTCATTGTGTACATGGCACCTTTAACTTTGAGCATTTGGAACTGCATGAGAAATGCATTAATGTGCCAATTTGATCTTGACTTGCACAGGAAATTTTGGGGTACTGCACAGCCATGCAGTTTAAAGGGAAGATTGGAATGCACTTTTTCTAAATTGAATCAAGAATACTACTTTCATTTAGGAAACTCAGTGCCCAGTTGTTTTTCCAGAGCTGTCTACAGAGCTTGTTATAATTTGCTTAAATATATTAAATAAAATTTATGTATATAAAAGTATTTACTCGTCGAAAAGCTAACGTACCATTTCAGATACATGACAACAGAGTTTTCCAAAGTTTTGCCCTTTAATCAGGGAGAGGTATTTACATTTGGTTTGGATTTAAAAAAACACAGGTTTCTTGGCTGATAAACTGAAAGCGCTCCCCCTCGATATGAAATAGTTTTTGATAGCTTCGATCTCGATTTGCAATTGGCTTCAAAACTTGGACATTTCTAATGTGTCGGAAATTGGTGCCAATTCAGTGCGTGCCCACAATCACCAAGCCTTTGTTTATGAGAAAGAATGATAATTACAAGTAGAGGACAGTTAAAATATGTCAAAATTTGATCCCTGCAGTTTGTCAGAGTTGGCTTATAAACTGTTTGGATTCATGGCCAGAACAGAGTCATTTGTGAAAAGGGTCGCTTTCTAAGGACCATTTGACAGGCAGGATATCATGTAAGTGAGTAATGAAGTCATTGGAATGAAGAGATGTAGAAAGCCCACCACGACCCAACAGAAATTGATCGTGATTTTCAGTGGAGCTATGAGCTTCTAGTGTTGTATTAGTGGATCAGCAGATGCAGAGGGAAATGGTAATGATGAAACCAATGGACCAAAACAGTTGAACTGAGCTGGTTTGAACAGCAGCCGAAAAATGATGATCACTACGCAAAATTAGAAATAGCAAGGTACTTTAAGCTGCTTTAACTCATTCTGGTAATGGATGGTACAACAGGCTTTACAGAAGACTAGTTTCAATGTCCACCAGATCCAAGTGTATGGCAGCAGATTAGAGACATGGAAAAAGTATCAGAGAAAATAGAAATTAAATGGAATGGACCAAATGAAGCATGAATTCCATTCGGGGTGCAGAAAGAGCCTATGGAATCCAATAGAAGCAGTCTGTACATTCTCTTCAGAAAGCAGTGGTAAAATATAATTTGAAACAAACCGAGAACCAGGGAGAGTGGAATTCACTTCAGGAAAATGTGGAATTCTGCCCATGCACCTTAATAACAGTAGAATAAAGAGAAGATGGTGATAGAATGGAATCTAGTCCAGAAATCTTGGGCTTGAATTTTGCCCCATCTCTGGGACCAGGACTGGAATAGACAGAGCCAATAACAGTCCTGCCAGTTGGCTTGACAATGCCTGGCAACACCCTGCTCTTGGGTATTTTTGTGGAGGATAACTTCAGTATCTGGTAAGTAGAAAATTATTAACAGGAAGTGTTGTGAACAAAGTCCTATCTGGCTTTCTTAGGTACGAATCTCTTGTGTGGCATGGTGAGTGACTTATTGTTGTACTTTATCTGATATGACTAAGCTATTCAGGATTCCCTACATGTCAACTAATGTAATTATCAGATGTATAAATCTCATATGATTGCTTCAGATCGAAGTACATATGGGTAATAAATGCATACAATAAATTGCTAAATTATTCCCCTTAATTTCCCGGGTGTTTCTGTCTCTTTCTTCGAAGCATGCTTAGGGTGTGTTGCTAGTCTTTCCAGTTTTTCATTGTTTAGATTTAATTTAATTGCTGAATTCGTAATGGTTTAAATCCCTTTTAATGAAGAAACAGTAGTTGTCAATGCATGTGGACTCCTGTTCTCAGGTACGACAATCTGGTTGCATGTAAGTTTGTTGAAATATGGAATAATCCACATTTTGCCTCAGAAATCGAAACTGGGGGATGAAAAACCCAGCATTTTCAAAAGGAAGAACATTTCCCTACTTTTGCAAATTTTTCACCTTTTTTGTTTTCACACAACAAATACTGTTCTCTTCAGGCTACTTTGTACTTTTGGCATAACACAACATCTGTCTTTGTGTATTTCCTCCTCTTCCCACTGCACATATAATTTACAGTGGGATCAGATCTGACAATCTAATCATTGATCCAATCGCAGCATTGACAAGGAATGATTCTTTTTTCCCCATTCAAATGAAAAAAAATTTAATCTAAAGCATGAGAGTAAATAAAGTTCTGCCAGAGTTTAGTTCAAATGCATTGCCGATCCATTGCATAACGAGATTTTCCTACTACTTCTTGCTCCCTTGATGTTTTGTGCTAATTGAAAATGTACCCATTAATTATTATGTACAGTTAACAAAAAGTGGCCAAATGTTTTTGGATTTCAGGTTTGGATTCAGACCACTGAAATTTGAAACACAAATTAATGAAAACGCAACAGTGTAATTGAGATAGGAAGCTAGAATGAATCAGTTGAAAACATTCCACATAAATACTCCAAGTTGATTAGATCATGACAAAAGAAATCAGACAATCCTTTAGACCAATCAGATACATAGGGATGAATTTTCTGGTCTTCTGGTCTCAGTCTTGCAGGACTCTTTAGTTGTCACTAGCTTTTCTGGCATAACCTGCACGGAAGCAGTCACATAATGAGTTGCCTCTGTGCTCACCAGCAGATTAAGGAGTGTAAGTTTATATTTGAGGCTAGAAGCTCAAGTCAGTGACCTCACAGTACTATCAGGCTGGAAGCCCATTGCGAGAAGTGAGCATTGTACCTCTTAAAGCCATAGTATCGTCACATGATCATGAGGTTAATTTTCAAGTATTAACTTTATTTCTACCACGTTAGCAAGGCCGTAGTGCCCGTAACAGCACCCGCACCCCCTACAACCTTAATCCATAAAAACAAGTCTTAACTTCTCGGGGACTTTTTTCCGGGTTGGATTTGCCGAGCTGGGAATTATCTCGACACTGTGCTCCTGATCTGGGAGCAAAAGTTCTGGCCTAACTTTTAGTTCAGGTGCCCTCATGGCCTGTTGCATAACTGAGATTTTCCTAAAATTTTCCAAACGGCTTTTTCACTCCGTTTATGTTTTCTTTATTATTTCACTGAACCAAATCTTAGCGAGAAGTTAAAACTTTCAAATGTTAAAGCATTGAGAAAAAAAGTACGTCTTTAAAATAAATAAAACATTTAAAAAAAATCCCACAGCATTCCTTTAAAATTAATGCCAGGGTTCTGGAGATGTTCATAAATCATTTTGATTTACATATAATTTAAAAAGAGAGTGCAGCAATCTCAGGAGAAAGGAACAAGGAGTGAATTAATGAATGTGTTGGGCATACATCAACTATAAAATCAGCAGTGTTGATGGAGCACTATTTGGAAGTTTCTTCTTCAAACCCTTTGCCTGATATTTCATCAGAGGCTAATCTGATCTTCTGCTGCAACTTCAGCAAGAAAAGGTGCCAAAACATTCATGAAATATTGTAAGACTGCCAGGTTTCCTTTCATCTCATGGTGAAATTAAAATGGGTGATCAGTAGAACATCCATGGAAATCCATCATAGAGTAGTATGGTGTGTGATTCTATTATAAAAGACCCTCAATTTCTATTTGTGTTGCTATTGCTAATTTGACAATTTTGGCTACTCATTATTTTGCAGAAAACTGTTTCATTTTCCTTTCCATAGACTTTATACCCAAAAATGCAGACAGACAACTTACTTACAGTTCTGGCTCTGTGTACTGCTCAGTACAACGTATGCAGAAGGAAGTGCTTAGTTTTCAGTTGCCATTTAATTCTTTTTGATAAATTAATTCTGTGCAGGTTAACTGGTGCAAGAACATAGAGTGTTGGATAAAATCGAGGCAGAGGCGTAATCTTATAGAGGTTTATAAAATCATGAGGTGCATGGATGAGGTGAATTGCCTGGATCTTTTTCCCAGAGGGAGGGAGTCAAAAACTAGAAGGTGTACGCTTAAGGTGTGAGGGGAAAGATTTTAAAAAGACTTGAGGGGTAACTTTTTCCACACAGAGGGCGGTGCACATATCGAATGAGCCATCAGGGCAAGTGGTGAGGGCTGGTATAATTACAACTTTTAAAAGGCGTCTGGATGGGTACATGAACAGGAAGGGTTTAAGGGATATGGGCCACATGCTGGCAAATGCGACTGGGTCCCGATTGGGATGTGTGGTTGGCACGGATAATTTGGACCAAAGCGTCTTTTTCCATGCTCATAACTCTATGCCTCTATAACTCACATTCTCTCTATTATAATTCCAAATAGTTTCAACGTTCAAATGTGTTGTCTGTACATTTATAATGAATGAAATACAACAAGATCACATTCGGTGATGCATCAGAATAGCTGTTTTGCATTAGTCTTAAAAGGGATTACGTTCTTGTAAAAAAAAGTTGCCAATTATCATTCCCATTATCATTTTGCTTATATATCTCATTCTATTCTAACAAAATGCTATGACTTCATCCCAAACTGAAAGGCAAGATATTTACACTGATTGTTAACTTTCCAGCTTGACAAGGTAGCAAGATTCTCATTGATCCACTGTTCCTTTTTATGGTTATTGGAACAGCTTGAGTGGCTCTGCCATTTCTGAATTAATTGGCTTTGGTGCTTAGAGTGTGGAAATAATTGCAGATGATCAGAGCCCCAATCAGTGACTGTGATAGAAAAAAATTGTAATTGTGAAATATTATCATTTCCTCAGAGTCTGATTTTTACCAGACGTAAAGACATCTGTAGGACAAATGTACAGAATTACAGTTTCACAAGAAGTATAACTACAATGCATTCTCACTAATTGCAACTAAAGCCTAATTCTGTGTGCTTATTTATTTAGTTCATTCTGCATGCAGATTCATAAATGAATAATTGTGTTTATTTCGTCAAGGGGGCTTTTATTATTTTAGACACTTCTGCTCCAATTTTAGTCATTAAATTTAAGGAAACATTTAAAACCTCGTTACAATGCAGACATTAACTTTCTTTTATTCTTCCTTGGGATGTGGGCATCTCTGGCAAGGCCAGCATTTGTTACCCGTCCCTAATTGCCTTTGAGGATGCAGTGGTGAGCTGTCTGTCTGAACCACTCCAGTCTATCCTGTTCAGGTACACTCTTAGGGATTTTGGCAAGGAAATGCCAGGATTTGACTCAGCAACAGTTAAAACTGTACAGTTCTAAGTCAAGGTGATACGTTGCTCGGAGAAAACCAGCACATGGTGCAGCTGTGCGCTTGATACCTTTGTCATTCTGGGTGGCAGAGTTCACCAGTTTAGAAGGTGCTGTTTAGGACCCATTACTGATATCACTTTCAATGTAATTGTTAGCAAAGCTGAACACTCAATTTGTCCACATATCCCATCCTGAATATGTGTGGCTTCAAAAATGATGTTGTTAGCCCATCAACTATTCAAGTTAGAAGGAGATTATTCAAAAATGTATTATTTTTAATTATATGATGATGAAAAGAGTATTGTTATCAACATTTTTAACATGCTTATACTTCAGCATGTGTCGCAGCCAAGCTATTAAAATGGTCACTAATATTTTACAGTTTCTTTTATGCGTGAAGATTTCTTTTCACTTTTTTAAAGCCACAATAGTTATTATTTGTAATGTTAAATTTTGTAAATCATTGTCATTTTTTTGAAGATACAGATTTAAGAATCTCTGAAGAAGACTCATGTCAAATGCAATCTTATCTCTGTCTCTCTCTCCACAGAGGTTGCCAGACCAATTGACTTTCTTCAGCCCTTTCCATTTTCCATGAAAGATTTAAGAGGACTTGTTCATAACTACAGTACATTCTATAGTAATATGAAAAACTCTGAACAATTAGAGCCCTTTGTATGTTTAGTATAGCTACATTGGATTCCAAAAGCATGTGTTCTGAAAGAGTGTAACAAAGGTTTGCATCAATCTTTATGGTGGAAGATACTTAGAACATCCCATTAATATCACTTGTGTGGAGAAGGAATTAAGTACCATCACCATCACTAGAGAAGTAGTAGTAGACAAACTGATGATGTGAAAGCCAGATAAGTCCCCTGGCCCTGACAGCTTGAACCCTATGAACCTAAAGGAAGTAGCTACAGAGATAGTGGATAAATTGATTGTAATTTTCCACAAATCCTTGGAGTCTGACAATTTTCCAATCCTGCAACTCCTTCCAATGTGACACCTCTTTTCAAAAATGGAGGGAAACAAAAACTGGGTGACTTTAGGCTAATTAGCCTAACATCTGTTGTTGGAAAAATGATAGAATCAATTATTAAGGAAGTACTACTATGTTTGGGAAAATAACAGTTGAATCAAGCAGTGTCAGTGTAGCAAAATATGCCAGATCAATTTTAAGAGTTTTATGAGGAAGTCTGAGCCACAGTGGATCGCGGGGAACTGGTAGATGTAACATGGTGTGAAGCTGGATGAACACAGCAGACCAAGCAGCATCAGAGGAGCAGGAAAGTTTGATGTTTCAGGTCCGGACACTTCTTCAGAACTGGTAGATGTGTTGTATTTGGACTTCAAAAAGATGCTTGACAAAGTACCTCATAAAAGGTTCTGTCATTAGATAAGAACCCATGGCGCTGGAGGTAGTATCGTTGCATGGATAAAGAATTGACTAATAGGCAGGAAACAGCAACTTTTACAGGTTGGTGACCTCTAACCAGTAGGGTTCCACAGGGATCAGTGCTGGGATTGTGCTCCTGAGATGCTGCTGGGCCTGCTGCGTTCATCCAGCTCCACACTTTGTTATCTGTGCTGGGATTGTGACTGGCTACAATATGTATTAATGGCTCGGAGGAAGGAAGCGAATGTACTGCTGCTAATTATGCAGATATGTAAGTGGAAAGTTGGCAAATGGAGTATAATGTGGGAAAGTGTGAAATTGCTCATTTTGGAAGGGGGAACAAAAGGCCAAAATATTATTTGAATTGGACTAACTGCAGAATACCACAACACAAAAGGACTTGGGGTACTTGTGCTCTGGATGGAATATTGGCCCTTATTTCAAAGGATTAGAGGATAAGAGTGGTGAAGATTTACTGCAACTGATCAAGGTCCTGCTGAGACCACATCTGGAGTACTGTGAGCAGTTTTGGTCCCCTTATTTGAGAAAAGATATTTCATTGGAGGCCTTTTAGTGAATGCTCACAGGGATGATCCCCATTATGGAGGGATTATCTAATGACTAAAGGCTAAGCAGGTTGGGACTCTATGTGTTGGAATTTAGAGGAATAAAAGGTGATCTCATGGAAACATGTAGGATTTTGAATGAATTTGACAGGCCAAATGCCAAAAGGATGTTTGTCTTCATGGGACAGTCTAGAACCAGAGGACAAGGTCTCAGAATAAAGAGGCACCAATTTAAGACCAAGATGAGGAGGAATTTCCTCTCTGAAGATTGAGAGCCTTTGGAGCTCCTTGCCACAGAGAGCTGTGGGTGTAGGCTGAGATAGATAGATAGATAAATTCTTGATCAGTCAGGGAATCCAGGATTATAGGGAAGGCAGGAAAGTGAACGTGAGGAATGTTGGCTCAGCCATGATCCTATTTAATGGTGGAGTCAGCTTAGAGGGCTGAGTGGTTTACTCCTGTTCCTAATTCTAATGGTTTTCTTAACAGTTTGGCTTTGAAAACCAATTGCAAGAATTTTTCTATTCTTCATTCAACATATTGTATTTGTAAAACAAATAATTATTAAATGACTGTTTAACATTGGGGGAAACATTTATTGGTACTTAAGTTCTGGCTTAATTCCTAATTGAACCCAAATACGTCACAGAGTCACAGAATTATACAGCATGGAAAAAGACCCTTCAGCCCAACTCATCCATGCCGTCCAGATCACCTAAATTTACTGGTCCCATTTGCCAGCATTTGGCCCATATCCCTCTAACCCTTTCCTATTCATATACTCATCCAGATGTCTTTTAAATGTTGTAATTGTACAAACCTCCACTACTTCCTCTGGCAGCTCATTCCATATATGCCCCGCTGTCTGTATGAAAAATTTGCCCCTTAGGTCCTTTTTTAAATATTTCTCCTTTCACCTAAAATCTATGCCCCCTAGTTTTTGACTCCCCAACCCAAGGGAAGAGGCCTTCTCTTTACCCTACCCATGTCTCTCATGATTTTACAAACCTCTGTAGGTCATCCCTCAGCCTCTGACCCTCTAGGGAAAATACCTCTAGCCTATTCAGCCTGTCCCTATAGTTCAAACTTTCTAATCCCAGCAACATCCTTGTAAATCTATTCTGAACCCTTCCAAGTTTTACAGCATCCCTCCTATAGCAGGGAGACCAGAATTGCATGCAGTATTTCAAAAGTGGCCGAACCAATGTCCTGTACAGCTGCAACATGACCTCCCAACTCCTACTCAGTGCACTGTCCAATAAAGGTAAGCATACCAAATGCCGCCTTCACTATCCTGTCTACCTGTGGCTCTACTTTCAAGGAACTATGAACCTATGCTCCAAGGTCTATTTGTTCTGCAACACTTTCCAGGACCTTACCATGAAGTATCTAAGTCCTGTCCTGATTTGCCTTTCCAAAATGCAACACTTTGCATTTATCTAAATTAAACTCCATCTGCCACTCCTCAGCCCATTGGCCCATTTGATCAAGATCCCATTGTATTCTGAGGTAACCTTCCTCACTGTCCACTACATCTCCAATTTTGGTGCCACCTGCAAACTTACTAGCCACACTCCCTATGTTCACATCCAATTCATTTATATAAATAATGAAAAGCAGCAGTCCCAACACTGAACCTTGTGGCACAGCCCGGTCACAGGCCTCTAGTTTGAAAAGTAACCCTCCACCACCACCCTCTGCCTTCTACCTTCAAGCCAGTTCTGCATCCAAATGGATAGTTCTCCCTGTACTCTATGTAATCTAACCTTGCTAACTGTGAGAAACTTTGTTGAATGCCTCACTGAAGCCCATATAGATCTTGTTCAGCACTTTGCCGTCATCAATCCTCTTCATTACTTCTTCGAAAACCCGATCAAGTTAGTGAGACATGACTTCCCACTCACAAAGCCATGTTGACTATCCCTAATCAGTCCTTCCCTTTCCAAATACATGTAAATTCTATCCCTCAGGATTTCCTGGAACAACTTGCCCATCGCTGATGTTAGGCTCATGGGTTTATAGTTCCCTGGCTTTTCCTTAACAGTTTTCTTAAATAGAGGCACCACATTAATCAACTTCTAGTTTTCCAACATCACACCTGTGGCTATTGATGATATAAATATCTCAGCTCAGGGCCCAGCAATCACTTCGCTAGCTTCCCAAAGATTTTTTAACTTACACCTGATCAGGTCCCAGTAATTTATCCACCTTTGTGTTTTAAGACATCCAGCACCTCCACTTCTGTGATATGGACATTTTTCAAGATGTCACTATCCATTTCCCTGCATTCTATATCTTCCACATCCTTCTCCACAGTAAACACAGATGCAATATGGTTGCTTAATATCTCTTCCATCTCCTACAATTCCACACATTGGCATTCCTGCTGATCTTAAAGGGGCCCTGTTCTCTCCCTAGTTATCCTTTTTGTCCTTAATGTATTAATAAAATCCGTTTAGATTCTCCTCAAAACCATTTACTAAGGCTATCTCATGTCGCCTTTTTGCCCTCATGATTTCCCTCTTAAGTATACGCCGATTTCTTTTGTACTCTTCTATGGATTCATTCGATCTCTGCTGTCTATACCTGACATATGAAGCCTTCATTTTCTTGACCAAAACCTTGATTTCTCCTTGCTTCTGCCTTGCTTGCATGTACCAGCCTTGTCCTTTATCCCAGCAGGACCACACTGCCTCTGGACTCTCGTTTTCTCATTTTGAAGGATCCCCAATTTCTAGCATCTCTTTACCTGCAAACATCTACTTCCAATCAACTTTGACAGTTCTTGCCTAATACCATCAAAATTGGCCTTCCTCCAATTTAGAACTTTAACTTTTAGATCCGGTGTGTCCTTTTCGACCACTATTTTAAAACAAACGGAATTATGGTCACTGGCCCCAAAGTGGTCCCCACTGACACCTCAGTCACCTTCCCTGCCTTATTTCCCAAGAGTAGGTCCAGTCTTGCTCCTTCTCTAGTAGGTATATCCACATACTGAATCAGAAAATTTTCTGGTACACACTTAACAAATTCCTCTCCATCCAAGCCTTTAACACTAGAGCTGTCCTAGTCTATGTTTGGAAAGTCAAAATCCCTTACCATAACCACTCTATTATTCTTATAAATAACTGAGATCTTCTTACAAATTTGTTTCTCAATTTCCCACTGAATATTGGAGGGGGAGGAGTCAATTGTACAGTCCCAATAAGATGATCATCCCTTTCTTATTTCTCAGTTCCACACAGATAATTCCCTTAGATGTATTCCCAAGAATATCGTCCCTAAGTACAGCTGTGATGTTATCCGTCATCAAAAATGCCACTCCTCCACCTTTATAGCCCCTTTTCTATCCTTCCTGTAGCATCTATACCTGGTATATTAAGCTGCCAGTCCTGTCCATCCTTGAGCCACAAATCTGCAATTGCTATGATATCCCAGCCCCATATTCCCAACCATACTCTGAGTTTATCTGCCTTACCTATTAGGTCTTTTGCAATGAAAGAAATGCAGTTCAATATATTAGTCCTACCTCGTTCTCTGCTTTGTTCCTGCTTGTCCTGACTGTTTGACTGGCCCCTTTCACCAACTGTACCAGCCTCAGATTGATCACTTTCCTCACAATCTCCCAGGGAACCACCATTACCACCAATGCCACCTCCCTTTGACCGCCCCCACCACTATTACTAATTTAGACCTTCCTGAGGAGTTCCAGCAAATCTCCCTGCTTATAATTTAGTCCCCATCCAAAGCAGGTGCAGTCCATCCTTCTTATACAGATCTCTACTATCCCAGAAGACATTCCAATGATCCAAAAATGTGGACCCTTCTCCCCTGCACTAGTTCCTTAGCCACACATTCATCTGCTCCATCCTCCTATTCCTAGTCTCATTCGTGTGTGACACTAGGAGTAATCCAGATATTACTATCCTCGAGGACCTATTTTTTAAAATTCCTGCCTAACTTCCTCTATTCTTTCCTCAGAATCTCATCTTTTTCTCTTCCTATGCTATTAGTTACAGCGTGTACAATGATCTCCTGCAAGTCCCTCTCCTGCAGAGAATATTCTGCACCCTCTCCAACATATCCTGGCACCAGGGAGGCAATACACCATTCTGATTTCGCACCGTCAGCTCCAGAACCATCCCTCTGTTCCTATGACTAATGAATCCCCTATCGCAATCGCTCACTTGGAATACTTTTGAGCCAGCCTCAGTACCAGAAACCTGGCTCTCTGTGCAACATTCCCCTGGGAGTCCATCATCCCTTACATTTTCCATAACAGCACACTTGTTTGAGATGAGGATAGCCGCAGGAGATTCCTGCACTACCTGCCACCGTCTTCTGCCTTTCTTGCCAGCAACCCATCGATCTGATTGTATCAGAGATAATGGGAACTGCAGATGCTGGAGAATCCAAGATAATAAAATGTGAGGCTGGATGAACACAGCAGGCCCAGCAGCATCTCAGGAGCACAAAAGCTGACATTTCGGGCCTAGACCCTTCCCGAAATGTCAGCTTTTGTGCTCCTGAGATGCTGCTGGGCCTGCTGTGTTCATCCAGCCTCATTTTATTATCTATGATCTGACTGTATCAGTGGTTTATCTCCCGTCCTTCAGCTGCCTTCCATCACATCCCCTAGCTTCTGTAAATTCCTCATTGTCTTTAACTGCTGCTCTAATCTATCCATGTGATCCGATAGGATTCTCAACCAAACACACTTCCTGCAGACATAATCATAAATAACATGGATACACTCACTAATCCCCCACACCTGACAGGCCAAGCACATCACTCCACCAAAAGGCATATTTGCACCTTAACTATCTACAGACCCAGAAAATTATAGTCTTAGTGCTCTAAAAATCACTGCTGCGGGCTAACTTAGCACCTCTGTTTTATGTTTTAACGTTTGCTCACGAGACAGATCTCAATAAAGCATTTAATTAAAAACGAACCCAGTCTACCACTGTTATAGCTTTACAAAATAAATGATAAGGTTGCAGTTTTAAAAAGCCCCATAGCTGCCCCCCTGCTCTGAGCTCTGCCACACAAGATTCTCCCAGGTCAGGTGTGAATTTCACTGTTTGTTGTAATACTTCTTAGATAAACTCCGATGTCCAGAGATACTTGAAATCTAATGATAGAGGCTGCAGTTGTGTAAGGTTACTGCTAGGTCACCCAGCATGTTGGTTTCTTTCTCCATTTGAATCACTCCCCGTATGGCCACTACCTTTTGCCTGTCTTCCTCCTTTTTTGCAGCGCCGTTGTTTTGATCATTTCTTTTCCCCAAAGTTCCAAAACAATGCAACCATTTATAAAATAGTAATTACTACTCCTAATATGCCGCATGCAATTCTGTGATGATGGAACAATCACTGTTTTATTGGATTGTCAGTTTAGATAAAGGCCCCATCCTGCCACCACTGACGCTGACATTGCAGCAGGCAAACAAATCCAGGTGAACACACTTGAGCAGTTCCAAAGGATGTTTGCAGTGGTATGTTTCCCTATTCAAAGACAGTGAGTACCTTATCGAAGCATCTATCATTAGGCAGGAGGTTATTCCTTAGAATCAACCCCTTGCCTGTGTAGCCGAGCACCATCTGCATAATTTCTATTGGAGACATGGGAGCTGGAGGGGGTGCGGTACATAAGGGCCATATTACGGGAGCCCAGGGCTCACTGCTCAGGTCAATGGTGGGACTGGACGAAAGAACAGGCAGTGCTGGTGGTGCCTTCAGCCCGCTGATCCTGGCTGCAGCAGCCCTAAATGCCAAGCCTATTGTTTCTACCTACTCCATAGACTGGTAGGACAGAGTTTAGTTACAATGTCGAGCTGTTACTGGAGAAAACTTCATAAATCATTCCATCTGGGCTCTTGCTCTACCATCAACATGCTTCTTATTTTCCCTCCACATTACATATCTGATTAGGGCTTCAGAATGTGAGCCAATTGTGGCAAATTAGAAGCAGCTTCAGAATGTTGACATGTGTCCAATGGAAACTGGGTTAAGACTGCCCAGACTCAGATTGGATTCAAACCAGCTGGCAGGAACATGAAATCCCATTCAGTCTAGTTTTGGTTTGAACCAAAACCCAGAGGCCAAAATACTTCCTTCTAACTCGCTTTGACAATCCATTTCTCCAGCTGGCAGAAATATGGGTGGAAATGATGACCCTAAATTAGGTGTATAGAAATGCGAAGTAGAAAACTGATATGCTGATTTGATTATTACCTGAAAAGCAAGTCACTGCTGCCTGGCAGGGCAGGGCAATAGATTCATGGGAACACTGCCACTTGCAAGTTGCCCACCTAATCACACAGCATTCTGATTTGGAATGATATTATTGTTCATTCAGTGTCACTGGGTCAAAATCCTAGAACTCCCTCTCTGAGAGCACTTGAGTTTACCCAGCCCATATAGAGTACTGTAATTCAGGAAGATGCTTATCAATAATCTTTGTGAAGGCAGTTAGAGTTGAACAACTCGAGAGGGTAGAGGGTACCCAAGCATTTGCAATTCTTATTCAGGAGGCAATAATTACCAGGAAAATTTACCAGTTTTACCAAACAATGATCACCTCCAACAAAAGATAATCTAACTACCGCCTCTTATAATACTGTTGTGTTACTATCATTGAATGTCCCACTATCAAAATCCTGGGAGTTACCATCAACCAGAAATTCAACTGGATTTGCCAAATACGCATAATATTTACAAAGGCAGGTCAGAGGCTGCAGCAGGTAACTAACCTCTAGACTCCTTTTGCCTGTGTTTGACCCAAGGCTGTAATTAAGTCAAGAGCTGAGTGGGCCTGGCAGAACTCAAATTGGGCGACAGCATGCAGGAGATTACTGTGCAGGTGCTTGTAGGTAGCACCATACTGATGGCACCTTCCTTCACTTTACTGATGATCGAGAGTAGACTGATGGGGCATTATGTGACCATTGGACTTTGCCCGACTTTCTGTGTACAGGACATACATGGGCAATTTTTGATATTGTTGGGTAGATGCCAGTGTACTAACTGTATGCTGAAAGAGCTTGGTTTGGGGAGTGGGAAGCTCTGGAGCGCAAGCCTTCAATACTATTGCCAGAATGTTGTTAGGTCCCATAGCCTATATAGTATTCGGTGCCTTCAACCATTCCTTGATATCACATGAAATTAATCAATTGGCTGAATACTGGCATCTGAGAGGCTGGGACATCCCAGAAAGCTAAGGTTGATTGGATGGTACAACTGGCTGAAGTTTGTTGTAATACTTCAACATTGTGTTTTGCACTGATGCCCTGGGTTCCCCTGAACTTGGGGTGGGGTTACTAATAGAGCCTTATGCACCAGTGAGTTGTTGAATTGATGAACACCGAATGAAGCAAAATTTTGGAGCTTAGATCTGGTGTGTAGGTTGTGGAATTGCTTTGCCTTTTCTATAACTTATTGCTGCTGCTGTTTGATTTGCAACTTGTCCTATTCTGTAGCTTTGCAAGGTTGACTCCCTCATTTTTTAGTTCGCTTGGTACAGCTCCTGTCATGCAATCCTGCACTCTTCTTTAATCCAGGCTTGATTCCCTGTCTTGATGGTAGTGATAGAGTGGGGGATATGCTGGGTCATGAGGTTGCAGATTATGTTGGGTTATAGTTCTGATGCTGGTGATGGCTCATTTCGTGGATTTCCAGCTTTGAGTTGTGAGTTCTGTTCTGTTCAAAATCTATCTCATTTCACAGGGAGGGAGGGGAGTGAGATCTGGTAAGTCATAATGAGCAGAAGATTTTCTTGCCCACGAATCTGTGTGCCATGAATGTTACTTTCCAGTTGTTTCTTCAGAAGAGTTGGTCAAACATTTCTTGTTCCACAATCCATATTAGTATTGATTAGCTGCTAAGTTCTTGACATTTTATTATGTAGTTTTTGATTATTGAGAATTAATGTAAGATTAACCAATTTATGATTATTTGGCTTATCTCTGCATCCCTTTCAAACTGGATTTCACAAATGTGACACCCTAAGTCAATGTTTTATTTTCTGCACTGCTCCTATTCATCCAGATAGGTGAGAGTTCCTCCAGTGACAAAGATGGTAGTTCACACAATATCACAAACCCCGACAATTTTATTTCCTTTTCTCTTTCCCTATAATGAAAAAGTAGTGAGTCATGCTCAGACACAGTCCAACAAGCAGTTTCCCAGGACTTCATCCAAGGGGCCACCCTCATGTGTAATTCATGGGAGAATTTTTAACTGTGAAAATCATTTCAGAGTTTGAAAAAATCCTCTCGAATCATTCATATAAATGTGCTTTGCAGCAGATACAGCGGACGGTCAACATTTCCTGAATGCATTGCACTTCCTACCTTAGAGATTTTGATGTCAATTATAGCCCTTCCCCCACTGTCATTGCCAAGACTTTGACAAATCAAGGTCTGAACTTAGGACCTTCCTGTTTCCTATGCCTCAATTCATGTGGTGAATATATTCACTGAGGTAGCCCATCTATTGAAATGCATACCTTTTGCAGTTTATTCATTCTAGGATGATCAACATCTACAAATTGGTAGGTTTGAACTGGATGATGTTGTCTTTCAGTCTCTGCCACTGCACAAGCGAATAGAAGTAATATTTCTGCATGCTGTAGGGGCGGGAAGATGTGTCCTTGTGATTGTTACAATCCCCTGGGGTGGTGTGTCATAAATCAAGCCCAACTATTCCAGAATTGGACCGAATATGAAAGTTTTGTTTTGAAAGTATGCACAGTACCCCAATGTACCTTACTTTCAGACCAAGTTTGGTATAAACTATGAATGAAGTTTCTGAACTGAACAGCTCAATCTTCCTTACAATTAAATTGATTGTTGCTACAAATAAACACTTTAAACCATGATAACACTATCAATTAAAACCCTAATCCTCTTATGAACACCCCACCCATACACACAATCAAATCATGAAAGTAGATCATAGAAATAGGTAGAAAAGATCGGAAAGACAGTTCAGTGGTCTTTGATTATGATGTTGAGATGATTCTACTTTGGCTTGCCAGGCCCTTGGTGTTCAGTTATCTTTCTTTGGAAGTTTCTGATTATCTATTCAAGGTACACAGTGGCTTTATCATTTCAAAAATGTCTCTGATTTATCCACGAAAATGTCACAGCTTGCAGCAACTGCTGCAAGAAAGGTATTCCTTTTCTTCAGGTTTAAACTGAGTATTACTGCAGAGAACAGACAGCTTCTGTTGAGAAGAACAGCACCACAACCTTCTGTCTCTGTCTCTCTGTAACTTGTTTCTAATTCCAATCTGCTCAGTTAGTTGAGAACCAATCAACTTCACTTGTAAGCAACTCCTTGGCCTTGGCTCCTGATTATTCATTGCTAGAATGCAATAAAAAACAGAGTTCACAACAACAATTGAATTCCTTGCAGTGGAATCATAGTACATATCTGTTTTTTTTTTAAAGCAGCTCTTTCTCCTTCAGTTTACAGTTGTTAAAGCACAAAATTTCTTGCACACTATATAGTGCTATAATAATGTAAGAAACGTCGACAGTGCCGGAGAAACTCAGCAGATCTCACAGCATCCATGGAGGAAGAAACAGAGTGAACATTTTACAAAGAACAATACAGCATAGGAACTGGTCCTTCAGCTGTCCAAGCCTACACCACCACATTTTGTGTTTCCGTACTAAAACTGTTTTCACTTATCAGGATCCATATTCCTCTATTCACTCCCTATTCGTGAATTCGTCCAAATACTTCTTGAATGCTACTATTGTGTTTGCTTCCATGTAAATGATGTGGAGGAAAATGTAGTTGGTCTAATTTGTAAATTTGTGGACAATACAACAGTTGGTGGATAGTGAGGAAGATTGTCAGAGGATACAGCAAGTTATTAATCTGTTGGACGGATGGGCAGAAAAATGGCAGATGGAGTTTAATCCCAGGCAAGTGTGAGATGATGCATTTTAGAAGGCCGCAGACAGCTGGAAATTATATGGTGAATGGCAGAATGCTTAGGAGCATTTGTTATGCAGAGTGATCTGGGTGTGTAGGTCCACAGATCACTGAAGGTGGCAGTGCAGGTCGAGAAGATATTAAAAAAGGCTTATGGCATGCTTGCCTTCATTTAAAGGGGCATTAAATAAGAGGGTAGGCAAGTTATGCTGCAGCTTGATAGGACTTTAGTTAGGCCACACTTGGAATATTGCCTACAGTTCTGGTCACCACACTACCAGAAGGATGTGGCTGCTTTGGAGAGGGTACAGAAAAAGTTTACCAAGATGTTGTCTGGTATGGATGATTTTAGCTATGGAGAAAGGTTGGATAGATTGGGTTTTCACTGGATTGGAACAGTTGAGGCGTGACCTGATAGAAGTTTATAAGATTGTGAATGGCATGGATAGAGTGGAATGTATGGTGCTGGCGAAGAGTCGGGGAGTAGGAGTGGGGGAAGTTTAGAAGACATGTGCAAGGTGAGTTTTTCACCCAAAGGGTGGTGAGTGCCTGGAACACATTGCAAGAGGAGATGAGTTTTAAGACTCTTCCGAACTGAAGAATAATTGTACCAGACTCGAACCATTAACTTTGTTTCTCTTCCAATGAATGCTGTCAGACCTGCTGATCTTCTCCAGCGTTGTCGGTGTTTCTTTTATTCGTCCAGCATCTGCAGTATTTTGCTTTTGTATGGTATGTGAGGTTGTTTTATCTCCCAATCAGAGTTGCCTGCATGTCTTTGCAAGCACTCAAGTTTAATTTGCCATGGTATTGAAATCAGAGCATTCTTTCCGTTAAACACAAATGCAGCCCGCTATTTGTACATCTGTATTAAATTAGTAATTAGTAAGAGATCTCACTGAAGGTGAAGTCCATCTGGTCCTATAAACTGTTTTGAGTGCAGATCTTGGAGGCTGCTTCAGATTGAAATTCCTCCTGTCAATAACTTTAGGGAAAAAGCTGGGATTTTTCATTTTGTTCTTGGGCTGTTTCATTAAAATTGCTAACAGAAGGAATTTGACTCACTAAGTTTTATGCTGTACTTTATGCAGAACATTTTTCAGGCAGTGCAAGAATCAATACAATGGTGTAGATTTAACCAGTATTATAAGCAAAGGAAAACAAGCATTCTGCATTGTAAGTAAGCGGTAGACAAGAAAATGAGGTCTGCACATGTGAGAAGCAGGTTTGTCAGGTCTTTTTATTATTATTGCTGTTTGTGATCAGAGTTCAGCTATTTGTTTCATGTAAATTAAGCACAATCATGTTTTACTACATTATATTATAGTCACCAGTTACCTTGCAGGGTAATTGTTTAAAACATCTGTGCTAATGTTTTGAAGCTGGTCGGCTGGGTAATAAATTGGAAGTCTGTGCTAAATCCTTGCACCTGACAGGATATAAAAGTGAAATTAAAACAGCTTCAGGTTAACTCTATTTTGCAGCTGGGAGATTTGTTTTTAAAGATCTCGGTTTCCCTCATTTTATTAAAACCATGTAATCAAGAGTTCCTTGTTTGAAACCTGGCTGTTTCAAACAGAGGCATTCTACTCAGATACACAAGTTAAAATAAACCATTTGAAAACATAACATGTTAAGAAAGAAACATGCAGAAAAATTGTGCATTGTAACATGGCCAGTTCATGAAACCTGTGTAACATTCCGTGGGTTCATACATTAAAATGAGACGTGTTTGATTTGTTTTTATTAAATCAATGATTTGGGTTCTTCAGTGAAGGCGGTTTATATATCTGCTAGTGAGGGGGAATGAAACAATATTTTGTCTGCTGTGCCAGACAATGCAAAGCACATTCTACCTTAGAAAAAAAGTATGAATAATAACAATACCTCAATTTTTTTACATGACACCGAGAAAATGCAAAATGCTTGGGCAGGTGAATAAACACACAGAACCCTTTCCCAGAAAGCTGCATTTTCTTAAGGCTATCTACCAAAGAACACCTTGGATTTTAGCTTCAAGAGCAATTTGGTTTTTGGCGGAGCAGAATTAGATCGAAGCCTCTTCATTGTTTGAAAGCTTTTTTTTGCTCTTCAACAACTGAAGCCTTCCCACCATTTTTACAATATGCTTTCTTTAAGCATAAAGCATAGAACATTACAATGTAGCAATGAGACTTTCTTTTCAAAACTACACTTCATTCATAAAATTTGTAAGTTTGTTACCCAACAGTTCAAGTTTGATATGACAAGGTGTTGTATAGATCAACATTTAAACAGTAGTTGAGGTATTTCACATCACATACCAATTTGTAGATAATAAAATGTGAGGCTGGATGAACACAGCAGGCCAAGCAGCATCTCAGGAGCACAAAAGCTGACTTTTCGGGCCTAGACCCTTCATCAGAGAGCCTCTGATGAAGGGTCTAGGCCCGAAACGTCAGCTTTTGTGCTCCTGAGATGCTGCTTGGCCTGCTGTGTTCATCCAGCCTCACATTTTATTATCTTGGAATCTCCAGCATCTGCAGTTCCCATTATCTCTCACATACCAATTTGTGCTTTTTTATAATTTGCATACGCATTGCATGCCAAATGTTCTTGGGTGCACACAGCCCTGAGGGATTTACATGGTTTCGAGTTCCTCAATGTACTATTAGACAGTCGTCTTTCCCCATTGATCCTTTTGAGATGACTGTCCCAAGCCTTTGTGTATTCCTCAACATGTAGTCCTGGACCTGGAATATGTCAGTCTGAAACCCTTTATCAGTGACAGCTATTTGTACCGCATGAGCTGCGAATTTTGGTTCAGATAGAATCTTACTTCAACTTGATGGTCCTCAATGCTGTGCATTCCTGAGAAAAACTTGTAGAAAACAGAATCCTGTATTATGGAGCAACTCAGGAATATCCTTGACAAAAATGACTGCATCCCTTTCCATTCCAAGAGGAGGTTGTCAATGACCTTTACCCCACCATTCTGCTTCAAGGGCTGTGTGCCCAAGAAGCTACAGTTAAGCGCCACAAAGGATCTGATGACAATAATCTTTCTTAGCATTAACCAAGCTACATTCTGGTACTTGTTTGAGAGACCTTGCTATGCAGCATTCTGCCAAATCACTTTGATGGTCTCCTGAGGAGACTATCCAATAATAACTTCTTCCATTTCACTAAGCACCTCATGACCATCACCTAGAAACCACTACCCAATGGACTTGTGGTCAGAGCTGTTTTTCTGCATGAGGGATAGGTGGTGTGGTTCTGTTGAATTGAATGGAGCATGCTGCAGCTACGTGACCAGACCTAACCATTGTAACACTGGAAATAAAGAATCTCAGGACATAGTGACTCTCAGTCTTTGCACAGGCTGATGCAGCAGCAGATAAAGGAGGCCATTAGGATCAGGGTGACATTAGAGACATTTCTTTCCTGTTATATGGAAGTTTGAAGATTATGTTCTTGGGGAGATGATGCATTTTCAACCTCCAGAAAAAAACAGATGATGGCTCAGGTGACCACCTCTCACCGCTGTTCTCAGGATGATGATATGGTCCAGGCCTGAACCATATGCAGCAGCAGAGAGACAGCCTTACCCCTGATGACCAGATCCTCATCCAGAGTGGAAATGGAACATTACTCCCAAACATCTATGTCCTATACTACATTGGGTGCACACTCCTTCCAGTTTGGCAAATAGCTTTGCTCATCTGGATCATATTCTCACTATATTCAAATCCCTGGTTCTCATAGAAAATGGTGCAACAATTTGTGCAAGAAGATCATTACTCTGTAAATCGACAATATATCCGAGCAGAACACAGTCACTTTGATGTACTGTAAGGATGATCTGCTGCCTAGTATTGCCATCTTCCTTGCACCTGTCTTCATCCTGATGGACCTGGTGAAAGGTTTGATATAACACACAAGCTAGACAGAAGAGAGAAGCCTGCTTGCCTGACTTCAGATCAGATTGGAAAATATTTTGGTTTCCATCTGTCGAATGCTATTCATAATTAATGGTGATGTAATATTAGTTGGATCCAACTATGGATTCCCTGCCTAAACTTATTATGGACAACACATTTGCCAATCAAGTGAATGGTATGCTGTCGGTGGTTTCTGTCCCATCAGCTTGGATGAGCAATTATTCACTTCCCTATTCCATGTAATCCTGAGCAGTGTGAAGCTGTCAAACATCTTCCTGATAGGCATAGAGACCTGTTCAGGGTGGACCATCAACTCCAGAGCAGACTGGATTGAACTAGTGATGGCCTTGGCCAAAGTTTTGTTGACTATGGTAAGAAGGAATGGGCCATCAATTTCTGAGTATCTCCTTTCCCCCTCCTGCTTGTCAGTGAGGTTGATAATGTCTTTACCTGTGGATTCTGACATGCCAC
Organism: Stegostoma tigrinum; assembly: GCF_030684315.1. Classification (NCBI taxonomy): domain Eukaryota; kingdom Metazoa; phylum Chordata; class Chondrichthyes; order Orectolobiformes; family Stegostomatidae; genus Stegostoma; species Stegostoma tigrinum. The sequence continues at coordinate 69,678,359 of NC_081355.1, read as the reverse complement.
TGGCTAGAAACATACTCTCTGTAACAGATAGTGTTGGGAAACACGTTAAAAAATTGCTTTGCCCTCTTACTTAGAGCTTGTTAACAGTATTTTATACTTAGCTTGCTTTTTTTGTTTCATCTTTCACATTTCTGTTCTTAATGAAAATCTGCAGTCCTACATGAATATGCCTAGTGACTATGCACTGCATTAAATATCTAAAAATTACAATCCATCAAGTCATATTTTATTTGGAGATTTGACTTGTCCAGTAATACCATCAACTGGGATCATAACAGCATGATTTTCTGGAGTTGAGATATGTTCAGGTGAGAATGATGTAGAAAGATATCATTGGATAAACCTATGGATGACAATGGAATAGTGTAGGTTAGATGGGCTTCACATTGGTTTCACAGGCCGGCACAACATCGAGGGCCGAAGGGCCTGTACTGAGCTATAATGTTCTATGTCCTATAGAGCTTTTGATGTTTGATCACTTGTCACCACTGTCTGTGAATCACAGAGGAGTTCCACGGTTCTCCAAACATACAAATCCCTTTAGTGTTCTTCACTGTCTTCTGAGGTCAACAGTTTCCTTATCAGCTTCCAGAACACTCTGTTGAAGATGGGTGGACGAAGGAGACTTCTCTGATGACCTTTTGCAGAGATGTCCTCAGATGATTGACCTCCAGCAACTACAACATTGATTCCCAATGGGTCCAGCCAGCAGCAGCTGAACCCATGCTTCCATTATGCAGCAATTAGTGCGCTGTATTCTTCCATTGAAATGTCCATTACCATACCCAGGCATTGTCAGTGACTGTGAAAAGGTAATATGTAAGGTAAGAGCAAGGGCTCTTGTGGTGCGATGGTAGTGCTACTGCCTCTGTGATTTCAAGTCTCACCCGTTCCAGACGTGAGTCATAACATGTTTGGTCGGATTGATTAAAACTATCCATAAGGTAAGCGTAGGGTCAGGATCTACATGAAGGCAGTAGAGGGAAGGTGGCTAAAAGGTTAGGATGCCATTAAAGTGGATGAGAACAGAGAATGTTTGATCTGATGGTGTTATTTCTGTGAGAAGGGTCTGCAAGTGTCATTTCAGGAGGGCCATGTTCATGTTTTTATCTGGTCCAGTGAAGCTGGGTTGGGAGACAGAGTTTGGTCCATTGTGGTTGTGGTTTTGGGCAGTTGGGACTGATGGTGTGGTGGATGTAGTTGAAGCGTTCACTGGTGAGTCAGGGGCTCAGTTTAGTAGCTACCTAGGAGTCAGTAGGTTTTCAACTTATAACTTCCTTAGTAACAATTATGTTTTAATGAGTTAGTACCCCCTAAAATTTCCAACTTTAAAGGCTGTTTTGAAGGATACCAGATTCAAGGTAGTTGCTATTTTAAATTTAACATTGACTAGGCAGTTCCTTTACATTTAGCTGCATTGGAATTATTGCCTTGTACTGAGTTCTTGAACCCTACATTGGCTCTGGCCATAGAATGGTGGTTTGATACAACTAGGAAGAGCAAGAACTGCAGATGCTGGATTCAAGACAACACAGTGTGGAGCCGGAGGATCACAGCAGGCCAGGCAGCATCAGAGAGGCATGAAAGTTAATGTTTCGGGTTGGGACCTTTCTTGAAGAAGGATGACAAGGGATTGGAGGGGTGATGGCTTAGTGGTATTATCAGCAGACTGGTAATCCAGAGACCCAGATAAAGTTCTGGAGATCTGGGTTTGAATCCTGCCGTGGCAAATGGTGGAATTTAAATTCAATAAATATCTGTAATTATGAATCTAACAATGACTGTGAATCCATTGTCGATTGTCATGAAAAACCCATCTGGTTCACTAATGGTCTTTAGGGAAGGAAACTGCCTTATCTGGTCTGACCTACAAGTGATTCCAGACCCACAGCAATGTGGTTGACTCTTAACTGCGTTCTGGGCAATTGGGGATGGACAGTCATAGATTGTAGAGTTCCTACAGTATGGAAATATCGACCCTCACAGCATCCCACCAAGACCCACCTTAGAGCTGCAGCATAACCTCACGGCTCTTATACTCAATACCCCTGCCAATGAAAGCCAACACACCATATGTCTTCTTAATAATCCTATCAACTTTGGAGGTAACTTTGAGGGATTTATGAACATGGACCCCAAGTTCCCTCTGTTCCTCCACACTGCCAAGAATCCTGCCATTAATCCAGTATTCTACATTCAAATTTGATCTTCCAAAATGAATCACTTCACACTTTTTTGGGTTGAATTCCATCTGCCACTTCATTGCCCAGTTCTGCATCCTGTCAATGTCCTGTTACAACCTACAACTGCCCTCCACACTATCCACAACTCCACCAACCTTTGTGTCATCGGCAAACTTACTAACCCACCCTTCCATTTCCTCTTCCAAGTCATGTATAAAGGTCACAAAGAGTAGAGGTCCCAGAACAGATCCCTGGAGAACACCACTGGTCATCGAGCTCCAGGCTTCTATTGGACAGTCAATTCTGCACCTAGACATCCAAATTTCCCTGAATCCCATGTCTCCTTACTTTCTGAATGAGCCTGCCATTGGGAGCCTTAGCAAATGCCTTGCTAAAATCCATGTACACCACATTCAGTGCTCTACCTTCATCAATGTGTTTTGTCAAATCCTGAAAGAATTCAATAAGGCTCGTGAGGCATGACCTCTCCCTCACAAAGCCATGGTGACTATTTCTAATCAAACTGTGCGTTTCCAAATAATCATAAATACTATCTCTCAGAATCCTCTCCAATAATTTGCCCACTGCAAAAGTAAGACTGACAGGTCTGTAATTTCCAGGATTATCCCTAATCCCTTTCTTGAACAAGGGAATAGCAATTGCCACCCTCCAATCATCTCCAGTGGACAGTGAGGACAGTAGTTACCATCACTATCCAGCCAAAATACACATTACTACAGCTCTATTCTTGTATTTCTAAAATATGTTTTCCTTCAAAAGAGAGATGACATCTAAAAACACGGAAGTTCAGACAAGATCATGTGATTCTGTGTGTCAATTTGAAATGGTTACTTCTCAGTTCAGTGACTATTTAAAATTAAGGCCTGCAAGAGACTGTCAAAGATGGAGCCTGTAAAGATTTTGTGAATATCCTCTTGTTAAAAACAAAATGAATTTTCACTTTCTTCTTGAAGACCCCTGGTAGCTATCTCTTCACTTGGTAGCCTCCAGTGCAGTATCAGTCTTCCAGCATGATTGTTATGCTTGATGTGTACACTTGTTTATGAGATGTATTGAGAAATCAAATGAAGGGCCAAGGCATGTAATACAAGAAGCCACCAAGAATATCATCAAAATAGAATGGATAAAGCAAGAAGTAGTTATTAGGGAATATCAAGTTTTGACTAAAGTCAAAAGATTGTGTGAGATGTAAAAGCCTCAGGCAACCAACAATTCTGGGTATAAGAGAATATAAGTGGAATACAATTTCAACAGAGTGCTTATTTTGAGAGCAGGAGGAACAGGAATAATACTACACTTGGAGATCAGAAGACGAGCAGAAATGTGAAGATCATTGAAATAATGCAAGAATACTGGGAAAAATGAACATAAAACATTTGATTAATTTAACTGAGAATGAAAGTTAGGATTGAATCTTGTACAGATTATATCTCTGCGTCTTAAATCCTGCACATGCAACTCGACTAGGCCACATCCCCCACCCCACTTAGTGCATTCACACACAGGTACAGACCCACACCTCTTTTGTTGCTGATTATGTTGGCCCTTGCCTGGATTATCGATCCACACTTGCAGACCGTAAATGCTAGAGGATGAAGTTTTGGTATCTTGGTTTCTTCCATTGTCCTAGTACTCGAATAAAGGAGCCTTAATGAATTTCTTCGCTCAAAATGGTATCCGATTTCAAGTCTTTATTCATGCAGGTGACTCCAAGTCTCAACCTGATCTTGTACCAATGTCATGAATGCTTACATGATGCCTTGAGGTTACAGCGTGTTGAAACAAATCAGATTAGATCATCATAGAATCATCACCATAGAATCCCTACAGTGTGGTAACAGGCCCTTTGGCCCAACAAGGCCACAGTGACCCTCAGAGCATCCCACCCAGACACATCCACCTGTAACCCACCTAATCTGTACATCCCTGAACACTATGGACAATTTAGTATGACCAATTCATCTAGCCTGCAGACCTTTGGACTTGTCGGAGGAAACTGGAGCTCCCGGAGGAAACCCATGCAGACATGGAGAGAATGTGCAAACTCCACACAGACAGTTACCCAAGGGTGGAATTGAACCTGGGTCCCTGGTGCTATGAGGCAACAGTGCTAATAAAAGTGACTTAATTGTATATCCCAGGTGAGCAATCATTTGTCCTGTGATTTAAGCCCTTCGATTCGAACTGTAGAACCCTTTTTTGTGGTTCATTTGGATTTGGTGATTATCTTGAGTTATCATTGTCACTGTTGAAACAGCAGCTTTTGCATTTCTGCAAGATGGGAACATCTATATTTATATAACATCTTTAGTGTAGTGAAATGCTTAAAAACATTGTTCAGAAGAAGAGCCATATTTGACTCTATGATAACCCTTGCAAGACCCATGGGGAATCACTAATTAATCTTCCCATGGAGCTCGATGCATATGAGTTTCTTGGTAACAGGCAATGGCCTACCCATTTGGAACACATCACCTGAGCCCTTTATAAAATAGACACATCCATTTGATTAAACCTCCTCACCTTCCCAATCTTTCCCTCACTTTTGATGGTTTTTATTGCCCTTAATGAGCTTTGCATGTAAATATCTAATTGATTTACTGGTAACAGTTAATAGCTAAAAACAAGAAAAAAGTGATTTGGTGCTGGGGAAAAAATAAATCAGTTGCATGTTAGAGCACCTCTGGATATGTAAAAAAAATAAAAAATAAACAAAGCTGACCCAGAAGTTAACCCAGTTTACATGTTGACAGACAATGGCACTTACATGTTTACATCTATTTTTGAGAACACATTCCAAATTCTTTCTTTCTGTACCCACTTTTGTTAAAATATTATTTCAAAGATAATTACTTGTTAGGATTAAATTTCAGGAAAAAGTGAATTGAATATTTAGAGAAAGAAACTTTAAAATGATTTAAGTTTGGTATGCTTGAAGAGACTGTTCCTTTTTTTTTGAAAAAAGCTCATTCTATACTGATGTCACGTTGCTTTTATGTGAAAGATTTTAATAATGTTTGAAGTGCTATGCTTGGTGCCACATGGAATTAATTATGTTCCTGCCAATTTAAAAAAAAGCAGACCAGCCCTACCTCTCCCTCACTTTGCATTGACCGTAATGGGTTTTGCAAGTAAATTATTCAATTGGAAACACCAATCATTTATTGATGGTGGTTAACAGATGAAATAAAAACACTATGGTGATTTGATGATGGGGGAAAAAAATAGTCCTGTGTGATAACACTTCTGGATATATAAAAAATACTAAAGAACTATCTGTCCTGGGTTGGGACAAACCTATGAATGCTGTGAGTAGTGACTCTGTTTTGATGTCCAACAATAAATGATTTTCCTTTCCAGTTGGGCTTCCTGAGTTATTACATTAGCAATGAGAGTTGGATAGAAAGAGATCACCAACAAACAGTCATTTTCCCTACCGCTTGTGGGCCCCTGACTTTAATATTCAGAAAAAATTTAAGCTACCCAGCAACTGCAAAATCAAAATTCTTTGACGATCTGATAAATATGGTACCAGACCACTATGACCCCCGAACCATCAGTTAAATTGCACTGTCATAGGTTTACCATGGCTTACAGACTTCATGAAGAACCAGTTACTGAATTCTTGGTGAGATTTTCAAAATTGTTGGAACACAGATCACAGATTTTGGGAAAAGTTAAGGGATTGCTTAGTTTATGGAACTAATAATATTGCGCCTAAAAGGAAGCTACAGTCTGATCCAGATCTGGACTTAAAGAAAGCCTTAGAACTGGCTCTTTGCTGCAAAGACATGGAAAATGGGCTTGGGAGTTTCAGGGACACATGAACAGCATCGTCCTCAACCTTGGGATTTCCCGTAACGCAGAGCCAGGTCCCCTGTGGGTAATACTGGTAGCTCCCCATTTGTTGCAAAGGGAGGGTGTTTGGAGTTGTAGGCAGCAAGGGTTCCAGAGCTGTAAGAATGTCCATGCCACACTTGTTGTCATAATTTCGTACTAGTTAAGGCTACTGAAATAATAGGCAAACTACAAGACTGAATGGTGCATACCAACCAGGTTAAAGGGTGAAGCCACCGCACGATAGAGCTTTGCAAATAAATCAGTCTGAGGATGAGGAATTAATACAGCTGAATTGTATCTCTGCTTCCAAATTTGCCCCAATCAATGACTGTCCCACTGACATGCAGGTAGACATATGGGCTGCTGTATCTGTTATCGGGAGAGACCTTTTGCAAACTCTGAAGGGGTATCTTGCCTTTATGCCTACAGGAAACCAAGGCTAGATTGGCTGCGTACACTGAGAAGCCTTTATGTCTCATTGGGACCACCGTAATTCTGTTTATGCACAGATAGCAGGCAGTCTGACTGCCCTTATTAATGGTACAAAGGTCAGGCCCCAACACTTTGGGAAGAGACTGACCGCAGAAAATTTGCTAGGATTAGAAATTGATCGTTAAAATGGGTACTGGTGATCTATAAGCCATTGGGAAGTATCCCAAAGTGTTCCAAGAAGGCCTTGGGAAGATAAAAGATGCCAGGGCCAAGATCTAATTAGTCCCAGAAGCCCAACGTAAATACTTCAAGGTATGACCAATCCTCTATGCTCTACATGCCAAAGTAAATGCTGAAGTGGCACATCTGGAGGAACTTGGCATGATCCACCCAGTGCAATTTGCTGAGAGGGCCGTACCAGTAGTCACATTTTTTGTAAAACCTGACAACTCAGTCCGACTCTGTGAGGATTATAAACTGACAGGCAACAGAGCTTCTTGCTGAGGCAGGTACCCTATGACATGCACAGTAGTTGGCTGAGAGTCACATCTTTTTCAAACTGGCTATGAGCCATACTTACCTCCAACAGGAGCTTGAGGCATCATCCAAGAAATCCATCACTGTAAATAACTCATGAAGATCTGCGTAAGTAGACTTTCTTGTATTCAACAATCTCTTTGAATTGTGCCATCTTTCAAGCATTAATGGAAAACATCCTCCATGGGATGCCCAGAGTGGCAGTCTATGTGGAAGATGTGTTAATCACAGAAGCTACTGCAGAGGACCATTTGGAGAGTTTGGGAGGGTTTTCTGACATTTCTCTGTAGCTGGCATCCTGCTAATAAGGGAAATATATGGTGTTCCAGGTGAGCAAGGTAACGTACCTTAGGTACAGGGTGGACAAAGAGAAGGTGAAGACCATACGTAAGGCTCCAACTTCAAGGAACACAATGAAGTTGACGTCTTTTCTAAGTCTTATAATTTACTATGGGAAATTCATACTCAACCTGGCAATCCTGCTGACAATCCTCCCTGTCTCACTAAATAAAATCAGAAATGGTTGTGACAAATGCCACGAGAAAAAGCCAAAGGAAATGCTAGCTGCTGAAAACCAACAGTAAAAATGCCCGTGTAGCCTGGGTCCACTTTATGAAATTTTTCACCTGTTTTCCTCATCACCTTGTTCAGAGATGTTATTATACACATCTGGAGTAAGTGGGACTTGAACCTGGACCTCAAAGAGCTCAGGTGTTGACAAATATATTAGCTCATTATGATTTCTGTTCAGGATAGCAGCTGGTATTATTGGACCATTAGGATGATGGAGCAGAATGCTAATAGAACCTTCTGGACAGGTTTTGCACCGTTTGGTAAGGTTTTTGATATCAGAGTATGTGTCGAGAAGCCAAACGTAGCTCCTTGCAATCATGAATCTGGAAGAGGAGGAAGGAAGTATGCCCAGATCGAGAAAGAAGGTTTGACCATATTATTTACAGTAGGAATGTTTTACCAGTATGTCTGTGGTTAGCATTTCACTAGTGTAACTCCTCACAATCCTCTGCTGGGCCTCTTCAAGGAAGACAAGTTGATTCTTCCCTTCACATCAGCTCAGATCCAAGCTGTGCACTGTTATTAGGTGCCGATGAATATATCATGGAACATCATTCAGGGAGACACACAGCCAATGAGGATGCCTCGAGTTACCTCTGCTACCCACCAGACTGCTGTCACCTCCGAAGCTAAATGAAGTCATCAGGACTTTGAACTTTCATGGTCACTCTACCAGTATCTGTCTAGCAAATTCAGGATCCAATGTTGGTGCAGTTATGTCATATCAAACTAAATGGTAAACCACAGGCATATACTACGGAAGAGTTGAAACCTATGTCTTAAAGTATCAGGAGTTGAACATAGCAGCTGGTATCATCTTGTGAGGAGTTTTGATGGTTGTCCCATATCCAGGTTACTAAGCAATACTTCAATAATTGCACAATGGCTACCGAGGAATTTCTAAAATGTGAATGAATGCAAGGAGATATGTTTGCCTGCCTGCATATACACAGATAGCAAAAACCTTGTCAAACTGTGCAAAACTTGCCAGGAAGTCTCTATGGGCAGCCTCATTGTACCCATGGGAATGGCCAGGTGACCGTGAGTATAAATACTTGCGGATTTTGCAGGCCCCATTTATGGGGTCTACGTTCTCATCTTTATTTGCACTCATTCAAAATGGATCAATGTGCACTGAATGGCACCTCTACCACCTCTTACAACACCAGAGAAAAACCTCCTCCGATTCTTTAGTATTTCAGACCTTCATGAAAACAAAAAGAGTAAGGCACGTATACATGGCACTCTACCCCCCCACCTCCCCTCTATCTGGCTGAGTGGTCCAGGTATTCAAAGTCACATGTGAAAGCAAACTACAGGATCTTTGGAAATGAAGCTTGTGCATTTCCTCTTCAACTACAGGACAGCACTGCATATGGTGACGGAAGTAACTCTCGTGGAACTATTGATACGTTGATGCCTGCAGACTGGGCTTATCCTGAATTTCTAAAACTTGGGCAGCAAGAATTAAACAGGAGCCCCCCCCCAAAAAAAAATGGGGCCATGATGCACATAGGTCAGACAAAGATGTTTAAACTAAAAAATATGGTTCGTGTCTTTGAGAATGGTGCCCAAACAGAAAGCAGAGCAGTTGGACAGAAAAAGGAGAGGATAATGATCTAGCTAAGTGGATGAATAGCTATTAATGGAGATTGTCAGTGTCCAACAATGGGAAGATGCTTGCCAGCCCTCACCCTTGACCAAATCCAGAAGGCGACTGAAATTGGGCCATGGGCAAAACAATGCAAGAGAACCCATCGTTACAGGAGTGAGATGAACCTTCAGATTTGGAAGGGATGTGATGACTGCTATAAGTCACATGGCGAATCATTGATCAATCTCGTCATGGAGCTCATTGATTATGGGTTCCCTTGGGAGCAGAAAATGGCCCTCCCAGTTGGAATTCAGCACCTGAGCTCTTTGAGGTCCAGGTTCAAGTCCCACTTACTCCAGATGTGTATAATAACTTCTCTGAACAAGGTGATTAGGAAAACAGGTTAAAAATTTCATAAAGTGGACCCAGGCTACACGGGCATTTTTACTGTTGGTTTGTAGCGGCTGAAAAGAAAAATAATTAAAAAGTTGCTATGATTTTGGTGGTGGGAATGCCGTTCAGTGGTTGCGCCTCTACCTTTGAGCCAGGAGGCCCTGATTCAAGTTCCACATTTACCAGAAGTGTGAAATAATATTGCTGAGCAGGTTGATGTGAAAATAGGTTAAAAAAAAGGTGTGCCTAGCATCAGTGGTTCATCCTTAAAAACGTTGAGGGGAATAAAAATACAGTGGATTGTTAGTGTTAAAACCATTCAGCACTTCAATCTGAGGCAAAACCCACAGTGTAATTCAGATAATGCCTCCAATGTCATTATGGCGCCAGAAACTCTGCTGTCACTTGAACCTGCGGGTGTATTAGCACTGGATAAAGGATGTTACCTGGAATGGAGGGACGGTCTTATGAGGAAAGGTTGAGAGAGCTTGGGATTTTCTCTTTAGAACAACGAGGATGAGAGGAGTACAAAATGATCAGAGGTATAGATAGAGTGGACAGCCAGAGACGTTTTCCTAGTGTGGAGGTAGCTGTATCAAGGAGGCATAGTTTTAAAGTGGATGGAGGTAGATATAGGGGAGATGACAGAGGTAGGTTCTTCACTCAGAGAGTGGTCAGGAAGTGGAATGCTTTTCTGAAGAGAGTAGTGGAGTCGGCCTCATTAGGGATATATAAGCGGCTATTAGATAGACATATGGATGATAGTATAAGGTAGGGGTTGAGGTTAGATAGACCTTTAGGATTCGGGTAGAAGTTCGGTACAATGTTGTGGGCCGAAGGGCCTGCACTGTTGTGTACTATTCTATGTTCTATTCAGTTGTGTGTAAGGCATATCTGGCTATGAAGAAACAAAAAAACAACAGATTAAAGAAGGCGTCTGCAGAATAGGCTGCCCTGGGCTGGAACTCGCCTATGTGTACTGTGAGTAGTGACTAAATTTTGGCATTCGACAGTAAACGTCTCTATCCAGTCAGGTTTTATGGATTACTAGAGACCTGAAGTATTAACTCTGTTTCTCTCTGCACAGATGCTGCCAGACCTGTTGAGTTTCTTCAGTATTGTTTTAATTTTATGTGCCCCAAGACAGTCTCAGCAGCAATATAAAACAAAATATGACACCAAGGGGTGAAAGGAGACATCAGATGAAATAACCAATAGTTCGGTCAAAGGATAAATTATAATGGATATCTTAATAGAGGAACGTGAGGTAGAGCAGTGGAGGGAAATAACGAACGTATTCCAGAGATTAAAGCCCAGGCAACTGAGGGTGTGACCACTCAAGGTGGAGCAATTAAAGTCAGCAATGCTTAAGAGACCAGAATTAGGTGAGCACAGATGGAAGGTGAATATTTCAAAATCAAGGTATTGTTTGGCCAAGAGCCAATGTAGATCAACAGCCACAGGAGTGTTGGAAGAGCAGGACTGGAGTCAGTTAAAGCAAGGAGAATCTCGATAGGTGCTGTTATACGTGCCGAATATTCTGTTTTTATTTCAGATTTTCAACATTTGTGATATTTTACATTGTTTTGGATAATTCCACATAAAACTTTGCTGTAGTACTGCAGGATGGGCCGTGAAATAATCTTCTCTTGGAAGATAAAATGGATAGTGTAATTTTTGGATTTAACTTCTTTTAGAAGATTTAATTTAAGCTACTTTGACTTTTTAAAAAAAAATTGTCTCAGGCCCAACTATTGTTATTCTACAAATGTCAGCAAACACCCATGAAATGCATTAATCTCAGGAGCAAAATTTGTCTATGACAAATTGCATGAAGTCAGACGAATGAGTTATAGACAGTGCATACTCATGGTCTTTTTTTAAGTTTAGTTTTTGGGAAGAAGAGAAGCTGGAATTATTTGGCAGCAACCTATGTTTTAAAATGAAATACTTCAATGTTTACAGACTCTTCTTCAATCAATGAGGATCTTGAACTGTAGATGATGAACTCGTGTTCTCATGGAATGCAACATGCTGATTAAAAAAAAACCGGTGTTTTCTTCTTCAATAGTATGTGAGGGTCGCTGACTGAAGTGACACTTATTACTCATCTTTAAATGCTTTTCAGAAGGTTATGGTGAGCTGCCTTCCCAAATTGTTGAAGTCCTTGAGGTGTAAGCGTACTCCCCCCACCCCCACCCCCAGTGCAATTAGGATGCTATTAAGAAGAAGCCTAAGATTGTTGTGGAATAGAACATTGCCAACATTCATAGAAACTTTTTACTTTACTTTGGATATTCTATCTTTAAATTTTGACTTATTTTCCCTCACTCCCGTATTGAGTTCAATAATTCTTTTCAGTTAGATAGGCATCTGAGAAAACAAAATGTATAAAAAAAAGACTCAAATAGTTTTAAAAAAAGAACTGCAGGGAAAATCTGAAAATCATAAGTTAGCAACATTTAATTTATTCCTTGCATTCCATTTGACATGTGCAACTTCTTGCCTTCTTATCTATACAGGTGTTTCTTTTTGATTGTAAATATCTTTTGGAAACAGGGTAGTGACTAAAAATGTATCTAATATTTTTCCACCTCTGGCTGTTTTAAATAAATATATTGGTCAATCAGACACTGCTCAGTTTTGAAATGTGTACGTAGTTTTAATTTTGGAAAAGAGTAACATTGTATCAAATTTACCTTTATTTTATTTGTTTAGGCTACTGGGCCGAGGCATTGAGCTGACTGGTTACATTTACATCTGGAGGAATTTTAGGCTGTTTGAACTCCCATGGAATTCTGCCTGGACATGGTGGTTGGCATTATTAGGAGTTGACTTTGCTTACTATTGGCTCCATCGAATGTCACATGGTAGGACATTTTGAAAACAATAGTTTGCCAATGTTTGTATGTTAATAAAGATTAGTGAATGCTTAGCTTTTCACATAAGGCATTTCAACTTTTTAATTGAGACTATTTCTTCAAGACTGAGTGAAAAATGGTTATTTCCTGGTATGGTATAATGATAGGATATTATATGTCAATATAAATCTATTGGGCCATGATGACTGTGCTGGTATTTTCTTATAACATTTGCTTACCTCCTTTTTGGTAAGGAACAGAAAAGAGCTAACAGTGAAATAGTGTTTTTAGATGGACCAGTTGTTCAAAAAAACATCGCATTTATACAATTCCTTTAATGTGGAAAGGCAGTCTATAGTCCTTCCCAGGAGAGTTATGAAACAAAATTTTACACTGAGTGAAATAAAGAGATATTAGCTTAGGCAAAAGAAACAACTTGCCCAAAAAGAGAAGTTCCAAGCAGCTATGTATAACAGATGGAATTCTAGAGCTTGGTGCTTGGTAGTTGAAGGTATGGAGCAATTAAATTCATGAATGCCCAGGAAACCAGAATGGGGGAACACTGAAATCTTGGATTGCTTTAGGTGAGGCTATTTGTAATCAGTGATAGGAATATTAAAATAGAGACATTGCTGGAATAGAAACCAACAGATCAAGATGATACATTATGATATTTAGTTGACAATGCTTAAACATAAAGTTTTAAATAAAATGTTATAAAAATTGATATGTGTATCTGCAGCGTTTCACTGAGCATTAGGTTATATTGATGTTGCATGTGTTATGGTGCCAATCAGTACCGGGTTATGGTTGGGATAGTTTGTTGCTACCGCACCTTTTCTATGGCTAGGTTTGGGAGCATACTTGGTTTTCAATGGTAGAAGAATCCCACTCGCGAGTCTTACCAAGAAGGCACCTTGGGTATAACAAGCTAGAGTTTATTGTGTGATTCAGTCAGGTACAAATTACATTAGTAAGTTAGACATTAGTATGAAGACTATTGGGGCCCATGAAGACTTTCATCTGACTACATTGCAAGATGCTTTAGGTGTACTTTTGTATGTTTGTTACTTTGGGTTTTATGGCGTACAGTTAATTGAAGACTATGCTTCTATTTGATTTGGTTAATTTTGCTTGTTCGAATTTACATGGCTTTCCACTGAAAACACATCTCTCGGTGACATGTAAAATCCAGTCCCCATAGTTTGTCTAATGTCATCCAACCATGCTGGATCTTGGGTGTGTGGTAGGGGCTTCTTGAGCAGGAGCAACTGTATGATCAAAAACAGAAGTACTGGAGAAACTCTAAAGGTCTGACAGAATCTGTGGAAAGAAAACAGTTAATGTTTTGAGTCCTGTGGAACTGAACAACAAAACAGTATCATAAAATGAAACACAGAACTGGAGATGCTGATGACTTAAAACAGAAACCTGTAACTGCTGGAGAAACTCAGCAGGTCTGACAGCATCTGTGGAGAGAAAGCGGAGTTAACATTTCAAGTCCAGTGGGGACATTTAAAATAAGTATGCTTTTCTCAGAAGAGAATTATTATGAATAGTGTAGCAGGTGTAAGAATGTTTCAAATAAATGTGTTCTTTTGTACTTTTGTTTGTAAAACTTTACATTCTGTACTTCAGTTTTGATATGAGTTCATTTACTTGCTGGAGTACATTTAAGAGTGCACCAATAGTTATTGTATGTTTTAATGAAAACACAGCAAAATATTTCCACTTCCCCATGTTCTCATTAAGTCTGAGATTTATTTTCAGAAAAAGTGGGTAGGGTAGGACAGGCAAATGGTCCGTTGAGCCTTTTGCCTTCGCCATGGACAAAATTGGTTTGATAGACATTGGTTTAAGGATGTGAAACTAACCACAGTATTGAACCTAATCAGTTTCAGCCTCTTCACCAATGATTTTCCCTCTACCAAAAGGCCAAGAGCAGGAATAATTAATGATGATTGCACAGCATTCAGTTCCATTTGCAACTTTTCTGTTAATGATGCATGTAATAAGATCTGGAAAACATGCAAGCTTTGACAATTAAGTTGGAAATGTTCAGCAATGGCATCTCCAACAAGAGAGTTAATCACCTCTTGAATTACAGGTTATGGAGAGAAGTACAAATTATAACAGTTTCAGATGCATCATTGTGAGAGAGAAGATATCTGACTTCTTTGAAGGACTTTTTACTTAAGCCAAATGGGTCGCTAAACACTTAGTTGCAATGCACTTTATTAGAAAAGCAGTGATCCTTTAAAATAACAACTTAAGCATTGAGCATTAATATTTCCCATACCTACTCTATTACACTGCGAAGCATTGATATACTAAGAACTATGGATTGATCAGGTCAATTTGTCTGCCTCCCCACATAATGCAATGAGATATTACTCACTGTCTTTTTCAATATTTATGTAATACACTAAATCATGTGTTGATAATTCTCCAGCATACTTCAAACTCCTCTTGCCAAAAAGAAATTTGATGTGCATCCATAAAATTTTGGACAAAGCTACAGTAGGTCTGGAGTCCTGGCAAATCATTAGGTTTTGTATTGTTCAAAGATAATCTGAATGGTTGGCAAGAATGTAAGACTTTCTAAGCCAAATTTTGAATAGTGGATCAAATATGTATAGCACTCTGTTTAGCATAACCTGTTTTAATGTGATGTGCATGGCATGCAGAATAACTATTCAGCTCTATAGCCTGGGCATTTATTTCACTCACTATTTGTGGGAACTTGCTATGTAAATTTGCCTACATAATAAACATGGGTTCATGCCTGAATAATTCACTGCCTGTAAATTCTTTAGGGGAATTTTAACCATGTTAATTTAATTTTGCCATCTATGAGGGCAATCAGCTCATCTCAAATCTTATGCACAAATGTATTTGCTACCATGTTCATAAATTCTCAATATGTTGCACTGGAAAACCTAAATATGTTAAAATGTATGAACATACCAAACTTTAAGTTTTTCCATTTAAATAGTTAAAGTGACTTTAATGACAGATAATCCTGGATGGAATAAATTACAATGTAATTTTATATTCAAAAATATCCACTTCACATATGCACAGAATTTTCAGTGAAATAAGCATTGAATTCTTCATTAGTGAATAACATCTATGTAATAAAATTCAAAATAATGTAATGCAGCAGGTTTGTGAATGGAACTCAGAAAATGTGCCTCTCTTGCAATCTCTAGATTATTTTTGGTGTCTGCTGGTCCTAAGTTGTGTTTTTAGTTGTTTCTTATCCCTTGTTGTTTGGATGAATAGGATTATTTTAGAAAACGAACCGAACATCTGAAAGAATCAAACTCTTAAGCATTGAAGTGTGCTATTTTTAAACTGTTATAAACATATGTAAATTCTAATTAATTTTTTTCAAGCAAATGGAGCATACATTTTGCAACTTTTGATTTCCGTTCCTGTTGATTTCTTTTGACATTATTCCTGAAGGGTTAGGAGATTGATCAGAACTTTTGCACACTTTGTAGTTTGCTGAATGGTGCACAAAAGTACAGGGAACCAAAACTAAGCAACGGTGGTCTGGACCTCACTAAGAATGAAACTTGGGCAATTAGGTTGAGTTTTAAGATTGAAAAGGTGATGGAATACTGATAATAGTGAAGCGTAGGAACATATTGCAGCAAATAGCTATACAATGGACCAGCATAAGATTGAATGACACTATTTCAAAAACATTGAATGTTGACATAAGTAGCACTAAGTTGCATGTCAGAAATCATAATGCAGTGAACTGAAAATACATTGAGGAGATGGTGGCTTGA
Organism: Stegostoma tigrinum; assembly: GCF_030684315.1. Taxonomy (NCBI): domain Eukaryota; kingdom Metazoa; phylum Chordata; class Chondrichthyes; order Orectolobiformes; family Stegostomatidae; genus Stegostoma; species Stegostoma tigrinum. Next base: position 69,662,125 of record NC_081355.1, on the reverse strand, counting down.
GAATATTTAGAAAGAGAGTCTACGGGTCTCAGAGTATTGGAAAAGAAGTTCTGGAGTGAGTTCGGAGTACAGAAGTGGTGAAATGATATACGAACTGACAGAAATTGGAAAAGCATAAAACTACTTCAAAAGAAGCTGAAACAACTCAGAAAACGTGTACATCTTAAAAAGATGCAACTAGACAAGGCCGCAGTTTTATGATAGTTGGGTATGTTAAATTCATTTTTATTGCATTCTATTTCGGTATTTGTAGAGATGTTTTGGTATCAATTTCTGTAATTCAATTATTTTCCCTGTAAAATCAGACATACATTAGCCTTTCACTTATTATGAAAATAGTTAGTGACACAGGAAATGTAATGTGACATGATTTTGTTGCAACTTATGCTGCAATCTGTCTCTGTACTTGAATTTTTTTATTTATATAACACACAGCAGGGTAAATTTTTGGAGTATGTTGAGAAATCTTGATGAAATCTTGATCTGGCAATAAAATATCTTTTTTAGGGGAGCTTTGGGATATGTTCATTCCATGCCAAAAATAAAGTAAGATCGCCAGTAGAGAACTCATGAATCTCTTCACACTAAGATTAGAAGACTTGTGCTGCTTCTGCATTGCCCTATTCTGCTTGTGGATGAAGCCAACTCTCACTATTATTCTCCCCTGTTCTGGACCTGAACCCACACTTTTTTAAAGTAGCTCTTTCATCTCCTCCTTGCTGTGACCTCATCTTGTCTTAGAAGATCCCAAGTTGTTTTTAATATTCTGGTTGTTAATTATATATTGCTTTTAATTGCCAGCAGATGGTGGCATTAAATGGGAGTACACTTGAGCCCCTCTAAATAGTTGGTCTGATTTTTGGGTCAAGTGGTGCTTGCTTGTAACTGTGTTCATAAATAAATGTTTGTGCAAGTGATTCCAATTGTACCTTTCACCAGTTGGGATTTCTGAAATACACCATAAGGGTGCAGGATGGTTACTTGAGGTGAAGGTTAGAAGTTAAGGAAAAACACTTTCAAACAGAACATGACAATTCTAATAGTCATCATGGGAAGTGGCATAAACCAAAGTCTAAAATGTTGGGATATGATTACAATCTAATTCTCTCTCACTCTGAATCATACGGCCAATAGAAGAATGAAGTGGATATGTGGCCAGAAGTTTTATGTCTACTGAAGAGAGAAAAAAGTATGGCCTTAGCATTGTGACTTCTGACCAGAAGTAAATTCAGAAGTATAATTTATGTGGAGGTGAATGCACAATAGTTGGATAGTGATGAAGATATGAGGCCTTAGAACATAGAACATAGAACATAGAACAGTACAGCACAGAACAGGCCCTTCAGCCCACAATGTTGTGCCGACCATTGATCCTCATGGATGCACCCTCAAATTTCTGTGACCATATGCATGTCCAGCAGTCTCTTAAATGACCCCAATGACCTTGCTTCCACAACTGCTGCTGGCAACGCATTCCATGCTCTCACAACTCTCGGCGTAAAGAACCTGCCTCTGACATCCCCTCTATACTTTCCACCAACCAGCTTAAAACTATGACCCCTCGTGCTAGCCATTTCTGCCCTGGGAAATAGTCTCTGGCTATCGACTCTATCTATGCCTCTCATTATCTTGTATACCTCAATTAGGTCCCCTCTCCTCCTCCTTTTCTCCAATGAAAAGAGACCGAGCTCAGTCAACCTCTCTTCATAAGATAAGCCCTCCAGTCCAGGCAGCATCCTGGTAAACCTCCTCTGAACCCTCTCCAAAGCATCCACATCTTTCCTATAATAGGGCGCCCAGAACTGGACGCAGTATTCCAAGTGCGGTCTAACCAAAGTTTTATAGAGCTGCAACAAGATCTCACGACTCTTAAACTCAATCCCCCTGTTAATGAAAGCCAAAACACCATATGCTTTCTTAACAACCCTGTCCACTTGGGTGGCCATTTTAAGGGATCTATGTATCTGCACACCAAGATCCCTCTGTTCCTCCACGCTGCCAAGAATCCTATCCTTAATCCTGTACTCAGTTTTCAAATTCGACCTTCCAAAATGCATCACCTCGCATTTATCCAGGTTGAACTCCATCTGCCACCTCTCAGCCCATCTCTGCATCCTGTCAATGTCCCGCTGCAGCCTACAACAGCCCTCTACACTGTCAACGACATTCATTTGAGTTCTTCAGTGAAAATGACAAGAAAATAGATCTGGTAAAATCTTTTGATGTATGAAAAGTGTTAATTAATTTCAGGAATAGACAATCACTCCTTTGAAGAATATGATGCGGACAATTGCACAAAGGATGAAAGAAATTCAGGAATCTCTGGTTCAACACTCTGTAGAATTTGCTGGATTGTGCAAATGTGCTCCATACAGATAGCAAGCACTACTGCACTGGTGTTTGGGACTCAAGAGAGAGACTTTCTTGTTAGACCAAATGTCTGCTGTCGTAAAATCTCTTGGGAAAGCAATCACTTCCTTCACCTTCAGTGGGACGAATGGGGGCACTCTGCCATGACATGCAATAAAAGCTCAATGATTTCCAGACTATAAAATGATCAAGATACGGCATCACAGAAGGTTTTAAAGATGAGCCAAATGAAGATGAAAGCATTTTTCTAGATTTGGCTGATACAGAGGAAGACAGAATTGGAGCAGCAATAATACATGATGAAATGCCTGAGAAGTGGTTAAGTACATGCTTAAGGATAAACTGGCATCAAGCTGTGATGAATATCCCAAAAAATGAGGCAGACCCCTTGAATTGACACATAAAAAAGAATTCTGACGAAGAGGATGAAGATAATGATGTGTATGAATGAATGGTACAAGCCACAAGGAATTTTAGTCCTTTAATGAATGTGTTGGTTGCAGACTTATCTAACTGTGGAATGTCTCACTTTGACAATGTGTGGAATCGACTGGTTGAAATGCTATCTTGAGTCACTCCATAGTGGGTTCGATACCAGATTAAGACATATATAAGTACTTGTTGCTTTGACTTGTCATCAATAAACTTAGTGAAGTTGTCATTTCATGTAAAATAATTAGGCTAAGTCATTTCCTAAATACTGATGACTTTAATTAAATATTTGTGCTATTGTGTAAAACTTCTTTAAAATGTGGATGGCCAATCTTCAACTTCTATCATCTGATTTTAGTACCTGAAATCTTCATGGATTAAAATTTTATTTTTAAAGGATGAAACATGGACCTAAATGGTTTCAATCATTCAACTACATGGTGGTTAGTAGTAGAAAAAACAAAATTATCTGAAATGAAATTAACATTTTACCAAAAGCTTTGAAACCTGTCAGGTGTCAAGAAACTTGGAGCTTCAGTTTTAATTTTCTCTAATATGATAGGTTACATATATTGGATATTAATGGTGCTTACAGCTCTCTACCTTGGAAAGATGATAAAGTCAGACTCAAGAATACATAAAGGAACCATACTTCAAAGTCTATTTAATTTGCTGCTCACAACCAGGTTTCCTTTACATTATGAGACCAAATTTAGACTGGGTGACTGCATAGTGGAACACCTCCGCTCTATCTGTAGGAATGACTCTGATCTCCCAGTTGCTTGTCATTTTCAATAAAACATGGCGCTCTCATGCTAACTGTGCCCTGGGCTTGCTGCAATTTTGCAATGAAGCACAATGCAAGCTTGAGAAACAGCATTTTTTTAGGCTTCAGCACTTACAGCTTGACGTTTCAATATTCATTGAATTCCATAAGTTCAGAAGCTGACCAAATTATCTTTTTCTTCCATTCTTTCTGCAGCCCTCACCCCCTCACTGGCTTATCTTGTCTGTGTCTTGTTTACTTTGCTCTTAGCAGACAGAATCCATTCTCTCTATTTCACACAATCTCTTGCATTACCATCAACAACACCATTGTCTTCTGCACTGGGCCTCTCCTCCATCTTCCCCTTGTCCTTCCTCTGTCTCTGTCAAAAGTATATAAAGGACACATTTTCCAGTACCTTTTCAGTTATGAAGAAGAATCAGACAGGACTTGGAATGTTAATTCAGTTTCTGTCTCCCACAGATGCTGCTGAGTTTTTCCAGCATTCTCTATTTGTGTCTGATTTCAGTGTCTCTTTGATGGAGTAACAGATTTACAAAAAATAACAATGGATTTGTAACAACAAAGGTGGACAAATCTTCCTTCATCTTGAAAGCCAACACCAGTGGGGGAAGAAAATGGGAGAAACATCCATTCACTGAAAAAACAAGGATTTTGCTGCCGAGGATACAAATCCTCAATCAAACGCTGCATTCTCAGGTCCAAGTATAACAACTTAAGGACATCTAAGATGTTTAAAAAGTTCTTAATGTTCTTTCTCTTGTCTTTCTGCTCGACACAGTCTCCTTTTCAAAGTTCATTCCTGTTTTGTGTGACTTTGTTTGATGTTGCATTTCATCTTTATTTTTCACAGGGTTAGAAAGTGTCTAAATTCCTCCTTCTTTCACTTGGAACTGGCTTATTAATTTTGACTAGCACAAGTGATCAAATCAACTCAGACCCTGATGGGCAATGAACAAATTAGTTGATAAAATATGATGATAATGCAACAGTGAAGTTCTCAATGTCAAAGAAAGAAAAGTTCAATTTCCATCCACGGCTTCAGCAGCAAGATGAGAATCTTGCTAGTGAGCAGCGAGCGATCGATTGGCATGCATTGTCCTTTATTATTGTGTAATGTTTTGCAGTTTTCTGCTTTCCCAAGCCATGTAGATCATGATAATTCTCAGCTTGACTGCTGCAGCTTGCAGGCCTTTTCTTTGGGATCTGTCTTGGTCAGTATTCCAGACATTTTTGGGTGTGCTTTAAGGGCAGCAACCCACTTGTTCCCTCCACTGAGGGAAACTGGCAATGGCAAAGAACTGTACACACCACATCATCTGGGCACATATGGGACTTATCTTTAATATAGTTCAACTCTACAGTACTGCACTTTGGAGCTCACAGACACCTTAAATTGAAATTTTCTGCTATTCTGCTTTGCATTTAAGAACAGATCCCGATCTCATGCATTGTAACAGGGTTCTTGGAGTCATTGAGTCGCAGATTTAAACAGCACAGAAACACACCCTTCGTTCCAACTCATCCATGCTGATCAGCTATCCTAAGTTAATCTAGTCCTATTAGCTAGCATTTGGCCTGCATCCTTCTAAACTCTTCCTGTTCATGCACCCATCCTGATGCCTTTTACATGTTGTTATCGTACCAGCATCAATAAACGTGCAGCTGGAAAACTACAGCAGGTCAGACAACATCAGAAGTGCAGGAAAGTCAATGTTTTGGGCCAAATCGTTGACATACCTACTCCTCTGATGTTGTCTGACCTGCTGTGCTTGTCTAACTCCACGTTTATTGACTCTGGCTTCTGGCGTCAGCAGTCTTCACTGCCTCCTTGTAATTGTACCAGCCTCTACCACTTTTTCTAGCAGCTCATTCCATACATGCGCTGCCCACTTGTGTGAAAATGTTGCCCTTTCCATCCTTTTTAAATCTTTCCACTGCCACCTTAAACCTATGAACTCTAGTTTTGGCCTCCCCTACGATGGCAAAAAGATCTTGGCTATTCACCTTATCCATGCCTGTCATGATTTAATAAACATCTATAAGTCACCCCTTAGCTTCCCATGCTCCAGGGAAAATAGCCCCAGCCTATTTAGCCTCTCCCTGTTGTTCAAACCCTCCAACCCTGACAACATCCTTGTTAATCTTTTCTTAACTCTTTCAAGTTTAACAACATCTTTCCTATAGCAGGGAGACCAGAACAGAATGCAGTTTTCCAAATATGTGCTCGCCAACTTCGTGTAAAGATGCAATATGACACCCTAACTCCGAAACTGAATGCACTGACCAATAACACTTCCTTTTTCAGTGCTCACTCACTTTGCACTTGGATGCTCACAGCGTCTGTCTTGCCTTTCAATGCAGCAAGATAGGGAGACAGCTTGTAGTGCTTGCCGTAGCGAACAGTTCAGGAGGACTTTGGTTAGTCAGGGACCTGCTCCACCGTCCAATGTGAAAGATGGCGAGGCATTTTTGGTGAGTGAACAGGAAGTGCAGAGGTCAGCAAAAGTTAATAGTTTATTGGAATGTGGTAAATGAGATCAAATGAGGGAGGATGCTGCATGTAAAATTGAGATTTATAGACCATGAACCTTTACGGGTGGAATGGCACAGTTACGTTGAGTGTGAGGTGACAGAGAGACAGTGTCCTGACATTTTAAGCTTGTAGCACGCAGAAGATCATTAACCTTCTTGTGGCACTACTGCATGTTCCTCCAGACTTTGAACATCTCACAGATCTGGGTGATTGCTTCAGTCCAGGCTGTCAGCGTTTGGAATGGTGCATTTTTAGTGTTTAAATATGGCACTCACAGCATCGTGAACAATCTCAGCACAGAAACCCACTTTGCTGTTGCTGAGCACAAGATAGTGTGAATGCAGTGTTGTGGAGACATGGCACATACTTATTCAGGTGGGCGACTGAGATAACTCACTGTTCCACTTTTAGAAAATGACATTTTACCAGTTTGTTTGGTAAAGTACAGCTCTACATGTTAATGAAATTGTGACATAGCTGCATACTTTAAAGAAAAACATTAATATATTTGTTGTGATAATCCTAAGGGATTAAGAAGAGCTGAGCTGATTCACCCTTCCTCCAAGTTGTAACAATAACCTTCACAAAACCTGATGTTTCTCATCAGAGCAATAATGATATCAGGTGATTTAAGAATCTGACAGAATAAAGCAAGTAGTATAAAATTAGTCAAGCAATTTGCTCACCCTACTTATCCATCATCTAAAATTCTTCTGAAGTTGTGGTTGCTGAACAGTGTGACAGGAAAAGGAGTGTATTGATAAGTGCCAAATCTGCCTAATGTAACGGAACAGGGAACCAAAGCCTACTGTAATCTTTTTATTTATGTGAATTTAACATGTGAATACAATTTTAGATGCCATGGAATGGAGAAACAATTTCATTCTACATTTTGTAGATCTGTGCTTGTCTCTGTATTAGTAACAGAGGAAAAAAGGGTTTGACAAAATCATAATATCGGATAGGACTGGATATCAAGAATCACTGAAGTTTTTGTTCGATAAAGGAGGTGGAATTTACTGAATGTCCTTTCAGCAGTGAACTCTGTAAAAGGAATCAAGTGGTGGTCAATGAAATACTGCATAAAATTTTGGCTGATCAGTTGAACTGTGAGTTGGTCATGCGAAAAATTGATTCCATATGGTTAAACGATATAATCCCTATCAATGAGTTAATGGGAAAAATCCCAAATTACCTTCTGTTTCTATGATTGGCCCTCTTGGGATAAAAGGTACTAAAATTAGTTCCATTTTTGTCTGCACATTGAATGCTTTGCATGCAGGGCAATACACTGGCATGAAAACTAACTCAGAGAAAATTATAACAACACTGGAGCATTGTACAAGACCATCTGAAATGGGACTTACATGAGATGTATTGTGTTATAAAAGAGAATGTCAGGGAATGGAAAAAAAGCCTTGTTAGGTTATGGTGGTAGTGTTATGAAATTTATCAACTTTGACAGTCAAATTCCTGATACTCATTTGTCACAACTAATCAAAATTATTTGCAAAATCCTGAACTCTTGAGTTGATAGAACGGATGAGATACTCATGACCTCCAATGCTCACGTGTTTTGCAATGAAGACCTTGAGGAATAGACCATAGTACATCAAAGTCTGATTGTTGGTAATGTGAGTGCTAATAACACACATGACAAAATTATCACACCCAAAGACCAACAACCCAGAATGGATATTTGTTACACTGATAGTTGAGTCAGGAAAAAGTAATTGGAAGGATGTTACAATTGTGGGGAATGCAGGAGAAGCGACTGGAAAGTTTAGATATTGGTTGATGATTCAAATTAAGAAGTTAGATTAAAGGAATGGTAGCATGAAGTGAAAGACTGGAGAATAAGAAACATGTTCTGACCGTGGATCCCAAGTGACTTTGACATCAGAAGATGATCTCGTAACAGAGAAATCTCTCTGATATTACAAATTGGAGATTGCATAGATAGAAAAGTATATGTAGATGTTAATTACTTGAAAGCATTAGACAATGAATTACAGGTTACAGAACAGTAACAGAACTGGAAGCAGAAGCCCTCATAATCACGAGGTCTTAGTGACTGATGAGAAATTTGGAAAACAATGAAGAGTAGAGTAAAATCAAAAGGAATGAGCTGGACAGAATTTGGTTTCTTCTGATGTATCAGAAAAGAGGAAACCTTTTGTGACAGTGGATTTTGTACTGAAAATGTCTTTGCTGATCCATTTATAAGACCAACACCAGGCTGGTTTTTAGACATTCCCAAGAGGCTTTTTAAAAAAAATGTTGTTCTATTCGAGGCTCTTCTCTTTTGCGTTTCTTCCTGGGAGAGCTGCAAGCTAGATTTCCTCCTGTAAACTCCATCCCGGTAGTTGTGCTTCTACATCTGCTGCTCTGTGGACAGTTACAGAAACAATGAACTCTAAAAAATGACAGTGCACAGAAATTGGCTTTTTGTTGATTGGCCTGCACCCCAGTGATTATGACAAAAAGATGGGAGATTGATTTTCCAGCTGTGGGAGAGGCTAAAGTAATGTATGTGCCACCAGATCACTATTTGGAGCAACCTTCTCTCCCTCCAGTCTTGCCTTAATCCATTGTTTGAACAAAAAAGCTTCATTGAGATTTCATAACCTAAAATTAGGGTCCTTATGCCTCTTTAAGGTGGCTTTTTTGATGTCTAATCATTATTCTCTTCAGATATTGTTTCAGTTTTGAAAAGAGTAACGAGATTCAAAATGGTAACTTCTCCTTTCTCTGGCTACAGCAGTTGATGTTAGATCTGTAGACTTTCTCCAACATTGTTATGCTTTGAAAGAGGATTGTTGATGTTAAGTTATTCCAGGTTTAGTCTGTTGAGTATCTAAACCAATGTATTTAAAACCTCAAGCCTGAACCTCAATTTGAACATTTCCTCAGATCTGATTAGTAATATTTTTCACATTTAATATTATCTTTATAGATTAATTCCATTACAACAGCATGGAGATAGCTGCGACTTTCCATTGAGTCATTCAATGAAAATTCTCCTCCAAAATTGCTGCTTTACCTGCTGACTTTCTTCTGTTTGTGTTTCAGATCTGCAGTATTTTACTTTTTATCCTCTTAAGAGTGTTATCCCAATCCTAACTACTTGTGCTAGTTTCTCAGGGAATTATGATATTGCAACTAAAGAAGAGATAGAAAGTTTGTGAACATTAGCCACTTATTTGAATGGTTTGACTCTCAAACTGGATCAGTTATTGGTTTTGATGTGTGGGAGTTAAGGTCTATGATGTAATACCCTAAATTCAACCTGAAGAGCAAATGAAACATTTAAAAATGTCAACAAAATAAAAATTAAAAGAGATGTGGAAATCAGAAACAAAGACAGAAATTGCTGGAAAATTTCTGCTGGCCTTGGCAGCATCTGAAGAGAGAAATGAGAATCTCAGGTCCAGTGACCCTTCCTCAGAACTGTTCTGGTACTTAATTTAAATTGCCATGCCCGGGTGACTCAAAGAACATGAAACTCATTGTGTCTAATGATTGGAGATAATGGGGACTGCAGATGCTGGAGATTCCAAGATAATAAAATGTGAGGCTGGATGAACACAGCAGGCCAAGCAGCATCTCAGGAGCACAAAAGCTGACGTTTCGGGCCTAGACCCTTCATCAGAGAGGGGGATGGGGGGAGGGAACTGGAATAAATAGGGAGAGAGGGGGAGGCGGACCGAGGATGGAGAGTAAAGAAGATAGGTGGAGAGAGTGTAGATGGGGAGGTAGGGAGGGGATAGGTCAGTCCAGGGAAGACGGACAGGTCAAGGAGGTGGGATGAGGTTAGTGGGTGGCGGGGGGTGCGGCTTGGGGTGGGAGGAAGGGATGGGTGAGAGGAAGAACCGGTTAGGGAGGCAGAGACAGGTTGGACTGGTTTTGGGATGCAGTGGGTGGGGGGGAAGAGCTGGGCTGGTTGTGTGGTGCAGTGGGGGGAGGGGACGAACTGGGCTGGTTGAGGGATGCAGTAGGGGAAGGGGAGATTGTGAAACTGGTGAAGTCCACATTAATACCATATGGCTGCAGGGTTCCCAGGCGGAATATGAGTTGCTGTTCCTGCAACCTTCGGGTGGCATCATTGTGGCAGTGCAGGAGGCCCATGATGGACATGTCATCAAGAGAATGGGAGGGGGAGTGGAAATGGTTTGCGACTGGGAGGTGCAGTTGTTTTTTGCGAACTGAGCGGAGGTGTTCTGCAAAGCGGTCCCCAAGCCTCCGCTTGGTTTCCCCAATGTAGAGGAAGCCGCACCGGGTACAGTGGATGCAGTATACCACATTGGCAGATGTGCAGGTGAACCTCTGCTTGATGTGGAATGTCATTTTGGGGCCTGGGATGGGGGTGAGGGAGGAGGTGTGGGGACAAGTGTAGCATTTCCTGCGGTTGCAGGGGAAGGTGCCGGGTGTGGTGGGGTTGGAGGGCAGTGTGGAGCGAACAAGGGAGTCACGGAGAGAGTGGTCTCTCCGGAAAGCAGACAGGGGAGGGGATGGAAAAATGTCTTGGGTGGTGGGGTCGGATTGTAAATGGCGGAAGTGTCGGAGGATAATGCGTTGTATCCGGAGGTTGGTAGGGTGGTGTGTGAGAACGAGGGGGATCCTCTTGGGGCGGTTGTGGCGGGGGCGGGGTGTGAGGGATGTGTCGCGGGAAATGCGGGAGACGCGGTCAAGGGCGTTCTCGATCACCGTGGGGGGAAAGTTGCGGTCCTTAAAGAACTTGGACATCTGGGATGTGCGGGAGTGGAATGTCTTGTCGTGGGAGCAGATGCGGCGGAGGCGGAGGAATTGGGAATAGGGGATGGAATTTTTGCAGGAGGGTGGGTGGGAGGAGGTGTATTCTAGGTAGCTGTGGGAGTCGGTAGGCTTGAAATGGACATCAGTTACAAGCTGGTTGCCTGAGATGGAGACTGAGAGGTCCAGGAAGGTGAGGGATGTGCTGGAGATGGCCCAGGTGAACTGAAGGTTGGGGTGGAAGGTGTTGGTGAAGTGGATGAACTGTTCGAGCTCCTCTGGGGAGCAAGAGGCGGCGCCGATACAGTCATCAATGTACCGGAGGAAGAGGTGGGGTTTGGGGCCTGTGTAGGTGCGGAAGAGGGACTGTTCCACGTAACCTATTCTAATGATTCTCCACTTTCTACTGTTCCTGGGGGTGCAGTTAATGTCATATCATTCCTTGAAGGGTTAAAATAGGAAACTTTGTTCTTTTGCTCAGAAAGCTAAAAAAAAGGATTGTTTAACGTACTTCAGCTCCTGAAAATGATCTTTTTTTGGAGTTGGGGATTTGGGATTCTTTGTAAAAATTTTGAAATGAGATTCCAAACAATGAATGAACTCAAGATAGTATACCTGTTTAATATTATATTGAGAATTGTTCCTTACTCTATTACATGCAGACCATGAGAAGTGTGAAGGGATTATGGATTGGTCTTGCTAGCTTAAAACAAATGCTGGAGAGAAAGTAAATCTATAAAATTAAATGGACGGATGCAACTCTTCAACCGTCATATGAAATTAAAAGATGAAATTGAGGTTCAGTGAAATTTGTCAGCAGTTGTAGAGTCATGGTATCTCACAACCTAATGATTGATTCTACGCCATGGAGGATTTTTTGTTCAATTTGTTCTGAAGTTTTACTTGCAGATATGGGGCTGATCTGTGTTGTAGTCGTGAGCATCACAGAGGCAAGATTGGAAGTGAGTGAGATTTCTACTCGGAGGAGGGACAGTTAGCCACACACAAACACATGGCCATTGGCCAATCTGATACGCATGGTCAAGAGACCGAGCCAGTTGTGTTGTGGGGGCCAAGTAGGAAGATGCTGAGCCTGCCTTTACCTCAGAGTGGTTGCAAGACAGGGTGCCATACTCAAACTTGTAACCAGACAGATATCGACCTGCTGTAAGCAGGCAGCATTGTTCTGCCTGTCTGCAATGGCAACTTGGAACATGAAAGTGATGCCACTCCTTTTCCACCAGCCACAGCAGGATACTTCGTGCTGTCATCCTGCATTCTCGCTCAGTCCCCTTTTTACCTTTTATGCGTTGACCTTCAACTCTAGCCCTGCTTTCTCTCACCATTTAACCAACCCACCATTACTCTTGATCAAATTTTTATGGGTAGCTGCAAATCCTGCATCTCATCACCATCAGCATCTACCCTGGAGCAGCTTCTCCATCTCTTTTTTGAACATCTATGTCTCAAGCTTATTGGATAGCTGACAGTTTCCCATCATTGGATCACTACACCTTAGCTAACCTGGATAGCCACCACCATACCTCTAGAAAACAGCTTGACTTGTCTGTCTAGTTTTACATTGTGCCCTAAACAAGCTATCAAACAACTTATAGTCTCTCTGAATTTACCAGAGAGACAACATTGCTTGCTGCACGATAATAAAATGTGAGGCTGGATGAACACAGCAGGCCAAGCAGCATCTCAGGAGCACAATCACCAGCTTTTGTGCTCCTGAGATGCTGCTTGGCCTGCTCTGTTCATCCAGCCTCACATTTTATTAACTTGGAATCTCCAGCATCTGCAGTTCCCATTATCTCTGATTGCTTGCTGCACGCCATCTTTAACCAGTTATTAATCTGAAGGCACATATTTCTCATTTTTTGCTGATGTAATTGTAAATGTAACATTTAATCTGCAGGCTTTGTGTCTTAATGTATGTCTGACAAGCTAAAGCATTAAAAATAATTTCCTTATTAAAAAAGCAAAGGTTGCTGGAGAAACTCAGCAGGCCTGGCTCCATCTGTGGACAAAAAAATTGATGTAACATTTAGAGTCTGGTGACTGTTCAGAACACAGTTCTAAATGATAGCTTTGCTTTCTCTCCACAGATGCTACCAGATCTGCTGAGTTTCTCCAGTAAATTCTAGTTTTGTTTTAGATCTTTAGCACCCATAGTTCCTTGTTTTATAAAAATAATTTTCTACTGATTGCCATTGAAAATGATGATCTGACTTTAATCTGCTGTCAATATATTTCCCACCTTTCATCCCACAGCTGGAAAGATGACATTTTGCTAACCACTCAATTAACTATCCTCACCCAACTCATTTCCTGTTTCTGGGAATTTCACTAGACTCCACCCGTAAACTCGAATTTTATTTAAAGAGAGAAATCTGTTAATTGTGTAACAACGTTTTTACCACTTACGTAAACATAACTGGGGATTCATTATTGCCTTCTATAAATATGCATTGGCTGAAACTGAGGTGGTTGAGTTTGGAGGTACGTGCAATATGTGTCTGCGTAATGAATACAAAAGAAGTGCACTCAGGATCCCTCCGTCTTTCAAGCTACCTACTGTCTTCAATTCTGAAGAAGATTCTTCTTTGCATTGTTTCTATGTCCACAGAGGCTGCTAGAGCTATTACGTTTCTGCAGCACTTTGTATTTTTATTTCAGCTGTCCAGAATCCATAGTACTTTTGTTATACCAACATCAAATTTTCTTTACCTGACATTGTGTGTCTGTTTCTTTTTTATTATTTTGTGTTTGAGGTCTCTTTAGCCCTGTCTCAACAGGGAAAAGGCATTGAAAGAACTTTCGAACTGTGACAATTGCTTTTAGTCTGCTCACATTTCTGTAAAAACAACTTGGAGCACACTTCACATTTAAGAAATTAATATTTTGTAGTGAGATTCTGTTGTTTAATTGTTGGACTTTGCAGAGGTCACATTGATTTGAATTGCTGAAAGTTGTTTTTAGCATCTCCCATCAAAAATTAATTATATTTTTCATCAATTCAAGCTTTGAAAAGTTTCTCCCTTATTTTAGAAGCTCCGCAAAATTTGCCGAACCTGGAAACAGCAGAAACATAAAAAATATTGGAAACATTTAGCAAACCATTCAACAACAATGTGAATCACAGTTGCACCAGTGACTCAGGTGCAGACTTTTCCTCAGACCTGAAGAAATTGCAAATAAACAGTATGCTTAAGGAGGAAGAAAACAAATGGAGGATAATTGGACTGCCATCTACTTAACTGCTTAAATAGACACCATTATCAGGAACTGAATTACCGCTGGCATGCACCAAGGAAAGGTATAACATGTCAATTAAGCAATTTTGAGACAGTAGGAAAAATTTAGGTGTTGTATGGAAGGTAGAGTTAGAGGTGCCTTAAAAGTGGAAAATCAGAAAAGGTGCTAGCAGATTAGGAGATAGACAGAAGATAAAAACAAGTTGACACTAAAGTGTGGACTGCTGTTAGCATGGTGTGAGGCTTGTTATCCCGTGCACTAACCTGTTCTTCCCGTTAACACTCTTGTCTCATGTCAATAGCATTTTTTATGTGGGAGATGGTCTGTAACCAACAGCTGAAATATTTTAAGCTTAATTTTAAGGCAAGAACTTTGTAAAATGCCTGGCAGATATATGATACTCTTCAATTTCTATAGAATGCCCTATTGGATATCAGGATAATCTGACATGAATCAAATGAAATAACGTTAAAGATGATAGTGTTTTGAGTGCAAAACACACAAAGCAGATTTCACTACATACAAAGATTTTTTTATATTTTGACCATGGTTAAAAAGTCAATTTGCCTGAAACAGCCTTGCCCACAAAATCGATTGTCCCTGCAGTTCGCATTCGGGAATTCCTGCTAATTATACTTACTTCGGAGCCAAACACATTCCCAAAGGTGCCTGGCAAAGTGTGGCTTCAGTATTCATCACTAACCTATAGTGTCCAGCAGTCAGTTGGAACGACTGACTCACGTCATTTCTCATGCTGATGCTGCAATTACTTAAAATTACTTCAAATTCATTTAAAATTAATCGAAAGTCAGTCATTTAATCTGAGCTTTGTGTGCGAGACCTGCACCCAGCAGCCAGTTGAAGCTGTAAAGGTGTGTCCTGCCCTGCTGCTGTCATTAGTTAATTGAAAGCAGACAACTGGAGCCACAGGACAGTGAGGAAGTGTTTTATCTTGTAATCTTCAGCCTCGCGCTGCAGGGAATGTTCTTCCTTCGCCCTTCATATAAACACACCCGCCACATTTGTGGGCCGTATGGTCCCGTTCCACTCAATAATTGATTATTCTTGATAGATTGTACTGATTCAAGGCAGATTGTGACTTTAATTTAAAGTTTAAAAAAGTGAACACATTTTCAACAAACTGTACATGTAGCCCTGCCTTTGTTTTGGAAAGTGCCATAGAGGTATTCAAAAATGCTACCTCATCCACTTCATCACTTCTGTAGTTAAATGCACCCCATCTCCTGGTTTGATAGCCTCCTTCTCCTGCTAATCCAGATGGTAATGCTTTACACTATAAGCTGCAATAAATGGCAGCCTTGTGATTGTCATTGGAGTCCCAGTCTCTGGGCCAGAAGCTCTGGATTCAAGTCCAACCTCAGGACTTGATGGCCAAAGAAGATCCAACATGACATGGCCAGACAGGCTATTATCAATCACTGAATTCTTCCAAAATTCCTACAGCTGATTGTAAGTGAGGAAAAGTTTCCTGATTGGGCAAAACGATGTAGTGCAAAAACTGCTAAAGGATTCCACATGTTGTTTCTTGCCATGAGCCAGCAATCAAATCTGTTCCGGGGGCTGCCACACACTAACTCTAAAGGCTGAGCCCTCACCGATCTCAGTTTTGGGGACCACTCCCCGTTGATGGTTAGAAAACAATCAAACAGATTATGCTGTTAAATTTGGCTACACCAAAATTCTTTGATCATTTTCATTCACCAGCTACCAGTTCATCCAGGGCCTGTATGTTTGAGTTTGTGTTAATGGCTTTGCGTGGAAAGATCAACGTAACTTCAACTCAACAAAAGCAGTGCAGTGCCTAGATCATTCTGTGCTTATTTTACCAATTGCACCCTTGGTCGAAAGGCTAAGCTTCTTTTGACCCTTGTTGGAATAGTGTACCTGAGCCAAGATTTGTAGTTTAGCAATGCAACATTGCTTTGTTCCGTATACAATACATTCTGCTTACATTTATCTATGATACAGAAAATCTGAGAGAGTAACAATTTTCAACCAATGAAACCTGTTTTCTTTATAAGGGCACAAAGCAAAGTCGGTTTGGTCAGACCTCAGCTGAAATAACTGAGGCTTTTGGACCAAGTGAAGGAAATGATGAAAGATGATTAAAATCCAGATGCACTCTTGGCATTCTTTGACAGATATTCTTGAGGGTTTAAGCATCATAATTTTGTCCTCTGAGAGGAAGTATTAGGATTTAGTGCATTCATTTTCTTTTGCTAACCCTAAAATATAAAATGCTTTTAACTTATTTTTGGGAACAAAAACTTTTCTCATCTTATATAAGACTTGGCACCTTTTGTGCAATTAGATAGGATTATGGGAAACAGGTTAGCTGAAACTTCAAGGAAATATTTTCCAGAGGTCTTGCTTTGTCTTGACATTTGCGTCAGCACGCAATTCACTAGGAACCCTCGTTTCTTCCTATCATTTGAAAGCTGAATGAAAGCCATCTATTCATGGTAGTCTCTTGGTATTTTCATGGAAAACTTAACACGTAATTCCACATGAACACAGGTCCTGAAATCTGAGTCCATCTGGGACTGTTACTTGCTGTCCACTGCATACTTTCACTGTTGGGGGTGGCAGTGGGGGAGGTGTAGTTACATCCAGGGGTTTGGACTTCTGCCACTGTGAATGATTGAAGGAGTAGAGCTGACTTCTTGAAAGCTGCTATCATGAAAGCTGAACAGAGGACACTCCTAAATCACTCTCCAGCTAACAGCTGCTCGACCCAGTGGCTGTATCAGATGACAGAAGCTGATAGATGCCAAAGATTATAGCTATAGAGTCAAGCAGGGGTTGAAGGCTAGTTCGTAAATCTCAGTGTTTTGTGGCTTGGAAAAAGAGAAGTCGCTTCTGTAAATGGTGAAAAAGTTGTTTTGTGTGGAAATAGAAGGATGTTATTGTTTTGAGAAGATGTCTGTAATGATAAAACAGTCTTAGCCTTACTGGCAAGCACCTAATAACTTCTGTTTTCTTTGTCTGAAATTTTGAAAACCCACAGATTGGAGCATGTACAAAACAATCAAAGAGTTCAGGAAGTGAAGTCTCTACTGTACATGTGAGAATTATATCTGGGACTCTAAAATAACACAGCAGTTGCCAAGTTTGTAGCTCAATATTAGAGTTTAACCTGTTTGTCTCTTTGTGCTAATATGACAGCTTATATAATATCTGACCAACCTAACATTGCACATAGACTGTGACTGAAAGTTGCCATGTTTAGTGATATTTGAAACAGGATGAAAGTAGAAAGAAGTGTGTGTTTATTGCAGGGATTTTCATGATTAAGCTAATGTTAAATGCCCAATATGAATACACTTTCACACCTATTGGTATGATATTGTGTACAGTTCTTTTTTAAAGTTTATTGATGATTGATAACCAGGCAAATTGTGCTGCAATTATTGCTCTAACATGGAAAAGGAAACACAAGTTTCCTAATATCCTATTCCAAAAATCTAAGGAATGTTTTTATACTTTCTGGTTATCAATTGGACTTTGCAGAATATTCCATCAAGACTTTGGAAATAGCCTGGCTATGTATTAAGTCCAAGTTGTCTGTGTTTTTTTTAATGTTTTCTTGGTATCTGCCACTGTTTATTGGCTCTTGGTGCCAGAAAATGGGTAAGTGATTTCTCAGGTGTCCAGGAGCCACTTTCCTTGTTGTAAAGCCTCTGATCTCTCTGGCCAGACTTTCCCAGAATTTTATGGCTGAGATCAGTAAAATTGTGTATTGAACATCATAAGTGCAAAACTACACATTGAAGTGCCATGTCACTGCACTAATGTAAAGAAAGACTGTTTGTTGCCAAGTATAGTTCTAGTGAATGGCTGACAATTCTGTTTTCGAGTGATGCAATTCCACACCTTAGAAAATGTCTTATTTTTCCAGTTTTCAATTTACATTTAAAATGAAATCATAGAATTTCTACGTACAGGAGCCCATTCTGCCCATTGTACACGTCAGTTCTCAAATGGTTATTCATTTCGTTCAGTGTATTTGCTCTTCCCTGTATCCTTCCAACTTAAAAAAAACAGTACATTTTTCCCTCCTTTTAAAACTGTTTTGAGATTTTATTTGCACCATTGTCTCTGTGGCTTTTAGATGCTTTTTGTGACAAAGCAGAAGCAGGTGTTTCCTATTTCCTTGTCAAAACTTCATCACTTTGACCACTTAACATATCAGCTCTCTATATTGAACTGGTTTCTCCACAGATAATTCTTCTAAATTTCAAACACCTACTTGACCTTGTTGCCAAACTACCTGTCGCAGATACCTCTGTCTGTGACAGTATTGGCAGGAACACAACTAAGCAGCCCTGATGGAAACAAAATCCTATCTTCGTGTAGAGGGCATGCTCCATTGTTTTGCGTGGCAGTATAACCATGCTGAATGGGATGGAATTTGCAAGCAGCTCAAGACTGGATGTTGATGAACTATGTGGGCTATCAGCAGCAGAGAAGTATGTTCAACTAAAGGATGCAACTCTGTGACTTGTCATATCCCAATTCCACCATTATCATCAAGCTAGGGGACTAAACATTGATTCAATGAAGAGTACTGGACAACATGCCAGGGACAGCTCCAACCAAATTAAAAATGCGGGAACACACTGGTGAAGCTGCAACAGAGGATTATTTGCACGCAAAACTATGGAAGCAGCATATAATATACTTAAGCAATTGCACCACCAATGGATCAGATGTAAGCTCTGCCTACCAGCCACCTCATAGAGTGAATTGTGATAGACAATTAAACAACACATTGCAGAGGATGCTCCTCAAACATCTCCATTCTCAACAATGGGTGAGTCCAGCATCTACATGCAAATAACACGGCCGAAGTAGGTGCACTATCTTCAGCCAGAAGTGCTAAGCGGATGATCTATCTCTGCTCCTCCTGAAAACTTCAACATCACAGATGCCAGTCTTCAGCCAATTCTACATACCCCGTGTGATATCAGGAAATGGCTGATACTGCAAAGTCTGTGGGTCTTGACAGCATTCCTGCTGCAGGGCTGGCACACCCTCACTGAAACTGTCTGTGTATAACTATACTGGCATCTATTAGGCAATGTGGAAAATTGCCAAGATTTGTCCTGTCAAAAAAGCAGGAAGAATCCAACCCAGTCAATTACCGCCCTCCCAGTCTAATGTCCAACATCAGCACAGTGATGAAAGGGTTCATTGACAATACAATCAACTAGGGCTGACTAAATAACCTGCTCACTGACACTCATTTGGGTTCTACGAGGGTCATTCAGCTCCTGACCTCATTACAGCCTTGATTCAAACATGATCAAAAGAGCTGAACTCTGGAGGTTAGTTGAGTGTGAGTGTCTTTGCCGTCAAGTCAGCATTTGACCAAATGTAGCACTAAAGATTTCACGCTAAGCTGGAGTCTAAACATGGAATAACTCCCTGTTCGTTGGAATAATTTCTAAGTCAATCATCTCCTTTCTGAGCTTCGTTCATTCCTCTGATAGTGTCCTATGCATAATCATCTTCAACTGCTGCATGTATGAATCTCCCACCAACATGAAATTAGAAGTGGGGATATTTACCGTTGGTTGTTCAATGTTCTGCATCCACAATTACACACGTATTGAAGCAGTTCATGTCTAAAAATATTAAGACGTAAAAAAAAGTCTAAGCTTTGGCTGATAAGTGTCAAGTGACTGTTGCATCACAAGTGCCAGACAATGACCATCTCGAACAAGAGATCATCTAACCACCTTCTCTTTAAATTCACTGGCATTACCATCACTGAATCTCACCACTATCAACAGCCTAGGGTTCCCTCTAGACTAAAACTGACTGGATCAGTCATGTTGACCCTACTGTGGCTACAAGACTTTATCAGAGGCTAGGAATTCTGTGGCAAGTAACTCGCCACCTGTGAACCCATTGCCTGTCCATCATCTAAAAGGCACAAATCAGGAATGTAATGGAATACTGTCCAAATGCAGGATGAATTTTTAGCTCCGATACTACACAAGAAGCTTAACATCATCCAGGGAAAAACAACCCTTTTGATCAGCATGCTGTGCACCAATTTCAAAGTTCACTTCCTTTGCCATGATTGCACGATGGCAGCAGCGTGTACCATTTAAAAGATGCACTGTACTAACTCACCAAGGCTCCTGCAACAGCAATATCTCAAATACAACCTCTACCACTAAAAGGACAAGTGAAGTAGATTCAGGGGAACACTACCACCTTCAAGATCCCCTCCAAGTCACACACCATCCTGGCTTGGAACTACATCACCATTCCTTCAGTGACACTGGGTCAAAATCTTGAACTTCCCTTCCTTTACAGCACTGTTAGTGTTCTTGTGTCAATTACTGTAGTAATTCAAGAAGGCAGATTGCAATCACCTTCTTAAGGGCAGTAGTGGATGGGCAATAAGTGCTAGTGGTACTCTCATCCCATGACCAAACCTGAATTAAAAAAAACTCACGTTATGTTGCTGTGGAGGCAATTTTAACATTTAATAATGGGTGAAATAAGCTGTATAGTGGATTTAAACTTAAACATTTCTAACCTGAACCCCAAACCTTGATCTTCCCCCTTTCAACTTTTGCTGGAGAAGGGCTGCTATGGCCTAGTGGTAGTGCTGCTGAGCTGGTAATCTAGAGACTCAGATAATGTTCTGGGACTTGGGTTCAAATTCCACCACAGAAGATAATGGAATTTACATTCAATAAAAATCTGGATTTAAGAGTCTAATGATCACCATGAATCCATTGCCAAGTGTTGGAGATACCCATTTAGTTCACTAATGCCTTTCAAGGAAGGAAACTGCCATCCTTCAATACAGTCTGGAGTTGGACGAGCACAGCAGGTCGGGGAGCAGGAGAGTCAACATTGTGGGTCAGGATCCTTCATTAGAACTAGGGGGAGAGTCGGCTTTTTGAGTCAGGACCCTTCATCTGGACTAGGAGGATGAGAGTTGGCGTTTTGGTTTGGAACCATCATCAGGACTCCTGCCCCCCTGATGCTCTCTGACCTGCTGTGTTCCTCCAGCTCTGCACTGTATTGACTCTTACTCTAGCATCTGGAGTTCTTTCTGTCTCCAAACTGCCATCTTTCTGTGGTCTGGCTTACATGTGACTCCAGGCCCACAGCAATGTGATTGACTCTTAACTGCCCTCTGGGAAATTAGCGATGGACAATAAGTGCTGGTCTACCCAGCATTGCCCACGTCCTGTGAATGAATTTTTAAAAAAGGACATGGTGTGGATGAGTAATCTGCCATGGGTCTGTCATTAAAATGTTTTCTGAAGTTGTGTGCTTAAGGAGTCTGTCTGTTCTAGCTTTGATACTGGGAATTCTCAGATCATTGAAAACTTAATAAAATCAAGCCTTGCTGGATGGAACAGAGAAATGATTTGATGGAAGTGATTGTGGACCAGGAAGAAAAGAATTGTTTCTGCTTGGTCCCTGAAAGTTTCATTGTTAATTTCACCATTGTTGTGATCCAAGGACTCCTTTGTGGATCACTTGGTATCCTTTCCCCTACCCCCTTGATTTTTCTATTTTATCCTCCTCCTCCTTAGTTCTTACTGTCTGCCTACCTGCCAGTCAATCATTTTCTCAATCTGGCTGGTGGTGGATAGTTAACAGAAAGCAAAAATGATGGTTGGCTTCTGTTGTTAAGTTTATTAGGACTTGAGGAGAAACCACTCTTTCTTTTGGGTGTCCTCCATGATAACCCGCCTTCCCTCATCAAACCTCCATAAACAGTAGCCTCCAATTAGCTTCTTCAAATTGTTGAGCAGTCCCTTTTGGTTGGGAAAAAAGCAGCAGACTGATGCATGCACCATCCCCATAATTCAGTTTTCTTGCAACAAGTAGGATCATAAGACTGTAAGAAATAAGAGCAGAAGTGGTCCCTCAAATCTGCTTCACCATTCAATGATAATCATCTACTCCATTTTCCTGCTTTTTTCTGCTGTAATCCTGACTCCCTTCCTGATGAAAATCTCTGTCCATCTCAGGCATGAATATACTGTAGAATTTCAGATGCGATCTGTGGTGAAGAATTCAACAGATTCACCATACTCTGTGAAAATAAATTCTTCTTCATCTTTGTCTTAAACGGGCGATCCCTTATTGTGAGATGATGCCCGTTGTCCTAGACTCTCCCACAAGGTGAAACAACCTCTCAGCAAGTGATCTGTCAAACCCTTTAAGTATATTTTGTGTTTTGATAAGATCACCTCTACACTCTGGTGATTGCAGGCCCAATCTGCTCAGTCTGTCTTCAAGATAATCCTTTCATGCCTGATATTAACCTAGTGAACCTTCTCTGTATAACCTCCAATACTAGAGCATCTTTCTTTAGCTAAGTCAGCCAGAACATTTCCCAGCATTTCAGCTGTAGCATAACTAGTACCTTGTAAAGTTTCAACAGGACTTCCCTATTTTTATACTCCATTCCCTTTAAAATAAAGACCAACATTTTATTTGCCTTCTCTATTACCTGTTGAATTTGGATACTATGTTTTTGTGATATATACATGACATGGCTAGTGAAGGCAAATAATTCTGCATCCAAGTTCATCCCATTGTCAATTGATACTGGCAAGGATGTAAAGGAAGAGTATAGTCATAATTATTAAAAATAAAATAAATATTTAAATTTTCCAGAAAGATTTAAAGAACTGAATTTTTATTCACAACACAAACAATGAAATGCACACGGAATATTTTACTTGATTTTGAACCGGAGGACGCAGTGCCAAGGTAAAACAAAAAAAAAGCAGGTCTTTATTAAATGATGCTGTCTGACATTAAAGTAAAGAAATACTTAGTCAACATTCTTGTGGTAGTTGGAAGCAAGATGGCAGGGGAACTGAACTGCCAAAGTTCAGAATCTTGACATCAGGATGAATTAGTAATTAAGTTCTAAGAACTTTTAAGGGTAGTTTGAGCTTCCCGATGGCAAGCATGTGCATATGCTCATTAAAAGGCTAGCTTGCCAGAATTAAGTACTCCTTCCCAATTATGTTCTGCACAAGCAAGCAATATGTGCTTTCAGAGTTACAGCTGCATAATAGAGTCAAACACCAAACAAGGCAGTCATTTTCCAGGACTTTGGAATGAACAGCTATTGTTCTGGGCAATGTTCATCTATGCCATGCATTGATGTGAGACTGAATGTTGGTCGTCTAAGTTACATCGGGCATAGTGGATGACTGAAGTAGGATTCAAAGTGTAATGGAACATGAGGCAAAGAAGCTGGCCAAAGCGCAATTTCTATCTGGCCAAGATTGGAAGGTTTGCCAGGGAATGGGCAAGGATTATATGTGAATGTGAATGGGAAGCTACAGATGGGAGAGACTTACAGGCACTAATAATGGTAGATACTGTACCTAAAGGGAAGAGTTGGGTTGGGGGTGGGGTGGGGAGTATGTCAACAGTGGAATCCTGGGCAATAATACTGAGAAATTATTTGGATAGTGAAACAATAGTTGGGAGTGGCATACATTGTTGGAGGAGAGGAAATCCTGACTCTTAGGTGGCAGGTGGATGTTCTCCTGAGGGTGTCTTTTTATAGGTGGTGGAATATTTGGATTTGATAATAGGGGTACTAAGGATCTGTGTAGGCATAGGGACAGCAATAGATGTGGGCTTGGAGAGGGGAGCAGACATAGAGATGACTGTATTAATGGAGTCTGGTATAACGTCATCTACTCCTTTTGGTTCATTGACGTACACTTAGGGAAGCAAACCTGCCATCCTTACCTGGTCTGGCCCACACATGACTCCAGACTCTCAGCAATATGGTTGACTCTAACTGCCCTCTGGGCAATAGGAATAGGCAATAAATGTTGGCCTAGCCAGTGATATCACATCCCATGAACAAACTTCAGAAAAAATGCTCAACGGTGACAGACAGGAGCTTGGGGATGCTCAATGCCAATAGGGAGAAGTTGGTGGTGATAGGGGGAGGATAGTTGTAGTGGATTTTCTTCTGAAAGTGAAGCAAAATATGTGCCTTTATCTCAGTATTTAGTTCCTCACAAATTGTGAACAGTCAAATTGGGAGGATTTACTATAGTACTCTGTGAGATTTCTCAAAGTGAACATGTATAACAAAAGGCAATGCGTGAAAACCATCCTCAGGTGTGTTGCCTTCTCTATGTAGAAGCCAAAAAAAAATGACTAAGGGTTTCATAACATTAGCATTCCAGTAAAGTTGGGAGCTGCAATGAAGTTTGAGCTGAAGGGCAATTGTTGTTGGATGATAGAGCGATGGTAGCAGTTTAAAGAAAATGCTGATCCGATACGGATCCATATCCATCACACCATATGTTCGTGAGGTTGGAACAAACGAAGCTCACACTTCATACACGTGAGGTAAGAATTCAGGGCCACTTTCTGTCCTGGGGTAGCATTCTTATAGGCTTAGCTGATACTCCAGCCTTGGACTGAGTGAATGGTTGTCTGGGTGCCCTTTAACTAAAGTGCCAATATCTTCAGCTGAGGCAGCAGTAAAGGTGAAGCCTTCCTGCCAGCCCAGACTGCAAGATTCACCGAGCTACTCGTATGTGCATATGTAACATGCTGAGAAATATGTCATTGCACAGGATAAGCTGAGTTGCCCCTGAAAGGAAGGGACGCTCACTTGCACACCCAAAGCCAGACTTTCATTGCATGATTGTAGATTGCGCCCTGTAAGTGTTGTAAAAACATTATAATTTGTACAACTGACCCTTCTGAGTAGACTCTGTTAAAATCATGAAATTGCAAACACGATTGGATGGTTGCTCCATGCATCAAGACTGTATTAGTCATCTGAGAGATGAACAAAAGAGATCTTTGGGAGAAAATGACTAATGCATTTCCTCTTGTAACTAGAGAAGTACTTCTCACAGAAATAGAAATCATACTGGGAGCTAAAGCTAAGCAGGAAATGAGAAGAAAAGACTTGATTATATTAATATTGGGAGAACACAATGAGGTGAATGGAATCTCCTGTATTCTGCATGAGATTGGTAGTGTTTTTTAGACCGTAAAGTTGGGAAGTTTATCCCTTAGAATTTCAGATGCAATTCAGCTCCGATCTCTTAATTGCAGCAGAGGTAAAAGTGCGAGGGTGTGTTATTTACTTTTTTCACAATCACCAATGAGTCTATGAATTTTTTTGGGAAAAAATACAATAGGCCCCAGAAGGTGGGCAACATGCTTAATATTGTAGTTATCTATTGGCTAATAACTAGCAGTAACTGCAAACCTGAAATATGGGTGAAGAATAACAATGTTAGGTAGGCTGAGCTAGATATCTGCTATTTTCTCCCTATGATATAGGATATAAAAGCAGTAGTGTATGTGACGAGAAAAGGAGCCTGTTCCTATTAATGTGACACATGTACATGTACAAAATGCGGAGGAATGGAATTGTGGGAGATATAGCAGTTTGGATCAGAAATTGGCTTGCTGAAAGAAGACAGAGGGTGGTAGTTGATGGGAAATGTTCATCGTGGAGACCAGTTAGGAGGGGTGTACCGCAAGGGTCGGTGTTGGGTCCACTGCTGTTTGTCATTTTTATAAATGACCTGGATGAGGGCGTAGAAGGATGGCTGAGTAAATTTGCAGACGACACTAAGGTCAGTGGATAGTGACGAAGAATGCTGTAGGTTGCAGAGAGACATAGATAAGCTGCAGAGCTGGGCTGACAGGTGGCAAATGGAGTTTAATGCAGACAAGTGTGAGGTGATGCACTTCAGTAGGAGTAACTGGAAGGCAAAGTACAGGGCTAACGGTAAGATTCTTAGCAGTGTAGATGAGCAGAGAGATCTCGGTGCCCATGTACACAGATCCTTGAAAGTTGCCACCCAGGTTGACAGGGCTGTTAAGAAGGCATACAGTGTTTTAGCTTTTATTAATAGAGGGATCGAGTTCCGGAACCAAGAGGTTATGGTGAAGCTGTACAAAACTCTGGTGCGGCCGCACTTGGAGTATTGTGTGCAGTTCTGGTTACCACATTATAAGAAGAATGTGGAAGCTTTGGAAAGGGTGCAGAGGAGATTTACTAGGATGTTGCCTGGAATGGAGGGAACGTCTTACGAGAAAGGCTGAGGGACTTGAGGCTGTTTTCATTAGAGAGAAGAAGGTTGAGAGGTGACTTAATTGAAACATATAAAATAATCAGAGGGTTAGATAGGGTGGATAGGGAGAGCCTTTTTCCTCGGATGGTGACGGCGAGCACGAGGGGGCATAGCTTTAAATTGAGGGGTGAAAGATATAGGAGAGATGTCAGAGGTAGTTTCTTTACTCAGAGAGTAGTAAGGGAATGGAACGCTTTGCCTGCAATGGTAGTAGATTCGCCAACTTTAGGTACATTTAAGTCATCATTGGACAAGCATATGGACGTACATGGAATAGTGTAGGTTAGATGGGCTTGAGATCGGCATGACGGGTCGGCACAACATCGAGGGCCGAAGGGCCTGTACTGTGATAAAATGTTCTATGTTCTATGTATACCGTTTGTCCCAAATTAACGCTACCTTGATTTGCAAGTTATGGTTTGAGTACCAGATTGTCGCAGACTTACAGTGGTCTCATGCATATTGAGTAAATAAAGATACAAGAACTGAAGATAACAAAATGTGGGACTGGATGAACACAGCAGGCCAAGCAGCATTTTAGGCTCACAAAAGCTGACGTTTGGGGCCTAGACCCTTCATCAGAAAAGGGGGATGGGGAGAGGGTTCTGAAATAAATAGGGAGAGAGGGGGAGGCGGATAAAAGATGGATAGAGGAGAAGAAAGGTGGGGAGGAAAGTATAGGTGGGGATGTAGGGAGGGGATAGGTTAGTCCGGTGAGGATGGACAGGTCAAGGGGGTGGGATGAGGTTAGTAGGTAGGAAATGGAGGTGTGGCTTGAGGTAGGAGGAAAGGATAGGTGAGAGGAAGAACAGGTTAGGGAGGCGGGGACTAGCTGGGCTGGTTTTGGGATGCACTGGTGGGCAGGGAGATTTTGAACCTTGTGAAATCCACGTTGATACCATTGGGTTGCAGCGTTCCCAAGTGGAATAAGAGTTGCTATTCCTGCAACCTTTAGGCGGCATTGTTATGGCACTGCAGGAGGCCCGGGAAGGACATTTCGTCTGTGGAATGTGAGGGGGAGTTGAAATGGTTTGTGACTGGGAGGTGCAGTTGTTTGTTGCGAGCCGAGCGGAGGTGTTCTGCAAAGCAGTCCCCAATCCTCCGCTTGGTTTCCCCAAAGTAGAGGAAGCCACACCGGGTACAGTGGATGCAGTATACCACATTGGCAGATGTGCAGGTGAACATCTGCTTGATGTGGAAAGTCATCTTGAGGCCTGGGAGGTGGGTAAGGGAGGAGGTGTGGGGGCAAGTGTAGCACTTCCTGCGGTTGCAGGGGAAAGTGCCGGGTGTGGTGGGGCTGGAGGAGAGTGTGGAGCAGACAAGGGAGTCCCGGAGAGCGTGGTCTCTCCAGAAGGCAGACAAAGATGGGGATGGAAAAATGTCTTTGGAGGTGGCATCGGATTATAGATGGCGGAACAGTTGGAGCAGGAAGTGCTACGCTTGGCCCCATACCTCCTCCCTCACCCCCATCCCAGGCCCCAAGATGACTTTCCACATCAAGCAGATGTTCACCTGCACATCTGCTAATGTAGTATACTGTACCGGCTGTGGCCTCCTCTACATCAGGGAAACCAAGCAGAGGCTTTGCGACCTCTTTGCAGCACACCTACGCTCGGTTAGCAATGAACAACTGCACCTCCCAGTCGCAAACCATTTCAACTCCCCCTCACATTCTGCAGACGACATGTCCATCATGGGCCTCCTGCAGTGCCATAATGATGACCTGAAGGTTGCAGGAATATCAACTCATTCCACTTGGGAACCCTGCAGCCCAATGGTATCAATGTGGATTTCACAAGCTTCAAAATCTCCCCTCCCCCCACTGCATCCCAAAACCAGCCCAGCCCGACCCCACCTCCCTAACCTATTCTTCCTCTCACCTCTTCCCTCCTCCTACCTCAAGCCGCACCTCCATTTCCTACCTACTAACCTCTTCCCACCCCCTTGACCTGTCCGTCCTCCCCGGACTGACCTATCCCCTCCCTACCTCCCCACCTATACTCTCCTTCCCACCTATCTTCTCCTCTATCCATCTTCGATCCGCCTCCCCCTCTCTCCCTATTTATTCCAGTTCCCTCTCCCCATCCCCCTCTCTGATGAAGGGTCTAGGCCCGAAACGTCAGCTTTTGTGCTCCTAAGATGCTGCTGGGCCTGCTGTGTTCATCCAGCTCCACACTTTGTTATCTCAGATTCTGCAGCATCTGCAGTTCCCATTATCTCTGATTACGGCATCTGCAGTTCTTTTGGTTTTTAAATAAAAAAAGCTGTACGGTCTTGATAGTGACATCATGTTTAAAGTAAGAATCAGAAAGCACAAAATCTCAATAAAACACAAAGCAGTTTACCAAATGATGCTGTCCTGTCACATTGCCAAAACCACATTGTTTCCAACATGCAGGAAACAAAGGCCATATTAATGTCAGATTTTAATTTTGGGAACACATTTGCTGCCAATTCAACACAATCTCTAATACTTTTAGCCTTTTACCCTCACATGTAGACAATTTAAAGAAAATCTGAGGTGTTGACTTCTTGGAGGGATCACTGAGTAACCTTACTGTTAAAGGCGAGACTAAACTTTTGGATCTAAATTTTGCATCTGTCTTTACTGTAGAGGGTGCAAATAACAAACCGGAAATAATTGAGAATCAGGAATGGGACATAGTGACTTATACAAAACAAATAACAATTACCATGGTAACAATATTGAGAAAGTTATTAGCATTACAATCTGTTCAATCTTCTGGCCCAGAGAAGCTTCATCCTTGGGTATAAAAAGATGTGGAGGCTCAGATGATGCATAAATTGATTTTGATTTTTCAGAATTCCCTGGATTTTGGATAAGTTCAATCAGATTTCAAAATAGTATATGTCACTCCTGAAGTCAAGGAATGAGGAAGGGTGAAAGCAGGAAACAGCATGCTAGTATGCCAGCAGGTGGTGATGGTGAGGGAGGACATAAAATAGGGCACAAGGGTGAGAGACTGGACCCTCCCTGGAGGAAAGGGTATCTTTGGGAGGGAAGTCAAATGAGAAAGTCAATGGGCTTTCTCAACTCTGTAAACCACAGGCTTAATCCAAGTTAAGCATTGTACCCTCCTTCCAGTTTTCTATCCAAAACGTTAACTCTGACTTTTTCTTCATAGATGCTGCCAGACCTGCTGACCTTTTCCAGCAACCTCTGATTTTGCTCCTGATTTACAACATCCGCAGTTCTTTCGGTTTTTATTGTGTCTTCCTTACTTATCCGTAATTTCCTTAAATTGTTTGTAATGCCCTGACTGTAGTAGAATGAAGCATTTCTTCTTCATGATCTCCGGGCTACCCAAATGTTTGAATCTCATGTTAAACTGCTTTATTTGCATTCTTTGAGGAAGTAACAAATAATGTAGATAAAGGGATGTATGGTACTTTCCAGAACATATTTTCATCACAGAGTTAGGTCACAGACTTAACTGCACCTCCCAATCCCATGCTGGTTCGACCTCTCCAGACCTGACAACGCCACTGATTTTTTGGATCTTAATCCAAGGGAGTCAACGATTGTTGAGGATGGGGAAGAAATTGGAGTCAAGGCCACAATCAAATCAGCCATGATCTTATTGAATAAAGGAGCAGGGTAGAGGGCCTACCCAGCCTACTGGTTTGTATAATTGAATGTTCGAGACCCTTCTATGGACTTTGGGTGTTAGAATTCGTTGTCATGATTTGGACTACGGCATGAATGGCAACGGTCTGTTTTTTTTTAACACAGATTGCCGTACTGAGCTATGTAATGTGTACTAAGGCAGGTACATCAGATAATTTTAAAATGAATGTGACTATAGGGCAGCCACCTCTTTGCCTAGGAAATTACCAAACACAACACTTACCTAATTATATGGGCTCGATGTGCCTAAAACAGTGACTATTTTTCTTCCAATGGCAGTTTAATGAAAAAAAAATCATGTAATTAAGTATAAAGTGACCATTTCGTTTCGTCTAACCTGGGTGCACATTTTTAGTGGCAATTTTTACAATACTGCAAATAATGCAAATTTTATTTTGTGTATTTTCATTGAGAAGAGTCATTAATTTACATATTCCTTTCTTGTCTTCATAGAACACCTACAGTGTGGGAACAGGTCTTTTGGCCCAACAAGTCCACACTGACCCTCAGAACATCTCACCCAGATGCATACCACTATAACCCACCTATTCTACACATCCCTGAACACTACAGGAAATTTAGCATGGCCAATTCTCCTAGCCTGCGCATCTTTCGACCGTGGGATGAAACCGGAGCACCCAGAGGAAACCCACGCAGGCACCGTGAGAATGAGCAAACTCCACACAGACAGTCACCCAAGGGTGGAATCGAACCTGGGTCCCTGTTGCTGTGAGGCAGCAGTGCTAACCACTGAGCCACCCACCGCACCACTCCTTAGGATTTTAGGATGGCTTTTTTTTTGCCAGGCTTTGAGACCCTGATATTGGCAATAAATGGTAGTTCAGCTGCTGCACTGATTGGTAGTGATACCCATGGCACAATTTTCTTTGTGGCGCCCTTTTGTAATTGGTTGTCTCTCCAGTTGTAGACGTCCAGCAGTTCCAGAGCCTTGGTCACCAAATCAGGAGAGGCAGATGCTGCTGGGACTGGTCAGGGGCACTGAGGTCAACATGGAGTCATGCCTGTTGGCCCAGATTAGATGCTTCCTCTGAGGACCCCAAAAGCCAGTGGAGCAATTGATTGGGAAGAGAAAGCCCTTTCCAGGCCTAGTTGCTTACTGGCCTATAGCTTCTTATTCCAATGCCAATGAGGAATGAAACTTCCAGGTTTTATGTACGGCTGCCAAGAGGCTGCCTTGATTGAGCTGGTGGGAGAGAACATTGTGGGGAATGCCTTAAAGTGAGTCAAGTACTGTCTTGAAGTGGCACCTGAGAGGGACATTAGTTGGTCTAATTGGCTACCTGTTTCCATGCAACAGGCAGCCTATTTTGTTCCCAGCCTTATCTTGGGGAAATTCCTAGAGGCAGTAGCTCCCCGATATTTTCCTGGATCTCCCCTGCCCATCCTTATCAGGATCAGGTAGATCCAGCCCTGAGTATTCTTATTTTAATTTTGCTTTGAGATCTTTCTTGCCATTATGTATCAGTCTCTTTTGGCTATTAATTTGTTTTCTTCCAGTTTTCCAATATTAGTAAAGCCATCAAAATCTCCAGCCATTTGTTTTTAATTGTTAGTTCTTGGTACTGCAGCTCACTGTTTGCTACATGTAATCTGCCAATTCACTTAATAAAACACTAGAATTCAGCTTTTCTGCTTGTGCACAAAGTTTTATTACATTCATGTGAGACAAGCAAAGGTAACAGGCAGTAGGGCATAAATGTAGCTAACAGGAAGGATTTGTCTGATCTTAACATCTCCTTACCTGGATACTGGAGCGCTGACTTCTGTGATTTTAAGAGAGAATTATAAACATATGTCCTTGGACCATGTGCTCTGTCACTATGGAATTCTCCAACAAAGAACTGATTCAGCAGTTTAGGATAGTGAAAATACATTCCATTGTAAGGCACATAAAACTGAACAGAAAATTGCTAGTCACAGAATATGTTTTCATTCAGTATGTTTTCATCCACTGTGAGTATGCTATGTTGTGAGTGTTTCCTAAAAGTTATCCCTTGTCATATCTGCCCAAAACTGGGGTTCTTTTTGAGACAGATGTCTTGAAGCTTATTATCAACACAAACTAGTTGCATGGATGTAAGTTCTCAGACTTACGGTGGTCTTATGCATACTGAGTAAATAAAGATTCATGAACTGAAGATAACAAAGTGTGGGGCTGGATGAACACAGCAGGCCAAGCAGCATCTTAGCAGCACAAAAGCTGACGTTTCGGGCCTAGACCCTTCAACAGAAAAGGGGGATGGGGAGAGGATTCTGAAATAAATAGGGAGAGAAGGGAAGGTGGACTGAAGATGGATGGAGGAGAAGATAGGGGGAGAGGAGAGTATGGGTGGGGAGGTAGGGAGGGGATAGGTCAGTCCAGGGAGGACGGACAGGTCAAGGGGGTGGGTTGAGGTTAGTAGGTAGGAAATGGTGGTGCAGCTTGAGGTGGGAGGTGGAGATAGGTGAGAGGAAAAACAGTTTGGGAGGCAGGGACGAGCTGGGCTGGTTTTGGGATGCAGTGGGGGGAAGGGAGATTTTGAAGCTGGTGAAGTGAAAGCAGATTAATCCTATTAATCCCTCTTTATTGAAAGTGAGGCAGATACATTTATACTGGAAGGCCACATGTTGTAATGCCATATAACTGTCTTAAAATTTCACTATCTGTCTGGCCTGGGATCTATGCAATAACACAACAGACAGCTCTGGCACTGAATGCAAGGCTGAATTTTATGCATATCACTGACTTGCATGAGGCTGGAAAAAAAAAGAGGATGGCAAAAATTCATTCACATAACACTATTTCTGTTAATAGCAGCATTGACTGATAGATTCATAGATACTCACAGCACAGGAGATCATTTGACCCATAGTGTCTGCCCCAGTCAACAAAAATCTGAGTACACTAATCTCATTTTTCAGCTTTTCGCTATAGCCTGAAAGACAATGGCAATGCGAGTGAATATCTATATGCTGCTCAAATGTTAACAAGAATTTATGACTCAACTACTCTCATGGACAATGAGTTCCAGAATTCCACCACCATCTAGTGGGAAAAAAAATTCTCCCTTCCTTCTGTTTCTCACTTTGAACCTATGGCCCCTGGTTATTGACCTCTCTCTGAATGGAGGAAGTGGCTTCCAATTTCCCCAATTTATTTCTGTCATAACATTACACACCTCTACCATGTCCCCTCTTAATCTTTGCTACTCAAAGGAAAATAACTCCAGCCTATCCAGTCATTCCTCATATCTCAGATCCTCCAGCTGAGGCAGCATCCTGATAAATCTCCTGCAGCTTCTCTAGAGCAAGGACATTCTTCCTATATAACCTTTCATGCAGTTCTATAATAAACTCCCTGCTCTTGTATTCTATGTCTCATCTAATAAAGACAAGCACACCATATTGCCTTTATAACCCCTTATCTACCTGCCCTGCTCCCTTCAGGAATCTGTGAGTATGCAAGCCAAGATCTTCAGTATTTTCCAGGCTCCTACTTTCTACTGTTAAGGACCTTATCAAAAGGTATCCATATACATCTATATATATCCATGTACATCTCATCAACAGTCCTAGTTATCTCCTCTAAATATTTGATCAAATTTCCCAAACGTACCTTTCCCGAACAAATCCATGCTGACAATCATTGATTTCAGTGCTTATACATTCTATCTTACAGAATTCTTTTGAAACACCTCCCATCACTGTGGTTAGACTCACTCGTCTCTAATTGCCTGGTCTATCTCTTCCTCCCTGCTTTAATAATGGGACAACATTATCAATATTATCAGTCCTCTGACAGCTCTCATGTGGCTACAGAAAATTGAAAATTACTGCTGGGGCCTGCGATATCTCTTTCTTGCTTCTCTCAACAGCCTGGGTTTATAGCTCATCTGAACCTCTGGATCTTTCCATTTATACTGCTGCTAACCATTGGTTTGTCCTCACTCTTTATGTTAATTTCTTCTAATATTTAACATACTCCCTGATGTGTATGTCTGCACATCCTTTTCTATTGTGGACACTCCCACAGTGTATTTCTTGACGATAGTGCTCGAGTCTTCCAGGTCCAACACAGATCACCTTTGTGATCTGTAATAGGCCCTGCTTTTCCCCCCCAAGTGTTTCTCTTTTTTCCTTCTTTGAAACAAACCCTTTGGATTTTCCTTTTATTTGGCATGTCAATGCTTTCCTATACACTTCCTTAGCTTTCCTAAAATGTGTTTTAATTTTCCCGGGACTTTTTATGCTCCCTTAAAGAGTCTGCCACATCGAGCCGTTGGTATCTGTCATAGAATTTTTTTCTCCCTATTTCTAAACTTTATGACCCTTGACATCTGGAGTTCTCCAGTTTTGGTCCCATATTTTTGTCGTTATGGGAACATATTTGCCCTGGACTCTTGCTAATTCCTCCTCGGATGTCTCCCACTGCTCTGACATAGTTTTGTCTGCAAATAGTTGCTTCTTGTCTGCTTGGACCAAATTGGTAATAAATCATAGTTCAGAGTAAAATTAGCCTTGAGATAGTTTAGAACTTTTATTCCCAGCCATGTTATCCTTTTCCATAATTACACTAAATCTGAGTTACAGTTACAACCTCAAATCCAATACCATCCCCCACCCCCATACGTCTCCTACCTGCTGGGGCTTATTTCTGAATATTAGGTCTGGAACTGCGCTTCTCAACCACCTTTTTTGGGCTTTCTATATATTGGTTAAAAAGACAACTCCTCCTGCATTCAATGTGAGAATTTTGCTTTCACCTTGCCTTGGACCCTTAAACTATCTCCATTAATATATGAGTAGTTGAAATGCCCTTCTATTTCTGTCTTATTATTTGTACACTCTTCTAAAATGTAATTACATATTTGATCCTGTATCTCTTACTGACTGTTTGGATCCTATAGTATACATCCTATAGCGTTTACCCTTTTATGTTTATTATTTCTCCCCGTAGTCTCATTTAATTATCCTTTGAAGATATCATCCTGCCTTTGCTACGATTGATTCTTTCTTTGTTGTTGCATCCCTTGCTTGCCTCTTCAATCTCCACATCTCCCGCCACTCCCTCCCACCCCATCTCCATCAAAGCAACCTCTAAACAGGAATGTTGAGCTACCAACCCTGCTCATCTTTTAGCCAAGTTTCCATTCATAGCTGTAATATTATTCCTCATGTGTATCTGTGTGCACAGCTCATCTGCCTTATTCCTTGGGCTCCTTGCATCAGAATATAATAGACATAGTCTTGATGAACTCACTTTTTTCTTATGTAGCCTGCATTCGCTGTGCCTACCAGATTGACTTACTCATGTTTTACCTTCTGATTCCATCTCAGTTTCTCTCCACTCAGAACTACTTGCTTTATTTAAAAAAAGCCCCGCCAATCTAGTTTAAATCCATCCCAACAGCACTAGCAAACACCCCCATGAGGAAGTTGGTCCCATTCCTTTTCAGATAACCTGCTTGTGTAAATCTCACCTTCAACAGAAACAGTCCCAATGCTTTAGGAATCTAAAGTCGCCTTTTCTGCATCATTTCTCTCCTTGAGACAAACTTATATTCATGTTGGCACCAAGTAGGAATGCTATGAATTTTGTGCCTCTTCAAATTGGATTTTTTTTTACTCACTGACGGGATGAGGGCATTGCTGGCTGGGCATCATTTATTGCCCATCCCTAATTGCCCAGAGGGCAGTTAAGAGTCACCATATTGCTC
Source organism: Stegostoma tigrinum (assembly GCF_030684315.1). Lineage (NCBI taxonomy): Eukaryota > Metazoa > Chordata > Chondrichthyes > Orectolobiformes > Stegostomatidae > Stegostoma > Stegostoma tigrinum. The sequence continues at coordinate 69,626,475 of NC_081355.1, read as the reverse complement.
TAGGTCTGGAGTCATATATAGGCCAGTCCAGGTAAGGATGACAGTTTCCTTCCCTAAAGGATATTAGTGAGCTAGATGGATTTTTCCGATAATCAACAATGGATTCTTAATTCCAGATACTTATTGAATTCTGGCATTGGTAGGATTTGAACCCGGGTCCCCAGAACATTATCTGGGTCTCTGGATTAAATTTCAGGTGATAATACCACTGGGCCTTCGCCTCCCCTATTGAATAAAGCTATTGCAGGATGGGAATGTAAAAGATAGGCCAACACTCCAGTACAGTACAGAGGAAGGCTGACGCTCCAGTAGCCTGAAAGGAAGTGCTGGAGGTGCTGCCTTCTGGCTGCAGTGTTAACACAAGGATCTTTCTGCTCTCTGGTTTCCAGATCAATGTTTATCTCTTGAGCAACATCTAAAATATGCCACTAGTTGAACATTACTTTGTCATTTGTGGGAACTTGCTGTGCTTGGCTAACATCTCCTGTACATTACACCAGTGTCCATACTGTAAAGTACTAAATTAATTGTAGTGAATTTTGATGTATTTTAGGACTTCTAATTTGTCTGAGTCATCTTGTTTATCTACATACAAAAAACAGCTTATGCCTGAATTGTAGCACAAGGAGGTGAATAGTCTGTGTGAGGCCTGATTTGAGGAGAATTTACTAGGCCAGACAGCTTTTAGATTTTGGCCAGAATTTTATGCTCCCAACCATTAGGTTTTTAGGCAGTGGAGGCTAACAAAATATATCAGATAACCAATGTTATGCCCCACTGCCACACATAACCTGCCTGAAATTCAAACTGGGATGGGGCAGTTGATGGGTAGCCTGCCAGATCTTGGATTTTGAGGCACTTCAGCTACTAATTATGGACCATGTAATGACCTCATCTTGCTGTCGTATTTTACCTGCAGTGGGAGTAGTAGAGAAACCTGCAGTTTTAGCTAAGTGGGTTGCTTTCAGACCAGAGCAGAACTTTCGGCACTCCAGGTCCGGTACAAGCGTTCCCCCCTACAGAAGGTCATACAGCTCTTAAACCCACTCTTTAGCTTTTCAAAACCAACCTCCCATCCCTCTCACTACCACCCCCCTCTCCCCATGGGGATATTACAGCTATCTAAGTAGACCAATGTTAAATTGCTGGTGTGCAGCTATTAGGAACGATGGTGCGTTTGGGTTTCATTGGGACTTCTAAGGATGGGGGCCACAGTGACTTGAAAATCCAGGCCTTTGTCCCAGCCATTGTGTTAATGTGTTAATGAAGCCTACAGATCAGTTTTTCTAAAAAGTTGTTGAATGGGTTTTCAGTGAGAAATATCGTGGGAATGGACTTTTCATGAAAGCACTTACAGACATTCTACGATGCAACCAAGGTAATTATTCCCACCTATTTTCACCCCTTAGCCCCAAAATGATGTCATTTCTTCATACTTCTACAAGCATCAATTAAGAAACAAGAAGTAGAGTATACAGATTGCCTTTTTTTATTGGCTTAGATTTGCAATTCAATGTATTTTTGTTTGTTTAACTTGCTGAAATAAATCATGCTTTTAACACATGGTTTTGTGGTGTATTCATCTCTGTCCAGACCATATGTTAAAGATTTAACTTATTTCAACATGCTTAGCCCATATGGAAATCAGGAAGCTCTGGAAGGATTTCAACTTTACAATTAATTCACAGTAAAACACTTCACGGAACTGGCCCATTCCAACACAATGTTATTTGAGGTCCCCAATTTATTACAAGCTGAGAGCCAAACAGTTTTCAAGTTGTTCTGTGTTGTTAGTTAGTCCATCTGATAATTGACATTAAATTATGGTTCACCTCAAAGTTCTTATTAACATATGGCCTGAAAATGTCACATTTAATGTATTAAATCATAATTTTAACTCATGTGTATTCACAAAATTTTGATAAGCTTTTTATTCGCTATTAAAAGCATGTACAGTATTTACCAATGGATCGTACGGGAAATGATTAACTGCTAAGGTAACATTTAAATTAGCATATTGTAATTAAGAAATAGTAAATATTCTTAAACTCTGACTTCAATATTGGACAACTGATACTAAAACACCAAAATCATTTTTTGTAGACTCAGCAATGGCTAATGTATTATCATTTCATGGAATGTAGTGTGATGTTTTGGCCTGGAAGTCACAAATTACCTCCAGGGTGGGGGTGCAGTGTGGGACTTGTATGAGATTTCATATGACTCATAAGGTGAATAGACAGAAAAGACATATGACCTGTAACAGCTGAGAAGAGTTTACTGGTTCTGGATCGGATGGACAGATGTGGGAAGCAGAGAGATGATGCCTAATTCTGTAGCTGGTAACAGCAGTCTCCTCAGAATGGTTGACTAGTCATAGATTAGATGCATGGATGCTTTAACTTCGAGGGTCCTTTGTTTTCGGTCTTCTTGAGCTCACAAAAGTATTGGACTGAAGTCAGCTTGGAACTATCTCAAGAATCTCTTACCTCTCAGATGCATTTTTGATCTAACCAAGACATTTGGCTGGATCCAGCATTTGCTCAGTTTGGCAAACTCTTTTACACCAGAAGTGATTTTTTTTTTCCTTTTTGACAGCCCATTCATATGCCACTTTTTCTTTGGCGGTTTATTTTGAGTGCAGTGAGGAGGGGTGGGGTGCATGTCTTACACTAATCACACATTCAGTTGTCCATTAGCAAGGATCAGACATTCAAGCTAGTTTCTCTTATTTCCATCAGAAGTCCACGAGTCATTTTGTGCATCATACATGACAGGACATTCTATTTAACTTTTATTTGTACTGTTGTTTTAGATATGGATCGTAAGACTGATCCCTCTCTTATCAGGTTTACAAAAGTCTTCTTTCAGAGTCTATACTGGAACATCTCCACAGCAGGAATGACAGTCTAACTATCCAGCGTTTGTCAATGCAGAGAGTTTCCTTCATAAGACATTCTCTCAACATTCAATTAATCCCTTGAGATTGTTAGACAGCAGTGCATCCACCTTGTTAACAGTGTAGTTGGAGTTATTTAATCAGAGTTTTTCAATGTGTGTCCACACATTATGGATGGATCATTCTAAATTCCTGTCATGATTTTAAGGCAGAAAGTAATGGTGAACTTTCGGGATTTTGGTTAAGTGCAGAACATTATCAGCTCATCCACCCCACTGTTCTGAATGGAAATTAAAAATTTCAATCATGTGGCACAATTCTGAGACAAAGAAACTCCATGGCACATTGTACTCTCCAGGTCTGAAAAACATACTGAGGGACCTCAGCCCCTGCGGAACTTCCCACTGTGCCAATCTGTTCTTCATGAGAGGTTTTCAGGATGAGTTATTCCCGCACACTATCCACTTCATTATCCAAGTCAACAACTCAGGCACTGTGGCATTCCGTGTTGTGCTCCAGACAGGGGCACCCAGTGGGATGCTCTTTAATTGGGCGAACTCCCTTTTGCCTTTGGCGATTTGGCATGGAGGTTGTTCTGATAAACAGATGGCTAACGTGGTTTGTGGTTTACAAGTCTGCCAGTCTCTCTTGTGACCTGGGTGAGTCTGTGTTTCATGCATACACAGGATGTGATACATTTTAGCCTTTATCTTGTTTAAAGAATCGGCTCCCGTATTTCTATTTGCACCTCAGCCCCATACTTTGAGTTTTGACCACTCTACCGAGGAAGATGGGTAGACCAGAAGGCCTCTTCATGGGTCTTCTCCTGGATCTGTCACAGTGCCATGAACAGATCCAGGCAATTGGCCATGGAAGGATCTTTCAACCCTGACTGCCTGTCTCTTTTCCATTGGTTATGCCCAGCCCTGAGTGTCTGTAGAGAGGGAGCCTGCAGCTGTTCTAAATTTGCTCGGTTTCATCTGCAATTTAGTTTTTGTTGCCATGCTTCTTTAAGAGCCACCTCTTAAACTAATTGGCCAATGGGCTACTTTGATCTTATCACTTCCTTTCAGTAGTAGATTCACCAACTTTAGGTACATTTAAGTCGTCACTGGATAAGCATATGGACGTACATGGAATAGTGTAGGTTAGATGGGCTTGAGATCGGTATGACAGGTCGGCACAACATCGAGGGCCAAAGGGCCTGTACTGTGCTGTAATGTTCTATGTTCTATGTTCTATGTTCTTTATCCCAAGTGTATCATCTAAGTGTATAGTCATATAAGGGACTGACGCAGAAATATTTGCCTTTTGGAGGAGATGGTGGTGTAGTAATAATACCTGTTAATTAGCAATCCAGAGGCCTAGGCTCTGGAGTTCGGGTGCAAATCTCACCAATAGCGGGTAGAACTTAAATTTAATTAATAAACCTGGAATACAAAGCTAATCTCATTATTACAGATCAAAACAACTGTGGTCGATTGTTGTAAAAACTCATTTGATTTTTTAATATTCTTTCAGGATGGTGATCTGATGTCTTTACCTGGTCTGGTTGACTCTGAACTGTCCTCCAAAAAGACCCAGGAAGTCATACAGATCAAGAGCAATTAGGAGTGCATATCAAATGTGGGCAATGCCAACAAGAACCATTCTTCTGTCATTTGAATTCAATTTTAATATTAGGGACTTGCTGTTATTGAAAACTGACGAGACTGAACACAAACACTGAAAAGATTAAGTTAATTGTTACTGAAAAAGGTAAGAGTGCTGCCATGAGAGGTAAACAATATCGTTCAGAGCAGGCTAAATATGCCCGAACACGTCAAAACTCTTCACCTGTAGCTTGTAGTTCCACAACTTAGTTGAAGCTTTTGGATTGAAGTTAATGCTCCTCGCTATGGTGTGGGCTGGGCATTGGTGGTGAGGGGGTGAGAAGGTGCAGGATGAGACCTGTCATCTTTCCGACATTTTTCTATTAATCGTGGACATGACAGGCCCCGGAGGTTAGTTGAGATCCATATATCCACTGCGTAACAAATTATTCTGGGACTAATGCTTGGTAAGATGGGGCAAAAGTAAGATGAAAGATGGCAAATAATAATAAGATGAGTTTAGAACTTGCTGGGCCTCATGGCGACGAACCCTGAAGAAATTCATCTTAGGTAGGCACCTAAGGATTTCATCATGCTCATATTATTATTCAGCTCACAGTAGGCAGGGACTATGCCATCCGAACAAACTCCAGATAAATACTGCTGCAAGGTAGTACAGGCAGTGGCCAATGCTCCTGATGGTATCTGCTGGGTATTAAAGAGCTGTTGGCCTTGGCTTGGCCACCAGCCTTCCAGTGAGTTAGGAATTTTGACAGCAGCCAGTGATCTCCCGTTTCAGGGATAATCTCAATGGGGAAATCCAGGACATGGCCATAAAATTCCATCATCTCTGTAGCCAAGAAGATGGAGGAATTAGCACAGTCATATATTGTGTGTCAAATTATGTGGATCATAATACTGCTTGTGAGGAGTTTTACTGTTTGCCTTCTGTGTAGTGAGGGCTCAATCCTGAACAGCTAGCATCATGTTGAGGGAATCTCTTTTGGGTCAAAGTGATTTCAAAATGAAAAATATTGTGCTGAACATTTAGCATTGAAATAACTCCACACATGGCTGGTCTCCTGTCACCAAGTCACTCTCTGTTTACACATGGAAAGTCCAAGACATTGATCCAGTTCCCTCTGAGCAAGTTATCAGATTGAACAGGATTTCAGACACTCCTGTTCTTATCTGTCAGCCAGAACTCCCTGATTGGACCAGATGAACAGCCTCAGTCAGAGAACTCACTTCTTTGAGTTCCACCTAGCTGACAATCACTAGCATTACCATCACTGCAACCATCAAGTCCATACTCCTTGGTTGGTTTGATCAGTTTGATAAGTGAGCTTGCATAGCAAAATTGACTGATCAGTTGGATTGTGGCTGAAGGAGGGATACACCTGGTGTTGAAAAGATTGAACTTTTTTTTCTGAGATTTACACCAGGTGCAGGTGTAAAGGTGTCCCAAGTGAGTGAGTTGGCAGTGTAACTGGGTGCGCAGGGTTAGCTTGTTGGGCTTGAGGTGAGTGACAGTGAGTGAGGGTAATGTTGCCGGCAATAGTGAGAGTCGTAAAGCATAAGACTTAGTGGGAGGTAGTTGCAGTTATACAGATAGTGTGAAGTATCAGAGATAACATAGTGTAACTTATCCTGGAAGATCATTTACTTTCTTACAGTGTTGGACAATGCTCCAGATGGGGCTAGAGCTGCTGTAATCTGTGTGGCAATCTCAGACCATGGTTTGCTGTCGCCTCTACTGTTAGTTCTGGAGGAGGAGGAGATCCTACATTGGCACAATCGTGTACAGCAGGGTCTTCAGGAACCTGTTTGCAAAGTGGGGGTGTTAAATTCTGGGGCAAATGTCAGAAATTGTGCAGGGCAGCTCTGGACTGACCATGCTTCTTCAGGTACACCACAGGCTTTTAAAGATTTAGGGATGCCATTCTTTTCGTAGATACCCACTGCATAAGAAATTATTCTGGGACTTATGCTTGGTAACACGAGGCAGAAATCAGATGTGAGAGAAGCCACAGCGTGTGGTTGATAATAAATAAGGCGAGTTTAGTACTTGTTAGGCCGTTTGGTGACAAACCTTCCAAGACCCCCCCCCCCCCCCCAAGAAAGTAAGATTCATCCTTGTGTCTTTTCAGATTGTTCTGTGAGATCATTCATGATTGCCTATGATATTTTGTTATAGTCTGCTTCGGGATTATTAATGTTTAGAAAATATTGAACTAGGCCGTGATATTTCACGGTGTTAAAAACAAAATATATATTGTATATAAAAGATTTAACAAAACAAATACTATTAACACGAATATGGGGTGTAACAATATATTATTTCACTCAGATTAACTTCCCACCTTCCCTCAATATTCTGCTAAGAGGCACCTCAATCTTAACCTTATCTATTCTGTAGGATGCCATACTCATCTGGAGAATTCACATTTATTCCACCTATTCTCAGAGAGAAAATTTGCATTTGCTTTCTGTTGACTTGAGGCCTTTGGCCAAATGTTTTTTCCAATACTTGCAAGCGAACTCTGCTTGATGCTTTCTTTTCCATTAAGGTATACCCTTTTACACCATTAACTCAGTTGCTTGGTTTTGCATGGTGTGGGATAGTGTGCATCAGCAGCAAGGATCGTTGTTTTTCATTCACTGAAAACCTTGCGTAGGACCATACATTAATTATTAAGTCTTGCATTTGTTGAAATGCTGGGAATGATGGGTTCTGAAGAAGAGATTAAAGACAAAAGTTTTTCTAGATATCGTCAGTTCTGAGACAGGGTCCCTGGATCCAAAAAGTTATTTCTGATTTCTCTCCACAGACCTCCTGTGGCTTTCCTGCAATTTCTGTTTTAGTTTCTGATTTCCAGCATCTGCAGTTCTTTCAGAGTTTTCTTTGGGAATAATAGGAACCATTGAGCTAGGATATAAGGTTCTATATGAGTTACGATTTGGTTTCTTACAGTGTTGGACAATGCTCCAGATGGGGCTGGGACTGCTGTAACCTGTGTGGCAATCTCAGACCATGGTTTGGTGTCACCTTTACTGTTAGCTCTGGAGTTTATATAAGCTAAGTTGTCTCTAAGTTTTTTTCATACAACACGAATTGTTGTTAAATGCTCTGGAATACTTACAGGCAGTTACGCAAGCGTGTTATCACCGTTACACCACCAGTTTATTTAGAAGAACATAATAGATTGTAGAAAAAAGTGGTAATTGAACTATCATCTTCAACATGTGTGATTTTATGTGCCACTTAAAAAATAGCTTGCATTTTTTCATTGTTCTGTGAAACATGATGTATAATTTTGCTTTCCAATGTTTGCAAAGACTTATATTCTCATCCCTTTAAACATATTCAATAGCAACATTGTGGAAACTATCAACAAGTTCAATGATTATTGCATCAAAATGCCTCATGCTTTTCCCCATGAATTTTTTGTCTTGCATTCTGATCTATCTCCTGTATACAGGTAAGCTAAGGAAGGTTAGTGAGATCTAAAAGTGATTGCGATACAGCCTTTTAAAACTGCAGTTCAACATGAGTCTATGTTTTGTGAAGAATATCATTTGGGTAGGGCCAACATTCTCCAAATGTCAAGCTTGGTTACATCCTGCCTGAGTTGAATAGCAGTCTATCACTCAGTCTGAATATGTTTTTAAGTATGAAACAGCAACCACTGTGAATGACAAAGTTAACCTTCAAATACTGTTTCTGACCAGATTGCGTAGATTTGTCTTATAGCTCTTGAGGTGTAGAGTTTTACAGGTAAAGAGCTCATGTCAGTAATTCGGAAAGGGTGCCTGTCCAATCCCTTATGATTATGTATCTTTACAAATTATCAGGCATACATTTTTTCAGCCTCTTTGATTGCCTTGCCTGAATTCCTGATTATCCCTAGTACATGAAGCTTCATGCTAAATGCACAGATTTATAAAATCCATCAAATGGATGATGCTTCTTCTCAGAAAGAAAAATCAGGTGCAACACTTCTGTGTAGACAATGGTCCAATGACACAAGAAGTTTCCCTTGCTCATGGTATTGTCATATGCAGTGCATTTGATTTATTTCAGTTTAATATATATTGTTTAAACAAGAATAACTATTCTTTAGCTGTGATGTACAGATTGAAAGAGTGGAGATTTGAAGCTGGTAGTTGTCAAATGTAGTTAGTATCTGAAAGGATACACTGTGCCAGAGAAGCTCCAGCCATTTGGATGTGAAGGACTGTTCCTGAACGGTGTTGTACCAATGTCCAATGTAGCCTTGTGTGAACTGGAGTGTTTTAACAATGATATGAACGTAGCCTTAAATTGACCCTGATGTCTCTGAAGAGACAACTATGTATCTGTGATATATTGTAGCTGGCCAATTCGTACGACATAAAGTGTTTGCCAGTGGACACTTTGTGCGGGCGTCCTTTCCCATCCTGGGTTTCGCCATCATTTGAAGGGATGTTTATACACCTTGTTCCTCCGGTTTGTGGTTTAATTGCCAATTATAGTTCATGACGGCATGTGGCAGAGCAAGCCCTCCTGTACCATTGTTTCACCAAGTTTCCGTCTCTTTATTTGCATGTTTGATGCTACTCCTGGTATGCTCTCCCATACGTTTAATGGAATTGATAGGACAGGGTTGTGAATTGATATAACAGGAGATTTGGACTTCATAACATGGAGAGATTTGATGTGGTTCACCAAACCATTTTGTAAACTGCTGGTAAGTGGAACTGGAAGACTTTTCAAGTTACTTCTCCAATTAGTGGCTGTTTCTCTTTCATGTTATCAGTGGTGAATGCTGGAGGGAAACAGTCTGTGATGGGAGGAGCAAAGCACAATGCAACATGAATGGTTTTAATCCACCCAATCCTTGGAGCCACAGTGGTGAGTCTATAGAAAGGGAATTTGGAAGGTTTTATGGAGACATTGGCTGAGGTAGGAGGGATATGAGAGTCAGGTTCCTGAGGATTCAGACAGAAATGAGAGTCAGGTCACTGCTTAGGAAGTTGGGGTAAGGGTTAGAAAGATAAAACAAAGGACTGCAGATGTTGAAGATCTGAAACAGAAACCAAAATTGCTGGTGAAACTCAGCAGGTCTGGCAGCATCTGTGGGGAGAAAACAGAACTAATGGATCGGATCCATTTGCTTGTCATCTGACGAAGAATAACAGGACTCAAAATGTTAACTCTGTTTCTCCGTTAGGTGTGGCCACACCTACTGAGTTTTGCTAACAATTTCTCTTTTTGTTTCAGGGGAGAAAGCTTTTATGCTAGGGCTAGGTGGAGGGTCTGTCTGTCAATGGAACGGAGCGAGGGAGTAGATGGAACATTGATGAGGAGTTAGAATTGCAGCACCACCCCTGCCAGGGATAGCTGGGCTGTTGGATTGAGCAGGAGAGAGCACAGTTTGGTACCTTCAAATGCACCACATCCCACTCCTTAGCCATAGTAATCGGCTGATGGTCAGCAGGCCTGAGTGAGTGAATAGGTAGGTAGGTGGGTGTGATTGTTTGGGTGTGAATGTGTGGGTACATGAGGGTGTGTGAGTGAATGTGTGTTTGGTGAATGGGGGTGGGTGTGTGAGCGACCCTGAGCCTGAGCCAGATGCACATTCATCCTTTCTCTTCCTTCATGGATCCACAAAGCAGATTTGGCAAATAGGAAATCCCAGACTGAATGACAACCCAATTTGATGTGAATTGCACTGAAGTCAACTTACCATATGAGGCATTAGAGGTGAACCCAGGTCACAGTTAGTTGAACACAACTATATAACTTGGCCCTGACCCCATTCCCTTAAGGAAGATCCATTTCACATTATTTAGCCATTGTTTCTAGTTGAGTTCTGTCAGCCCTCTTTATCATTTTTTTCTAATCATCCTGTCCAGAGGTGTTATTCTGCACCTCTGGAGCAGATGGGACTTGTACCTGGGCCTCCTGGCTCAGAGGTAAATGCATTACCATACCGCTATAAGCCCCCTTTACAGCCTTAGAAGAATTTCAATTAGATTTCTAGTCTGTTATAAATTCTACAATATTTCAGTTCCTTTAAATAATTCTGTCTTGCCTGTATTGTTCTTTCGCAATAAGCGTTTACTGCTGTGTTAAACCTCTGTCAGAAAATGCTGCATAGTGATAAAACACAAAAAATTAACTTCAACACAGTGTCCATTATTTTCAGCTCTGTGTTAAACCAATTTGTAAATCACTGCTCCTTGGGAAAACAGCTCAAGCAAATTGCTTGTTGTAACAGACACATGCAACCAGTGCTGCCTAAAGCATAACGACCTAAAGATTGTTTACTATTGTAGCAGATGGCCCTATAACTCTCTCGTTTTTAAGAGCATATAATGCAGTGTCCACTCGCAGTTCATTCACATTATTTGTATATATAGGTTTAATATATGGTCAATATCTGAACGAACATGTCAATGGTTCAGTAAGGGAGTAAACATTTGAAGTAGTGGTATTAGAGGAAGGAACAAGGTTTCACGTTATGAATCACCATCAGCAAATGACTGGGAAGGACGTGTCAAACTGCATCAAACCTGGTTAATTATTGAGTCATTTTTCATCATTCTCCTCCCTCATTAATAATAACTTACATACATAGAAGGATTGTCAGTAGATGAGATCAACAAGTCGCCCTTTATTTTCACTTCTCGAGAAACACGAGCTGTAATGTGTGAAAATGTCATGCATAAAAGTTACTTTTTATGGTTTGATTTTACTGCAGATGTTTAAAAGTAGACTTGAATTTCCTGCTGAGAAATGACATCAAGATAGTGCAATCATTACAATACTTAAATTTAGGTTAGTCCTTTGTGCATAAATCCAAGTTATTGCATCATCTGCAAGTTTAGTTTGAAAATGCAATGAAAGAAGACTGATGCTTCAGAACTCTTTTTTTACTTGACTTCATAAATTCTCTTCCTTGATTTTATGCTGGCTTTGATGAATAAGTGTGTTAATCCCTATGGCTGCCACTGGCTTGGAGAATTGAATTGTCTGGCAACACGAAATTCCATTTTGTCCATATTCACGAAATTTCTCTGTTTCTTTCCATTTGAAGCAAGTGAAATCCTTTGTAAATTAACTCAAATGACACATTAAACACATCCTGTGGAGAGAAGCAAGGAGTAAAATCTGAAAGTTAAGAAAGCAAACATCTTTCTCATTTATGAGTGACTGCTATGTACAAGAGGAAGTGAGTAGTTTAAAATCAATCAGGCAAAATGTAAAGAATGGTGATGTTTCATCACATGTACACCATTCAGCTTCATAATGATTATGAGAAATACATCACATAAAGTGCCAGTGTGGCGGGAGTGCTTCTTTCCATGCTCTCTTTAATGGGCATGCTGCAAATTTAATGTATTATGATAAATATAGGAACATGACTTGGAATTTGCATTATGATATCATAGTATGGATATTAAATGCATTTCTGTTGCAACACAAAACTAATCTTAACTAATAAGTTAATAGGAAGTAACTACTATTTTAATGGTCATACCCTGGATATTGTTTAGACTATACTGCAATGGTTGCAGCAATAAAAGCAAAAAGTATAATATGATTCTGTATTCTTTACTTCTAGTCTCTGTTTACACCCATTTCTTGTAATCTGCACCTCACTGCTTGATGTGCCCATGACCTGTTTACGCCTATTAGCCAACATTGTCAAGTATCCAAGATCTAAAGTGTAAAGTTGCTTCATTGGTATTGAAATACGTGATTTTGTTAAGATTTTCTGTTTGCATTTGTTGGCATTCGATCCCAGAAGAAAAGATTTTAATGCTATTTTTTCTACTTGGTGTGAGCAAATACACGGGAACTAAAGCTGATTCAGTTACACTCAGTGCACACTGCCATAGCAAACTGTAATATAAATTATACATTTCACTTGGCTTTAACCATGAATTTGGGAAGCTAGGATTAATAGGAAAAAGAAATCAACCTGTGATAAATGATCAAAAATAAAAAAGTGTTAATGAAAGATTCATGATGGTTGAGATGGCATGGAGCTTTAAAAGTGCAGTGTCACTATTGTCTTCCCCATGTTGTGCCCACACTATCTGAATTATTTTCCTCCATTCTGTTTGCTATACCACGTTCTTTGCTGTTATAGTTTCCATCCACTTACGTTACATATTATATACACAGAATGAGCTTTTGCCTCCAATCTGATATCACAATTCACATGGTAAACAGACAGCCAGAGGAAATTGACCAGAATCATTGCTGCATTTAAGAATGTTTATCTTGGGATAATGTGCCCAGGACTAGCTTCTAAGCTAGTTTTAATTTCTGATCCCTATTAAAATGAATGAACATGAAGTGAGGTATTTTAAATAGAAGGATACTCCATAGACCCTGCTTATCTGCTTTGAAAATATTTAGGGGTATCTGGATGCAACAAAAATGTCTAATTTTGCCCAATACAGAGTTGTTAAGGGGAATCCTTTAAAACATGTAATCTCACTTGTGTAATAACAGAGGCCAGTATCCTGTTACTAAGTCACCCTTTATTTACATGTGCACAGTACTTGATACTGATTTGGCTTCCTTCCTCAGAGCCAGTTCATAGAGTGAACAGAACCTCCAACTCTCCTGTTTGTGTCTGTCAGCCAGCGCTCTCTGATTGTACCAGGTAAACAGCCCTAATCAGCAAACTCATATTCTATGAGGTCTACCTGGCTGACTTCATTGTAATCGCTACAATTTGACACAACAAAGTTAATTTTATTGAAAGTGTATCAGTTGGTTAACTATTGTATGCAATCAGTTTGGAGAAAAAGAGATTAAGTAAGATCTTTATTGTTAATTATGGTGAACACAACTTTACCAGGTTGTTCTGTACTGTCTCGTTAAATTCTTTAATTTAAATTGAGAAAACAAGAGCAAAAGGAAAGTACAAAAGTACAAAAATGCTACAACTGAGCAGATGAAAACAGGCTAAGAAAAGGAGGAATTACTAATTTGGTTCATAGGTAGTAGGAACTAGAGAAGGGTCTAGGCCTGAAACGTCAGCCTTCCTGCTCCTCTAATGCCATTTGGCCAGCTGTGTTCATCCAGCTCTAAACCTTGTTATCTCTATTACTAATTTGCTGGCGCTCAGGTCTGGACTACCACGGAGTCACCATGAAACTTTGCCTTGTCCACAAAGGTAACAGGGACCTGGACCTGGAAGTTCCACCTTAATTATGAAATCCTCACATCTTTCTCAGTATGAGAAAGGGAGCATGATAGCATACACATGAGGGAAAGCCAATCTCAGCAGGCCCATTTAAGGTGAGAGCTAAATTCAAACAGACGCCATTTTTCACAGGGGTGAGGTCCATATCCTATCCTTTGTCACAATGACTTTCAATAATTGATGTAGATATTTGTAAAAGGCGTACAATATCCCAGGACCTGTCAGCTGTCAAATTATTTAAATCCTCTGACCTTTAAATTTAAGGTAAAACAGCCTGCTGTGACTCTTAAGTTGAAAAATAAATGCAGCTTCAAAGGTTGTTCATTGGCATAACATTAAGCATTATCATAATAATATCATTAATACCTGATTGTTTCTATAAGTTATCATCTCGGTGGGGACCTGTAAGTTCAGAACTTGTTTGACAACTGCAAGTGCTTCTTAATAAATTAGGTATCATTTGTGCAGGTCGAAGAATATATTTGTTTTATAATTGAATTATTTACTCGGGAAGTATTTCATTATTGTGGCTTTTTATCAATTAAACTCTTTATTACAGTGATGTTTTTGACAGCATACTTAGAACTACATTTTTATGTCATTACAGCATGGTTAATGACATGTTGATGGTGAACATGAGGAGAATTAGCATGGAGGGTGCAAGGGTAAAGGTTGTTTGTTGGGGAGAATCACTTGCTGGTGTGAGTTGACACTGAGCTAGTATAACAGTTATAAGAGGCCATGAGGATAAGTGAGTGGACATGGTTGTGGCGGTGGGTCTAGATTTACTTAAAAAAACACATGAAGGGCCACTGGGAGTGGATAGAGACATATGAGTTTGATTAGATTAGATTAGATTCCCTACAGTGTGGAAACAGGCCATTCAGCCCAACAAGTCCACACCACCCCTTGAAGCATTCCACCCAGACCCACTCACCTATAATCCACACACCCCTGAACACTACGGCAACTTAGCATGGCCAATCCACCTAGCCTGCACATCTTTGGACTGTGGGAGGAAACTGGAGCACCCGGAGGAAACCCACGCAGACACGGGGAGAATGTGCAAACTCCACACAGACAGTCGCCCGAGGCGGGAATCGAACCCGGGTGCCTGGAGCTGTGAGGCTGCAGTGCTAACCATTGAGCCACCGTGAGTTAGCATGGATAGGGGAGTAGGTGGAAGTGTGAGGAGTATTAATGATAACCGAACTCAACTGGAAAGAAGTCACAAAGCACTGAAGCAAGTTTTTTGAACACCTTATTTTGGCAGTGTTTCTAAAGTTGGCATTCTCAACTTCAAATTGCACCAGCTCCCAGCAAGTATATTCCATCATGTGGAGCACCTTTTTGCGTGACAGGTTCAGCTAGTCAGAAAATTTCTTGTCTCTACTCATTTGTCTCAGGAGAGATAGTCAAGGCTGTTAACTCCATTGTTCTTTCAAAAGATGCTGTCAGATCTAGTGACTATTGAAGTACTTTCTGTCTTTATTCCAGAGTTCTAGCATCCACGGTATTTCATGTTAACTGAGATATTCTGAAATGTGAAAGCCACTACATAAATGCAAATTTTATTTACTTGCATAGTAAGTCAGAAAGCACTGTCACTCCTTCCACAGGACTCACGGAATGTGAACTCCTCGTTCTTTACATGAAAAATAAATTCTGTGTATCTGATATGAGGCCTATGCTAAGCATTTCTCGTATGTTCTCAGTGTAGTGAGTCCGATATTAAACAGCAATACATTTTGCTTGGAGAGCTCAGAGTGACAATGTAGGACAAGATAATTTTGACAGTTCCTTCACAGATGTCATTCACTCATGACATAGGTTGCGGCCTTTGGGGTATGTAAAGCATTTGAAGGCATCTAGAATTAATGCTTTGTGCATAACTCTTCTTGGCTCTATTGCTGCTAATGCCTCCATTATATTTTCACCCTCATGGTTTGTCGTGGGCTTGGCCGACTGGTTTTTAAACACCATGCTCAGGATTATTGCTGAAGGAAAGGTATGGAAAGTGCCGAAGCAGCAAGTAATCTGGAAATCTTTGGTGGAAATGAGTATGAGGTCTGGTGGTGGTACATTGAGGTTGACCAGATATCCAGTTCACTGCTTCAGGAAGCATTGGGCCTTCCATTAAAAATGTGACTGGAAGTTTTTTGTATCTGCTTCTGTCCTTGGATGTTCATGTAGTGTGCTTAAACTGAAGTCAGTAACCTTGGACTTGTCTTTTAGAGAAATCTTCTAACTTAGCATTTTGCATGAAAGAAATGCAGCACTGATTCTTTTGCTACTTAGTATTATGCAGAAGACTCAAATACCAGTAGCAATTCAGTTGATGCCACCTGGAGATGATGGAACTGTTAACTGTTGGTTAAGGAAAATACTGAAGAAGTTATTGACCCCAACCAAGTAACAAATCTGTGGTTTTCCTGATTTGTATATGATAATAAACAGGCTGGCATTGTTGACGATGCTAGCACAGAAGGATTCCAAAGCAAAAAGCAGAAGGTTAGGAGGACTTCCACAGTCACAGTAGTTTCATAAAACTATAACATGTTCATTGGCCTTGCTGAAGGAAACGGTGCTCTGTGCCCTGCTTCTGTTCCAAATCACAGTCTCCTTCGGGGTCAGTGTAATTCAGCTTATTGTGGATCAAAATTTTAAGATTTGACTGGACTTCTTGTTTACTACCTAACTCCAGGGCTATCCTTTCTGTTGTGACCAAATACAAGTCCTGTCACCCTCTCCCCTTGCCTGAGGCAAACCCTTCGGTTTAATCATCACCAGTTAACTCCCTGTAGTGAGAGAGCAACCCTATTGTCCTCTGCAACGATGGCAGCTTCAGATTTAGCTTTACAATCCTCATTGTGTGCAAAAGAAGTGAGCAGCTACTCATCTTTAAAAGTTTCAGCATTTTTGCTAGAAGGTCTCCAGCAATATCATTTCAGCAAGATATGTGCATCAAATACTGCTCGAGCGCGGCAATATTGAGCACGTCGTTTACACTTGATTTGTTGGTATCAAGGCCAAATTGACTGAACACATCTCAACTAGTTTCTGTCTTGAGCTATATGTAAAATAAATCCGAAAACAGAAATTTTGTAACCGATAGAGAAAGGTAGAATATAGGCACTGTCTCACATTCCTGACAGTAGTGACACATTTGTTTCAATGTTAAGCTGCTGATTAGTGAGGAATGGAAACAGTGCTAATTTCCTGCAAGTCAGTCATGCAGTTCAGCCACTGATTTTTTTTTGTCTGTTGCATTTGGCAGGGTCACCATCCTTCGGAAATCTAAAAAATACTGCCAGTTTCATCCCAGTCTTGGGGTGAGATATCAATAAATAGTGATAAAAACACTTTCATATTTTATGGCTAGAACTGTCTTTCTCTATTGACAAGAATGTTAACACAAGTAGCTTATTTCTGCTCTAAAATGTATGAATTTATCATGTTTCCTCATTTTATTTCAAAAGGAAATGAGTTAAAAATTGGTGCATTAGTAAGAGCCAAGAAATTATTTGTCCTTGTTTATTTCTGCTTTGAGTTTTCTACCACCAATAAAAGCAAATGTTTAAAGTGGTGGGCAGAAAGTTTAATGCTCCCTCATAAATTATTGTTATAATTGGTAAGCATCTGTATTATTTCACAACTGTAGTCAAATTAAAATTATTATTTAGCCTAAGGTCATTTTTGGAGTTACAGCAGTAATTATCACTATCCAGGCAATGTACTTCTCTGCGCAAGTTATCTGACCATATTGTATGTCAGTGTTCCATGATATTATTCGTGGATTGGCAATATCTGTTTGTTTACATGTTCTTGAGACCACTTTTCAAAGTAATATGAATCATGGCCAGTGATTGCAAGGTCAGTGGTGTAACTATAGCAGTTTCTATTTGAAAATTGATCTATTGCAGTCCAATCCATGTTGTAATCCCTGATGCACTAGGTGAATGTACATTGGCATCTATCTAAATTCTAGAAAACCTATTCCTTAAATGGTTTACATGTAACTTGCATAACTGCCTCCGCATTTGGATACTTGCTGCTCCAAAGGCAGTCATTGTCCTTGATTGCACTTTCGACAGCATGCTAATTCAGATATCATTGGTAATTTTACAAGACAAAATTTTGCTGGTAAGATTTTTCTGGAGCTGACTTGTTCAGCCTCTGGAAGAGGCAATTATTAGTTGCTGCGGTACCTCAAAAATGCAACTCCTTTTTAACTCCAGTACATGGAGTTACTCTCTAAGAGGCACTGATTTGCAGAAATCTCTGCCTACTCTCTATTCAGTCACACTGTTGGCTAAGCCCTCAGTTTTATTGACAGAGAACTGATTCAGCATCTTCTAAACTCTGCTTCCCAGATTAGTTACTGGCAGCTTCTTCATAAAAATGAGTTGCTAAATGTCACAGAGCTTGCACAAGTTCCACGTTGTATTCACAGGTCTTTGAAAATTTTGTTTTAAGCTTAATGTCAACAATGATTAATGTGATGAAATTGTCTTAGGAAATTCATCAATCTATGTGTGATTTTAATCAGACAATTCTACTTTGACTTTTAATACATTAGTTATTACTGTTCTGTCAGTATTGCATATTATGCATTTATCTTTAACAGCCATTATTTCCTAAAATTTTTGCATACCCTTCGTGCTTCAGTTATATTTACGTCCTACTTTGAGCTTTTTAATTCATGCAACTTTTTCGGAGTCCCAGTTATGTCCTCTAAGTACTCGAGTCAGAATTTACTCCTGAGTGACACAATTACCCTTGCTTTATGGTGCCTGAATGATATTTGTGTTGTGCTGGAAATAGCAATAATGGAGAAGTGAAGAACGGCGAGGGTATTATTTATATAGCAGAGCCTATTGCGGCCAGGGGTCATTTGCTGCAAGGTTGTATTATGCACAATTTATGATAAGTAAATGTTTATAAAATGGAAGGCTCATCTTTAACCTGTACATTTTCATCTCCTTGGCACATTTCACAATACTTCAATAAAGTTTCATCAGTGCTTTTGCATTTATATTCCAGCTTGCACACTCACTAAAGGGGATATGTGGCCTGTGGCAGATGATTCCACAGCCAAAAACACCAAACACTGCACTATATTTATCATTGCAAAAGATCCAAAGTAATAAGGTTTTCTTTGAAAAGCAAAATGATCATAAGAAAGCAATTTAGATCATTCTTAAAGAAGATAAACAGAATTAAGTACACTTGGCAACAAGTACGTATTTAAATTCAAAATATGCAACTTGCTCAAGGTAAAAGTGTTCTTTGAATCTAGCTTTGAATGCACAGGGGTTGACTTTGCCATTATTAATGCAAAGAAATAAACACGTTTTTCAAATTATGTTTAAAAGGAAGGGCATTGTGTTCTATTCTTTGAGGCTCTCTTGTGGATTTACTTCTATCTGTAAACTTAAAAAAATGATATTGATTTGGTTTCATTGATAATGGGAACTGCAGATGCTGGAGAATCCAAGATAATAAAGTGTGAAGCTGGATGAACACAGCAGGCCAAGCAGCATCTCAGGAGCACAAAAGCTGACGTTTCGGCCCAGACTCTTCATCAGAGGTTTGGGGTCTAGGCCCGAAACGTCAGCTTTTGTGCTCCTGAGATGCTGCTTGGCCTGCTGTGTTCATCCAGCTTCACACTTTATTATCTTTGATTTGGTTTCAAACTTCTTTGCTGTCCTGTTTTGATTCCTGGCCAGCAACAATGCCAGAATGTCCCACCTCCATGAAAACCAAAGACTCAAGAAATGTCTTGGAAGTTCACGTGCTGCATATAGACCCACAATGCCCTTAGGGAGGGGATTCCCGGACATTTTCTTCACTGTCACCGGGGTACACTGATATATTTCAGCTGAAGAAGGGTCTAGGCCCGAAACATCAGTCTTCCTGTTCCTCTGATGCTGTTTGGCCTGCTGTGTTGTTACCTCAGCATGCTTAACCTGGTTTGGCTTACATTTGTTTCCAGATCCATAACAATCACATATAGGTTAGAATGAGATGGACAATTATGAGATTTGTCATGATGATGTGAGCAACTTGTTACATCTGTTATTATTTTCTGAGTGCCGAGGTGAATTTCTCGCTTGGTAGTGGTGAGCTGCTGATTAAGGAGGATTATAGATTTTTTTAAACACATCATTGACACTATAACTTACTTCATTAATATTCAGCCTCCTATCTTTCCAAATGTGCTGGACAAACCTGACGTTGAGAGTTATCAGAGTGGGTACCTGTCATCTGTAGCATGCTGCAAGCTATGAGGAGCCTCCATGAGGCTCAGCACCAAGCCTTCTGAGGCTAATATCCCACTGAGCTATCAGTATCTGAGTTGCTGGATTGGGTAAATGGAAGTCTTGCTTGTGCTTTCTCTGAGGCTTCTGTCTTCAGAGGTTGTGAAGTGGTTTCAGACATTTCTCAACTGATGTTCAGTACTTCCTATGGTACCTGTGAGGCAAAGGAGAGAGATGGTGTTGTGGTGACCAATGGTTTAAAATGGCATGCAATGAATGACAGTAATAGCAGGCAACTGTGAGAGGTGCAATGGAATGAGAAATGGTACTTACTCAGTTGGTGCGACCGTGGCATCATGGTAGCCCCATAGCAGTGGTTCTGGTTTTCTCCCGCAAGGGCCAGGATTGTCTCTCAGTAGAGGCTGTGGAGTCTGACGTTGAGGACCCCTCCACCTGTTCAGAGTCTTGTACCCTGTTGTGGGCTGTTTTCTCCTGGATTGAGAGAAAGGAGCAATTGACTGAGCAGAACTTGGTCAGCATGGTTGTATTGATGCATATGGTGGTGAGGTGTTCTTTGGAAGTGAGAAGGGAGGTGCACAGAGGTCATGTAGGCTTCATGGCGTGGGAGGGAGGGAGTTTGAGATTGGGTGAGGGAAGATTTTGCATGCAATCATGAGAATGGCAGAACATGAACCTTGGTGGGACATGGGAGCATTAGCAGAGAACAAATGTGATGTAAGAGGGATAAGAGCTTTTTTATTCATTTGTGGGACATGGGTGTTGCTGACTGGGCCAGCATTTATGACCATCCCTAATTGACCTTGAGATGGTGGCAGTGAGCTGCCTTTTTGAATGGTCACAGTTCACATGCTGCATATAGACCCACAATGCCCTTAGGGAGGGGATTCCCGGACATTTTCTTCACTGTCACTGGGGTACACTGATATATTTCAAAGTCAGGATGGTGAGTGGCTTGGAGGGGAACTTGCAGGTGGCGGTGTTGCTATGTATCTGCAGAACCTATCCTTTTAGTAGGAAGTGGTCATGTGTTTGGAAGGTGCTGTTTAAGGATCTTTGGTGAATTAATGCAGTGCATCTTTGTACACAGTACACACGGCTGCTATTGAGTGTCGGTGATGGAGGAAGTGGATGTTTGGATGTGGTGCCGACCAAGTGGCAGTTTTCTGTGAGGTGGTTTCAAGATTCTTGAGTGTTTTTGGAGCTGTACACATCCAGATGAGTGGAGAGTGTGAGTTCCATCACACTCCTGACTTGTGTTTTGCAGATGATAGACAGGCTTTGAGTTAATCACTGCAGTATTTCTAGTGTCTTACTCACTCTTGTAGACATTTTGTTGAAGTTGAGTTTCTGGTCAATGGTAACCCCCAGGATGAAGGGTCTAGGCCCGAAACGTCAGCTTTTGTGCTCCTGAGATGCTGCTTGGCCTGCTGTGTTCATCCAGCCTCACATTTTATCTTGGAATTCTCCAGCATCTGCAGTTCCCATTATCTCCGGTAACCCCCAGGATGTTGATTTTGGGAGATTTAGTGACACAGTTGCATGTCAAGGGGCGGTGGTTAGATTATCTCTTGTTGGAGATAGCCATTGCCTGGCATTTGCATGGCACAAAAGTTACTTGTCACTTATCAACACATGCCTGGATATTTTCTAGATTTTTTTTGCATTTGAACATGGACTGCTTCGGTATCTGAGGAGTCACCAGCAGGCTGAACATTGTGCAATAATTTCCACTTCTGACCTTATGGAGGGAAGGTCATTGATGAAGAAGCTGAAAATGGTTGGGCCTAGGACACTATCCTGAGGAACTCCTGCAGGGATTGTGCTGAGATGCCTGATCTCCAACAATGACAACCATTTTCTCAAGTGTTGGGAATGACTCAAACCAGTGGAGAGTTTGCCCCTGATACTCATTTATTCCAGTTCTGCTGGAGCTCCTTGATGCCACATTCAGTTGAATGAGGCTTTGATGTCAAAGGCTGTCACTCTCACCTCACATTTGGAATTCAGCTTTTTTGTCCATGTTTGAATCGAGGCTGTAATTAGGTCAGGAGTTGAGTGGCCCTGACAGAACTAAATATAGGTGTCACTGATCAGGTGTAGTTTGATAGCACTGTTGATGACACCTTCATAGCTTTACTGTTGATCAAGAGCAGATTGATGTGGCAGTAGTTGACCAGGTTGGATTTGTCCTGTTTTTGATGCACAGGACATACTTGGGCAATTTTCCACACTACTGGGCAGATGCCAATGTTGAAGCTATACTGGAAGAGCTTGACTAGAAAAGTGGCAAGTTATGGAGACCAAGCCTTCAGTACTATTGCTGGAATGTTGTTAGGGCACATTGCCTTTGCACTATCCAGTACCTCCGTTCATTACTTGATATCTGAATGCTGTGACCGTTTCAGCCTTATCTTTTGCACAAATGTGTTCGTCTCTTACATCATTGAGGATGGGGAGATTTGTGGAGACTTCTCCTCGAGTGAGTTGTTTAATTGTCCACCTCCATTTATGACTGGATGTGGCAGGACTGCAGAGCTTAGATCTGATCCATTGAGGTGACTTATTCTGGGAATGGTACATGGTAAAATGTGGTTATAATTCCATGTTGCCCTAGGGTGCATGCCAATCACACACTAAACCAAAAAAAAATAAGATTAAGCCCAACGTGTTTGCCTCTCAGCTGAGTTCAGAAATGTCTGAGCAAGCCATACAGTTAAAGTGTGACAAGAAATAGGTAACAAATATTGGCCCAGCCAATGATGTCCATGTCCAATAAAGGAATAAAAAGAATATCCACAGCACTATGTGACTTGCTCTATAACTACGAAGGGGAGGTTTTACCCCCATCAGAATTTGTGGACTGGAAGCATTAAGGGGAAAAGATAATTCCTTGCAAGTTTTCACGCTTGCTCAGAAGCTGCTTTAAGATGTGGTACATTCATGCTAGAGTGAAATTGAATCTGCATTAGACGTACTAGTAATTACAAAGTTTTGCCTGAGGTGTTTCAGGCAATATCATTACCTAATGGAAATGTTCTTGTTAAACAAAAATTGCAGTCAGGTGTACAAAATTTGTCTTCGAGCAAGTGGGTGGATTTTAATTCCCCATCCAGCAGTTCCCCCATCCAGGAGGCAGGATGATTGTATCTCACCAGATGAGTTGGCTCCGGGTCAAGAATCTGTTGCTTTGCCGACTCACCAAGATAAAGTCAGCAGTGGGCAAGGTTGAGGGTGACCTTCTCACCTTCTAGCCCAGTTAATGGCTCCTTAAGGGCCTCTTCCCACTGCCACTGATATTATGTCAGTCAATAGGAGGAAGATCCATGTTAGGTGAGATGACAGTCAGGCGCTTGCTTGGGGATGTCTGGGGCATGGTGGGGAACTTCCCGAGCAGGCACCCTGTGCCCAATGTAGGGCCCAACAACAGCAAGGGCTGCTTCACCAGGAATATCCTCAATTTTAATTTCAAGCCTGCATTTTTCACACATGGTAAGATTAATTTATTTCTTTATAAACACAAGCCTGTTATAGAGAAGAGAGAGCAGGAAATATTGTTTTGCTGTGATGATGCTTTTGGCAATTGAGTCTAAAATGGTGTGACTCTGTCCCTTAACCACACTTCCATCATTTTGTCTGTATTCTCTCTGCCTTTCAAAACTGCCATCAATAATACTCCCCTACCAACACATCTCAACAGCCTTCGACCTTTGACTGGTGTGTCACAGAAAACATTCCCATCTTCTTTCTTCTCATCCTCTCTGAAGAGCTTGAATATATTGTCACCCCCTAAATACATGCCCAGCTTTCTCAAAACTCCATGGCTAATAAGGTTTGTGCTGTCACACCCAGGAAAGATCCCAAATCAAAGTCATCAAACTCATTATCTTTCTTCATCCTTCTCAATGCCTTTACAATCTTTAGTACAGTTGACCAAATCATTGTTGTCCAGCAACTTTCATTCAATACCCAGCTTAGTGGAATTAGAGATAATGGGATTTGCAGATGCTGGAGAATCCAAGATAATAAAGTGTGAAGCTGGATGAACACACAGGCCAAGCAGCCTTCTCTGGTTCCATTCTTACCTGGAATGAGAGTGCTGCCCTCTCTTGAGAGGCTGTATGAATTGAATCCATAATCTCTCAAATTTAGAACATTTAGAAGTCATTTCATTGCCAAGAACAAGGGTATGAAGGCATTTGGCAGCAGTAAACACTGATGTAGTCTCCCCTGGCTGGGGAATTTAGAATAAGGCAGCAATGTCTCAGAATGAGGACTGATCAGGTAGGAGCCAAAGGATGAGAAATTGCTTCTGACAGACGGTTGCGAATCTTTGCAATTCTCTGCCTGGGACTCTTGTGGAAAACTCAACATTGTATATATTTAAGGCTGAAATAGACAGACCTTTGGGGACAAATTATCCTCTAAGCCTGGAGCCAGGTTTCATTGTGCAAATGGCCACTCCTGGCTGTCTTTTGGCGGAAATCCAATTTTCATCTGCATTCTCACTCCCTTGCTATTTATCACTGGGCCTTCTCTGTAGATTGGGAGTGGCTAGTGTGCAAAATGTGTACCTGCCCCTGCAGAGACCAGGCTCCCCATTTTAACCAGGAGATGATAATCAGATGTTATCCCACATGCCATTTTTGTTTGCTAGTGTTAGTTATCATTGATTAATTAAAAACAGATTTTGAGTTGTGTCGTTAAACTGAAATAGTTACTAAGAAGTCAAAAACATTCTGAAAGGCGAATGTGATTTTTTTTCACTCTTTCAAGTACCACTTTTTGATGATCAGTTGTATTGAAGATGTGTTTTTAATGCAGTGATTCATCGTAAGGATTTTTTTCTGCAAAAGTATGTTGACCATTGCACTGTCCAGCATTACATAATTGTTCACGTGCATTACAGTAATCTGACAATGATTTAATGCTGCGAAGAATATCACAAAATGCACTGTCATTATGCTATGATTTAAATTGAGTCACAGCTCTGGCTGATTACAAAACAAAACCAATTTACCACTGACTGCTGCCCCTCTGATGCTGCTTGGCCTGCTGTTTTTATCCAGCTCTACACCTTGTTATCTCAGATTCTCCAGCATCTGCAGTGCCTAATAGCTCTACCACTGACTCCTGTCCATTGATTGATGAGCACTTTGCTTTGAATTTGAAATGAGCACCTTCTGTTCTGTCTATCTCAGAACACTTTGTTGTTTTACACTGCTGTTGTTTTTCTAAATGTTCTGTTGAGTTTCAAATACAGATGTGTTTCAGCATGCCATTCAATAGAGAATTACATTTTTAGCATACCCATGCATGTGGGCACTATTGACTGGGCCTGCATTGATTAGCCATTCCTAATCGGTGAGCTGCCACCATGAGCAACTGCAATCCATGTGCTGTAGTCATTTCCAAAATGCCGTTAGGGAAGGTGTTCTAGAATTTTGACCAATGACATTGAAAGAATGGCAATATATTTCCAAGTCAGGATGGTGAGTGGCTTAGAACAGAACTTGCTGGTTATGGTTTTCCCATTTAATTGCTGCTCTTTTCCTTCCAGATTGATGTGGTTGTGAGTTTGGGTGGTTCTATCTAAGGAGCTTTGGTGAATTCCTGCAGGTTTCATGCAGGTGGTACACACTGCTGCTGTTGAGTTTTGGTGATGGAGGGAGTGGATGTTTATGGTTGTGGTGCTAATTAAGCAGGCTACTTTATCCTGGATCGTGTTGAACTTCTTGAGTGTTGTTGGAGCTTCACTCATTCAGGCAATTGGGGAGTATTCCATAAATCTCCTGACTTATACCATGTGGATGGTGGACAGGCTTCAGAGATTCAGTAGTTGAATTACTGACTGCAGGATTCCTAGCCTGTGACCTGTACTATTAGCCACTGTATTTATATGGTGAATCCAGTTGAGTTTCTGGTTAAAGATAACCCCTAGGAAGTCAATAGTGGGGTATTCAGTGATAGCAACACCATTGAATATCAAGAAGTGATGGTTATATTATCTTTTATGGGAGATAGTCATTGCTTGGAATATTGTGTGGCACAAACGTTACTTGCCACTTTTTCACCCAAACCTGGAAATTATCCGGGTCTTGCTGCATATTGTATGGGCTGTTTCAACAGCGGAGGAATCATGAGTGGTGCTATATATTGTGCAATCATCAGGGAACATCCCCACTTCTGACCTCATGACGGAGGCTTGTTCGTGAAGCGACACTACCCTGAGGAACTCGTATAGAGATGTGACAAAGCAAAAGATTATAATCACAGAATTTGATGTGGTTTCTGATGTATTTACACAAGCTAGTAGGACTAAAATTATTTGCAACTGTTGTTCAAGGGGCATAATCCATTATTTTTTCATACTCAACAACATTATTTTTGCTGGATGTGATTTTACATGGTGAGACATGCATTTATTTTCCTGCAAGGAAGGTAAACTGTTTTCCATTAATATTACATGGAACCTGAGAGCTGTACATGCTGCATAACTGAATGAATATCAACAGAGAGTTATAGAGCATTCATGGAGGGGGCCTGGGTAGCAGGCAGTGGTAGGGGAATGTTAGGTGAGGATTAGGGTCCTTTAGAATTTACAAGCCACCTGCTGTTGCTGAGAATTGAGCTAAGGTTTCTTCCATTCCGCCTCTGAATCAGCATTCCTCCTGCGCTGATTACTGAACAGCACTGTGGACTTCAACCCTGCGGGAAAAGGCAAATATCTGGGACAAAGTCACAAAAAAAAAATTGGGAGTGTGGTTTGCCAAACTCCATCCTGAGGGGAAATCAAACCTTTCAACAATCATAGTATGAAGTGATATTGGAAAAGATGCAAAAAATGTTTGAAACCCAAAGTCAATATGATCATATTAAAGGGAAAAGCATGCCATATGATCTTCTGCCCTAATTCATTATATTATGCTGTTCACTTATCCAATCATGGCTAGAACATGTTTACATCACAGTATCGCGTCGAGATTAATTTTTGCACCATCCACTTTCTTATCTGTATGCTGCCCTTTTATTGCATATACAGACATTAGTTTGGGTTCCACATGTGCATTGACAAAATCCTGCTCTACTTTTCTAGTGGTAGTTCTGAGCCAAAGACTGATGCTTTAAACAATTAAAAAAGTTGCAAAGAAATCTTAGTTATATTAATAGAGGAATAGGGTATGAAGACAAACAAAATTATGCTCAACTTTCGCAATTTATGATTCACCTATAGCAAGAGTATTGCATTTAGTTCTGGACATCACAATTTATTTCGGATGTTCCGGCTTTTGTAAAGGTGAGGAGAGTAGAACGGGCATTTCAGCGTTGTGGGGAGGAGTGTGAGTGATTGCAGATGAGTTTTACTTCTACAGACTCCAGAAAGGTACATTTGAATTGTGTAGTGAGACCGTAGGGCCTGGGCTTGTTTCTTCCCAAAGTGGAGAGCATTCAGAGAAGATTTGATAGGATAGGTTCATAATCATGATTTTTTTTAAATAAAGGATGTAAACATACATTTTATTGGCAGAAAAATTGGTGATTAGAAGAGAAAAGATTTAAGATTAGTGACAAAATTAGCAGATATGACATAAGGAAATAGTAATTTTACACAGCAAGTCATGATGGTGTGGAATATACTGACAGAAAGGATGGTTGAAATATATTCGCCATTCAAAAATGAATGGAGTAAGTAATGGAAGTGAAAAGATTTATCCGGTTAAGTGGCAAGAACAAGGGAATGAGACAATTTGGATTGTTCTTTCATAGAAGTAGTACAGGCACAATGGGCCAGATGGCCTCTTCTGCACTGCATCATTCTATATTCACATTTTGAAAATGATATATTTAATTGAATCTCCAATAACGTAACATTCTTCCAATGCTGCTCGTTGTCTACACAAGAACAAAGGCATTCATTAGGCAATTTGTTGGCCTTGAAACATTGTGAACATCCGGAGGATGTGGAAGTTGCCTAATGAATTCAAATTCTTTCTCTCTGAAATGTCATCTGGGATTCTATGCTGAAATCCAATGGGAAACGTATGAGAAAAATGTAACATGAAGAAGAACACAACTGTGCAATACCTGCCATGGGAATGCCTCAGTGTGACAATGGAAAGTTGGAAAATGAAAATCATTTTTCAACTCTGACATCCTCCACATTCATGATTACAGATGTTCAAAGAAATGCATTTTAATATTTTAACACTTTTTCTTCTCTCTCTGTAGATTTATACACTGTTCAGATTTGTGTAGGTTGATTTCCTGAAATCTGTTAATTCAAGCACATTTAAGTGACTGAACATTGCCTAGAGTGTGGAAAATCCCCAGATTGGCTGTGAGCGATACAAAGCTCTTTAGCAGAATACTTCCTTCCCAGATCCAAATGACGTGACTCCAAAATTTTAGATAATGCAAACATGAATTGGAAAATGAGAGTACAGACAATTTTCACAGTAAAAGAAAATAAAACAAATCCAATTTGGAGCAGTTAAGTGAAGAAAGTTGAGAGGCAAAGGAAGTTGTTGAATCTGAGTGACACTTTTGGTAAGCATTTGGAAATTTATGTCTGCATATTTTACAATATTAATGAAACAAAAATAAAAGCCAGAATCTCATATCTCAGAAATTGATTTAACTATGAAAGTTGTTGGACATTGTTCTCAGTTTTCAACATCACCTTCAGAGATAGAGGAAAAAAAAATTTGCAGATATTGGTCCAAATGGGATTTTCAGTTTGTCAGCCCTTTTCATTTTTAGAACTTAAAATGGTGTTGGTTGATTTATGGGGCATAATGGCTTTGGATCACAGGAAATAAGTTCTGTGATGTAAAGCTTGGTTTATTCGTTGTTTAATGGCATGTGACTATCAGAACTCCACAGGAAAGAGAACCTAATGCGATTGAGAGCTGGACCTGTGTGTGTTACATTCTGCCAAAGGCTTTACAGTTTTAACTAAGCTGCTAGGATCATTAAAGAGAAACTGAGGCCACTTTCACCAGCACCTTTTGTAACTGTTTGAAAATTTCCTTTTAAATGCAGCAACTCTCAGTTGATTTATTACTAAAGCTGCAATATTCCCTCATGTCCATTCCCACAGAGCAACCTGCAGTCAGTTGAAGAGAGGGGATGCATTTTTTTCCTTCAAGGACAGAAACCACTCTGCTTTTCATGTTTAACCAAACTATATAAGTACATATGGATACCTCATGATCAGTATCTGACGGGACTGCCTTCTTTTTAATCTCTCTCTGGACATTCGTCACAATTTTGCTTGCTTCCTACCTTATTCCGATACTAATGAAAACTTATAAAGCTCAAGGTGTGTTCCAAGTACAGAATAATCTTTCAGTTAAGATATTTTGGAAGTTCCATAGCATACTACTTTCTTAATTCTTGTTCAGGAATTGTAACCTGAGAACAATAGAGCCATTGTAATACAGGAAGATCAACATTAATTGGGCAGTTCAATATCAGATATATACTTGATAAATATTTCTTTACAAAATCACAATTCTACAAGATTCACTGTGTCCACTTTTACCCAATATCCTCTGCGTCCACAACTTAGCTTCCCCCATTTCTAGCAAAGAAAATTTCTGGATAAATTTGGTGCTGCCATCAAATTTATCTCACAATCCTGCAGCAACAATATGTTGTATTTATCTACGCCACCTTTAATACTGCAGAATGAACTAAGTTGCTAAAAAGAATGTTGTCCCAAAGCATGATTTTTTTGAAAATTGACATAGATGGAAATATTGGGACAGATGATCTTTATAATTAAGGGACTTTTAAAGAATGCCTTAAAGCAAGAATAGAGAGAATTTGAGGCAAAATCCTAGAGTTTAGAGCCAAGGCAGCTAACGGTATGGTTGTCAATGGTAGAGCAATTAAAATTGGGAATTTGCAAGATGCTGAAATTGGAGTAGAAAGGAACTGATCAATAACATCGCCCCCCCAATGTTTTTATTAAGAAGAAAGCAGTTGCTATGGAGATGCCGAGAAACATTGGTGAGGGCACAGAGGTTGTGATGGCGACAAGTAGAATAGTCCCAGTTTTTCCAATATTTAGTGGGAGGAATTTAAAATTTGCATTATACATGGAATTTTGCTCAAAGCAACTGTCCTGCAGCTTAAAAATCAGGGAGGCCATAAGGTCGCCTCTCAGCCTCTGCTGCTCCAGGGAAGATAGCCTCAGTCGATTCAGCCTTTCCCTATAGTGCAAACATCCCAAAGCTGGCAAGATCCTTGTAAATCTTTTCTGAACCCTTTCAAGTGTCACAACATCCTCCCTATAGCAGGCTGACCAGAATTGCATGCAGTATTCCAATATTGGGCTAACCATGTCCTGTACAGCCACAACATGACTATCCAACTCCTATACTCAGTACACTGACCAATAAAGCAAGCATACCAAACACCTCATTCGCTATCCTGTCTACCTGTGACTCCACTTTCAAGGAACAATGAACCTGCACCCCAAGGTCTCTTTGTTGAGCAACACTCCCTAAGACCTTACCATTAAGTGTATAAGTCCTGCCCTGATTTACCTTTTCAAAATGTAGCACCTCACATTTATCTAAATTAAATTCCATCTGCCACTCCTCGGCCCATTGGCCCGTATGATCAAGATCGCATTGTACACTCAGGTAACCTTCTTCACTGTCCACTACGCTTCCAATTTGGTGTCATCTGCAGACTTACTAACCATACTTCCTATGTTCACAACCATTTAGGTAAATGACAATAAGCAACACTGACCCTCGCAGCACACAGCTGTTATACTGGGAACTAGATTTGATTTCAAGTAGGACATGACTGAGAAAGGAACAAATCCATGGTAGAATTTTCCTGGTAAACTGAATTGTTGGTATGCGTTTTGTCGAGGGAGCAGACAAATTCAGAACTTTTAGTGGGAATGTGTACTGGGGATTTATTTTCAGTGGATTTGACAAATCATTACAAACTTTAAAGTACCTGAAAATCAGCATTGTACTGTGCAGTCATTGTAATGAGGTCAGTTAGGCGGACCTCAAAGAATATCAGTTGCCTGATTGGACCAGACTGACTGTCCCAAACAGGGACGCCTGCCTGACTCATAAACAGGGGTGTCAGAGGTTCTACTCATTCTGAGAGCTGGCTCTGAGGAAGCTGGATCAGTGTCATGGACTCGCTACCTATAAATAAAGGCTGACTTGGTTAGGGCATACTGGCCTCTGGGATTAAGATTACTCATTACATTTAGGCAGAGCTAAATTACCCTCTGGATTGCATTTTTGAATAGAGGAATAGAGATATGATTGCCAAATTTGTTGACAAGAAGATGGAAATGAAAGTAATCCCGAAGATAACACGAGAAAGCTGTTAAATATAAAATTGTCCACCCTAGCAAGAATATTCAAAACAAAGTATATTATCTAAACTGTGAGAGGTCACAGAGCTGAGATGCCGAAAGATCAGGGTATGCTTGTGCATGGATGGTCATTATGCAAACACAGCAAGTAATTTGGAAAGCTTAAAGAATGTTATCATTTATTGCAAGAGGAATTGAATACAAAAATAGGGAGGTTCTGCTTCAGTTACACAGGGCACAGTTGACACTATATCTGGAATACAGAGCATAATATTGGTCACCTTATGTGAAAAAGGTTGTGACTGTATTGCACGTGGTTTAAGGAAGATCTGCCAGACTAAAACCTGGAATTTGAGGGTTATCTTAGAAAGGTTGGTCAGGTTTGACTTGTATCTGTTAGATTTTAGAAAAGCAAGAAGTGACCAAGTTTGAAACACACAAGATTTTGAGAGTTTTTGACAGGGTGGTTGTGGAAAGTATGTTTCCTCTATAGAAGCATTTAGAAGTAGAGTCACTGTTTTGAAATTAAAGGAAGACAGAGTTAAGACAATTTTCTTTCTCTTGAGAGGAGAATCTTTGGAACTTTTCTTTCTTGAAAAGCTGATGTAAGCAGAGTCATTGTCTATTTTTAAGGTGGAGGTTGATGGATTATTGTTAAGCAAAGGATTGAAATGTTATCAGGAGGAGGAGGGAATGTGGTGTTTGATGCTGAATTCAGATCAGCTATGATCTCATTAAATGACAAAAAGGCTTGACAGGCTGAAAGGCCTCATTCTGATTCTTGTTTGTAAGTTTTCTACTTAGTTGAACACCATATCTTGCTTTTTACTTACCTGAGCCACCTGAAAAGGTACGTCAGACAGGCATGAGAAACCTGGATCTCAGGATTCCTTCAAGTGCCATGGGTGAATGGAAAAGGATTGGATGTGATGCATTTACAGAGTTATAAATGAGAAGATATCCCATCTAAATTAATGTAGAAGGATAAGCAATTGAGATAAACATGAATCATGAAGGCAGTCTCCTGCATGGCATGCAATTTTGTCAATCAACTAAAAATTTAGATGGTAACAAGTTGCTTCATAAGGTCTTTACACTTAACGAGAGTCGATCAAGATCAACGAACTTATCAACGCAATCTACGATTAGAATACATGAAAAAGTACAGAAAGATCCAGAAAAGAAGATGTACTATTATTCACACCTAAAAGCTGCTCATCCTAAGACACTCGTGCAATTCCTCCAAATTCTGTGATTCAGGTGTTTACATACAGATAATCTACATATAAAGCCATAAAAAGTGCTGGAATCTAAAATACATAGTTCAAAGTATACAAGCTATGTATTGGTGAAATCAGCCAGCAACATGATCAAATTCCACTGCCCATTTCATCAAGCGTATTCTTAAACTGTAGATAAACAAGTGTGAAATGTCACGGGGGGTGTATATTTGTTGGCGATTAAATGCTGTAACTGTCTCTGCTGCTGCCAGTAGTTCTCAATAGTGAATTTAATGTGGGCATCTGTGTCACAAAAAACACTGCAAATTTCAATCATGAAGTAAATACTGAAAAAATGTGATCCTTGATAAGCCGCCTGTTGGCAATTCAAAAAAATTGGGGACAGTGGGCTGGATTGAACCGGGGGGGGAGTCTGAAATATCATCAGGACCACAGGCATAGACAAAGGCATCATGCATCTTTCTTGGAGCCAGCAATTCTCCCACAAATACCAAGTTGGACCCTTGCTATCTTCAATCCAAATTGTACTATATAATAATGATACAAAATGGCTTCCATTGCGTGCAAAGTGAGTTGAGTAAGTTACTCTTTTTCTGTTTGTGGATGGAGTAAAATTGTTTGAATGTGAGGTCCCAATTGGCATTAATATGTATTAATCATGGAAAAAATCACTCACTGATTCATTAAATTGCACAACATTGACCTTGTCCAAGGATGCAAATTAGAAACTATGGCCAGAAGCAGCCACGATCATTACATTGTTCACACTAACTGCATCCTTGTTGTGTCAGCTGAGCAATTGTAAGCGGAGACTAAGCTAAATGGGTTCCCGAACTGGGAATTATAGACCAGCCTGACATTGGTCATGGGGAAAATGGCACAGTGCAGTATAAAAGATTTAATAGCACTGCAATTGGAAAACAATGGCAGGATCGGACAAAGTATGGATTTAATGAAAGGGAAATCATGCTAGGGAAATCTGCTGGAATTCTTTGAGGAGGTAACGAGCAAATTTTATGAGATATCCTCTCATTCTGCTAAATTTGAGCAAGTATAATCCAAACCAATTCAACCTGTCTTCATACAATGATCCTGTCATTACAGGAATCAGTCTGTTCAACTTTACTGTGCGAAGCCAGTGAATGTGGTTTGTTGGGACTTTCAGCAGGCTTTTGACAAAGTCTCACATCAGAGATTAGGATATAAATTGTGCTTTACAGGGTTTTAGGGATAGTGTATTGCGATGGATAGAAAATTGTTTGGGAGGCAGGAAATGTAGAGTAGGAATAAATAGCTTTTTTTACAGGCAGTTACTAGTGGAGGAATTTGTGCTAGGATCCCAGTTATTTGCAATATATTGTTAATAATTTAGATGAGGGGGCTAAATACAATCTTTCTAAATTTGCAGATGACAAAGCTGGGTGGAAGGGTGAGCTGTGAGGGAGGTGCACTGACACTTTAATGTGATTTGGGCAAACTCATTGAGTGGACAAATGCACGGCAGATGCAGTGTAATGTTGATTTCAATCTTATGTTATCCACCTTAGCAAAAACAGCAAGGCAGGTTATTTTCTGAATTGCTATAAATTGAGAGAGGGCAATGTGCAGTGAGATCAAGATGCCCTCACGCACCAGTCATTGAAGGTAAGCTAGCAAGTAGAGCATGGGTTTAAAGAAGGCCAATGGTATGTTGGCCTTCATAGCAAGAGAATTCGAGTCCAGGAGCAGGGATGCCTTGTTACAATTATATAGAGCCTAGATGACATCACCCCTGGAACATTGTGGGTAGTTTTGTCCCTTTATCTGAGAAAGGAAGCTCTTACTGTAGAGGGAGTCTACAGTAAGAGGGAGTGGAGTGAAGGCTCACCAGACTGATACCTGGGATGACAGGACTCACCTGTGAGGAGAGTGTGAATTGGTTAGGATTATATTTTTTTTTGGAGTTTAGAAGAATGAGAGAGCAGGACTAGACAGGGTAGATGCAGGAGGAATGTACGTGGCGTCGAGTGAGTCCAGAACCTGGCGCCGCAGTATAAGGATATGGGGTAAATCATTTAGGACTGAAATGAGGAAATGTTTCTTCACCCAGAGAGTGATGAACCATTGGAATGCACAACTGCAGAAAACAATCAAGGTCAAAACATTGGCTGGAGTCCGTGCAGCGTTGCTTCAAACGTAAAGACAATTTTCAAGGAGAGAGCAATTACAACACGCCATTGACCGATCCAGAGCATTTGCTTTGTGCAGCTTTTTCCCAGCAGTGCTCTGCACTATGAGGGAGAATGGATATGTGAACCATCCATTGCACATCTTCCAGCTTGAATAGCAATGCACTCTCTTAAGAAGCTTCTTAATCGAGAGAAGCTTTGTCTCTAGAGATGTGACAATTTAGGGATTCTACGCTCTCAATCACAGTGTGGGGGTAAATGTGGACTGATGTATGCCAACTCCCAATCACAGTGTGGGGGTAAATGTGGACTGATGTGTGCCAACTCCCAACACAACCCCTGTGCATTGTGACTAGCTTCATTTCTGTCCACATTAAAGTTGTTTGGTTTCAGCCTTGGTTGCAGTCATCTGTTCAGATGGATTTGCAATCCTTTGTCCATCTTCCCCTCTCTCAGAAAATGTGGGAGAGAAACAGCTTGTGATTGGAGGAGCAAGTCTGTATCACGTCACTTTCAAGTAAGAAGGCAACTTTTCTGTCATTAGTTGCTCCATGGATTGAATGTTCCCATGTGTTTTGGGTTCTTCTAAGGGCAAATTCACCAGCTGCACCTGGGAGTTTTGAGTTCTGGTGTATTCAAATAAGTGTCAACACATAGTCAACTGATAAAAGTCTGGACCATCTTTCCCTTGGAATGAGCACTTGATCTCAAATTAACTTCAATTGGATGCATTATCTTAGAGGAGAGAACAAAAAACTCTGCTTATTACCAATCGCCCTGAAATGCTCAAACATTTGACTGGCTTTGTCATATTTGAGTAGAGGATGGGGAACAGACCCTATGGCCAATGTTTGAGATAGCAAAGGTGGTAAGATAGCAAAGGAACCAAAACAAAATAAATCACAATGACTGCAACATCAGATCCTTTGTAGTATTTTTCCCCTTGATTGGTATCTTGTCTTTTTAAAAAATAATTTCCTTCTTTCTTTTTACCATTTTCTCCTTTTTCATCTTAATTGCATTTTACTAGATCTTAATGTCCTTTCTCATTTTTCTGACATTTACTCAAACTGACCAGCTATTGATCTTGATAGGTTGCCCTGTACACTCTGAGTGAGAAAGTTGTGAGTTTGAGTTGTATTGCAGGATTAAAGCATGGATAGATACTGTTTCTTTAGTGTAGTACTGTGGTGCTGCCCGCTTATAAAAACACTTAGGAGAATAGCAAGGAGCCAGTAGCTGTAATATATGTGTATTTTAAAGAGGCATTCCATCAGGTATAGCACTGTAGACTACTTAATAAGAGAAGAGCCCATGGTGTTAGAGATGAGTGTATTTAGCATGGATAGAGGGTTTGCTAATAAAAAGAAGACAGAGTTGCGATGCTGAGGGTATTTTCTGGATGGCAACATAGAACTAGTAGAGTGCCATGAGGATCAGTGCTTGGCCATAATTATTTAGAATACACATGAATGATTTGGATTAGGGAAATGTACGTAATATCAACCAACCTTGCCGATGCCCCAAAAATCGGTAAGAAGGCAAGTGGTGAGGATGGCAGATTTGACAATTGGATATTGAGATTCAGTGAGTGGATAGTTAGAATTTGGGAAAAAAATGTGACAGTATACATTTTAGGAGGAAGAATAGAGGAGCTGAATATTATTTAAATGGAAAAAGACTGCAGAAAGTGCAGCACAATGTAATTTTGGGATGGTTGTGTGTCAATCACTAAAAGCTAATATATAGGCTCAGTAGGTAATAGGAAAGAAAATGGAATTTTGGCCGTTATTTCAAGAGGAATTGAGCATAAAAATGGAGTGGTCTTGCTAAAACAAAAAGACACTAGCCAGACAACACGTAGAATATTGCGAACAGTTTTGGTTCCCTTCTATAAGTGAAGACATACTGTTATTGGAGACAATCCAGAGCAGGTTTACGAGATTGATCCTTGGTATCAGGGATTTTCTTACGAGACGTTGAGTAGGTTGGGCTTGCACTCATTGAAATTTGAAGAATGAGAGGTGACCTTATTGAGACGTAAAAGATTTTCAGGAAGCTTGAAAGGGTGGAAGCAAAAGGATCGGTTCCCTTTCTGGGGCACTCTCAGATCAGGGGGCATAATGTCAGATCAAGGAGTAATCTAGTTAAGACATTGATGAGAAGGAATTCCTCCTTTGAGGTTATTAAATCTGTGGAATTCTTTACCACAGAGGGATGTGGAGGCTGAAGTAGTATATTCAAGGCTGAGGAAATCCAGAATTATGGGGAAAAGGCAGGCAAGTGGCACAGAGGATAATCAGATCACCAGTGATATTACTGAATGGAGGGTCAAACTCAAAGTGCCAAATAGCCCACTACATTGCAATTACAAGTTGTTGTGTTACTAATCCTTTTTGCTGAGCACCCTGTTGTATGGGGTTGTCTGTCTGTGCAATTGCCCACCATGGTGTTTGCTGCTACTATTATTTTTTAGGTTAGTATTTGACAGAGCTGGTCTGGTATGTTAGATGATATCCACTTGCTAGAAAAGGCTCTATTCTCAAAAAAATTGGAGTTACAGCGCTGAAATGGAGACATTGTTACAGAGACAATGAAGAGGATCTTGATGTTAGTTCTTGCTCCTTTAAAATCCTAAGCTGTTGTCCTTCCACGTTCATGTTGACATCATCATCATGGGCAGTGCTCCAGGTTAACCCAAGCCCTAACTCGTCAATAATGTCCTTTTTTAACCCTAATCCTTATACAGCAGAGGATCAACACATCCCCATAAATGCAAAATAAAGAGCATCCCAAGATCAAACTATTTCTTTAACTAAACATACAACTAAAACGGGAGAGAAAAAAAAAACAGGTTTGTCGCAACTGTGCAGTGTATAATGCTGTTGAGAACCAACTTGAATATAGAAAGCACAGGGTGGGTCAAAAACCAAATAAGAGAGGCAAAGAGATAAAATGAGAGTTGATTCGAGACTAACAAGGAAGGAAACAAAAGGTCTATGGTCAAAATACAGGAAATATGTGGAAGCGTTGGAAAAGGTGCAGAGGAGATTTACCAGGATGCTGCCTGGAATGGAGGGAAGATCTTACGAAGAAAGGTTGAGAGAGCTAGGGCTTTTCTCTTCAGAATGATGAAGGATGAGAGGTGACTTGATAGAGGTGTACAAAATGATCAGAGGTATAGATAGAGTGGACAGCCGGAGACTTTATCCTAGGGTGGCTGTAGCTATTACGAGGGAGCATAATTTTAAAGTGAGTGGGAGATGATACAGGGGAGACATCAAAGGTAGGTACTTTACTCAGAGAGTGATCAGGGCGTGGAATGCATTGCCGGAGAGGGTAGTGGAGTCGGCCTCATTCGGGGCATTTATGTGGCAAATAAGTAGGCATATGGATGATAGCATATGGTCGGCATGGAGGTTAGATAGACCTTAGATTTACGGTCGAAATTTGGCACAATATCGTGGGCCAAAGGGCCTGTACTGTGCTGTACTGTTCTATGTTCTATGTTCTAAAATATAAATGGGGAAAAAGGTAATCATTGCAAGGGTAGGTTTGATTAAGGACCAAAAGGTGGTGAAGATAGACCCTATGACTGAGGTACTAAATGACTGCTGTAAACCTGCTTTCACTATAATACAGAATGCTACCAAGCAAGTTGTAAACATAAAGGTTACATACTTACAAAGTTGAAGTCCTCAAAGTTGAAAAATCGTCTGGTGATGGGATGTATCCAAGTTTACTAGGAGGAAATAAGAATGGAAATTGTGAAGGCTATGACAGGATTTTCAAACTCCCTTGGTTGTGGGAGTGGTGCCGAAGGCCTCGTCCATTGGTTCCCAACCTTTTCAATATCGAGGCACACGTCAATGAGGCATTCAATTTCATGGCACACCCACTTTCTTTTTCAGCCAAACTGATTGCTTATAAACGTCACAGTTACTGAGGTTATGGAGAAGGATCAAAAGCTTTCATGCCTGAAATCTACCTGCAAAAATGCGCAATCTTCAACTGTAAGGATAGACACATTTTCAAAGTCTCTCAATTTGACTATTTCTATCTCTCCATGAACAAAGGATCAGAGCAAAACGCAAAAGTAAATGCAGTTTATTGGATTAGTAGGAAATCCGGGCATGCCAGAGTGCATGGAGCCTTTGATGCAGGAGGATATGATGAGAGAGGCACCTGGAAATCTTGCTCCACTGATAAGTGCTCCCTCCCCTTGTTCAGTGTGAATGTGTTTACACAATTTGGGTTGGGTGTTCATTTTAATTGATATCTTCATGAGAGCTTAACATGTTGTTAGTTGTTTAATTATTTTTTCAATGGTCTGTAAATTTAGTTGGACGAAATTAAGAGATATTAAGTAGGATAAAGCTTCTGTTCTTGAAACTGTGAACGGCAATGTCAGACAATTTTTTATAAAGTGGTAAGAGCAGCTTTTTGGCAAAGCTAATTTTTGAATGGGTATATTTTTATGAGCACTTTAACTTTTGCCACTTTTATTGTATGGCGCATTGATTCTCTGTAGAGTGTACACTGGGTGAGTTTGAATGGGTGGAATAGAATGGGTGTTGCAGGATTGTTAAAATTTACCTTTTGAAAGGTTTCTGAGTGACTGGCTCAACTTCATGAAAACACTGGTGAGTTATGAGTTGTCTAAGTATACATTAGAAGTGACCACATTGGATGTGAACACTGCAGACTTACTATACACATCCTTAGCCTGTGCTAGGAAAGAGGCCGGGTGTCCCAGAACAGGGTCTTGGCCACCATTTTTGAAGCCGCCACAATCAGTCCAAGCCTGTGAAAATCGGGCATCTTATACCCCTGTTTAAAAAAGCATATGGATAAGTCTGTCAACCACAGGCCAGTCAGCTTAACATTAACATCTAGTCAAGCTAATCAAAGGTATAATTAATTGGTAATTCGAAAAGTGCAGGTTGCTACTTGAAATGTGGCCAAATTTTGGCAAATTGTATTCAAGGCAAACCTTGTTGCCACATTACAGACTTGTGAGTCACATTAAAGGCACGGATGTTAAATGAAAATAGATGGCAGATCCAAAATTGGTAACGAGGCAGAAAACAGAATCCTTGTGAACAGGCACCAAAATCGAGATTGCCGGAAAAGCTCAGCAGATCAGACAGCAATTGCGGAAAGAAATCAGAGCTAACGTTTTGGGCTGAGTGACTAGTTCTGAGGAAGGGTCCCTTGACCTGAAGCATTAACTTTGATTTCTGTCCACCGATGTTCTCAGACCTGCTGAGCTTTTCCAGCAATTTCTATCTTTGTCTCTGACTTACAGCTTCTGCAGTTCTTTCGGTTTTGAATGGTGGTGAGCAAATTTTTTTCAGTCTAGATGGGAGAATATAATTGTGCTACCACTGCTCTTTTTGATGTATATTAGTGATGTGAACTTGGTTTTCAGGGCATTATTGTAAAGTTTGCAGATAATACGAAATTCCAAAAATGTTACCAACAGCAAAGAATAGCAGGATAGGAACAGAAGGAAATTGGTGAAA
Organism: Stegostoma tigrinum; assembly: GCF_030684315.1. Classification (NCBI taxonomy): domain Eukaryota; kingdom Metazoa; phylum Chordata; class Chondrichthyes; order Orectolobiformes; family Stegostomatidae; genus Stegostoma; species Stegostoma tigrinum. Next base: position 69,586,207 of record NC_081355.1, on the reverse strand, counting down.
TGTGACAATGGTTGTTGAAATTTTATGCGAAGTGTCGAGAGATGCATTGAGATGGGAAGAAGAGAAAAAGCAGCGCCAGTTAATTTGTTTTATCTTCAAATGGGGAGGGGGAGGGCTGTGCCTGACAGCTTACATACATAACATATTTGAAGGTGGCTGAACATGTTGAGAATGCTGTTATGGGATTCTTGGTTTTATTAAAGTTGGTATGTTGTGTTACAGCGATGAAATTACACCAAACCTTTGTAAGTCACTAGTTAGACCTCAATAGGAGAATTGTGCTCAGTTCTGGGCAGCACATTTTACTTGGGTTGTTCTGACCTTGGATTGGTATGAAAAAGATTTATAGAGAAATCAGGAATCAGTGAGGATGGACTTCTGTTTTGTGAGACTTGTTTTCCTTCATGTACAGAAGTTAACAGGAGATTCCATAGAATCCCTACGTTTTGGAAACAGCTCAATTCAGCCCAATAAGTCCACACCGACCCTCTAAAGAGCATCTCCACCTGACTCATCCCCCTATGCTTTCCTATAAGCCAGCATTTCCCATGGCTAACACATCTTACCTACATGTCCCCGAACACTATGGGCAATTTAGCGCGGCCAATCCAACTAACTTGCACATATTTGGACTGTGGAAGGAAACCAGAACATTAGGAGGAAATCCATGCAGACACAGGGAGACCATGCAAACTCCACACAGTCAGCTGCCCAAGGGTGGAATTGAGCCCTGGACCCTAGTGCTGTGAGAGAGCAGTTTAACCATTGAGCCACTGTGCCCCCCTTAAGTGATAGAAATATTCATAAATGGCTTTGAGTAACCAAAGAGGGAGGAACGTGGCTTCGACAAGATATCTGCAACAACCAGAATGTACTCTGAAATATTACAATGAGAGCTTTTACAATCTCTTCAGTGGTTTAGATCTCATTTGAAAGATGGCATGCTGAAATAATGTTTCTAGTGTCAATGTTTTGAAGGGAGAAAGGAAGAAATAATTACAATTATTTTGATTTAATATGTTCCATTTTTATTCATTTTCAACAGTGGCCTAAAGCAGTATATTTTAGGATGTTTGTTTTTCAAATGTTTTGAGGAATATAGGGGCTTCAAAAGCCATGAGACTCATTCCAACAACTGCGGTGCAACTGTATCTGTACCAGAATTTTGAATTTGTAAGATCAGTCTTATGGGAAATCATTTACATATAGATGCCAGTGAATTGTCACTGGGGCAAGATGGTGGCAGAGTAAGACGCTCCAGCGGGAACTCCTCTGCTTGCCAGCTCCTTTTCCTTTTTCTTTGTTTTTTTTAACCTCTTTTCAGCAGTTTTCTCCCCACCCCCGAACTTTTAATTTCTTAAACAACCCTAACGAAGGTGAGACAAAGCCAGACGGGTCGTGACCGGAGACTGGAGCAGGGAGCAGAGCGAGTGCGGGCTGAGCCCTGGAACGGGAGCAAAGTGAGCGTGGGTGAGTCTGGGACAGTGTTCTGAAGCTCAGTGGGTGGGGGCATGGACTCAGTGGAAAAGGACCATAACTTGAGTAGTATAAAGATACTTTTTGTTCCAATTTTTTTTTAGAAACAATTCAATTCTGTGACAACATTTAAAGTACCTGTACCCAGGTACCAGGTACATGAGATGGAGCTGCGAGGTGATATTACAAACTTTTCACTATGCTCACTCAAGTACACATGACAGTAAAAGCTATTCTATTTGTAGATTCTATGCACCAACATCTGAATGATGGAAAATTGTTTCTAAGTCTCCTTTTTGGTCTTTGCAAATATCAGTAACTTAAATAAAACAAAGAATGCAGATACTGTAGATCTGAAACAAATGAAGAACAGAAATGGCTAGAGAAACTCAACAGGTTTGGCAGCGTCTGTTTTCTCTCCATGGATGCTGCCCATCCCGCTGAGTTTCTGCAGCAAATTCTGATTTTGTTTCTTTCAATAACTGAAACAACTCGATTAGATACCTGTGAAACTTTAAGTTTGCCAGTTGTTTGTTTTACACCGTTGGAAAGTCAAAATGATTCAAAGCCTAAACAATGTTCTCTCTAGGCTGCAAAGCCCCACACCTGTCAATTGTAATGAATTACATGACGTCTGCTTTTGGAAGTTTCTGTACAGGAGGAAGGAACATTAGATGGAATATTGGGCCTTAAATATTTTGTCATGCATTGAAATATGATGCATCTATTAGTTAATGATATTCTGTTCAAATTGTGATTTGTATTGAAGGATATTGAAGATATAATTACTTGAAGGTCAAAAAAGAATATCACACTAGATTCTCTGATGATCTCAGCTGATGATGCTTCTAGACAGATCCAATCCAAGAATGAATTGTGACTTGGTAAATTACATTCTTTTTGAAAAATTTAATGTCACAGTCATCCAATAAAATAGAAGTAAAAAAGCTACAAGTTTAAAAACCAAAAGAACTGTGGATGCTGTGAATCAGGAACAAAACCAAAGTTGCTGGAAAAGCTCAACAGGTCTGGCAGCATCTGTGGAGGAGAAACAGAGTTAACGCTTCAGGTCCAGTGACCCTTCCTCAGAATTGATGGTGGCTGGGAAAATGTCAGTTTATATGCAGAAAACAGGGAGGTGGGTGGGGTGAATAGTTTTTAATGGGGAATGTTAGTGACTAACAACAGGGGGTGTGTAGTGGCAGGCTATGTGGTAACAAGGCCTGGTGTGTGGGCTGGGGGGCTGGAACATGGGAGAGTTTAGGCCCTAAAATAATTGAACTCAATATTGAGTCCGGAAGGCTGTAGGGTCCCCAAGTGGAAAATGAGGTGTTGTTCCTCCAGCTTGCGTTGGGCTTCACTGGAACACTAACAAGCCGGAGACACAGATATTGGCCAGGGAGCAGGGTGGTGCATCGAAGTGGCAGGCAACAGGTAGTTCAGGGTCTTTGTTGTGAGCAGAACGTAGATGTTCTGTGAAGTGGTCGCCAAGTCTACACTTCATTTCCCCAATGTCAAGGAGACCACATTGTCCATCGAGGAGCAGCTAATGCAGTAGACTCGAATCTTGGAAGTGCAGGTGAAATGTTGCTTCACCTGGAAGGTATGTTTGGGCCCTTGGATACTGGGGAGGGAGGAGGAAAATGGGCAGGTGTTACACCTTCACCGGTTACAGGGGAAGATGCCGGAGGGCTGTGGGGAGGTTTTGGGGGTGAAGAAGGTATGGACCAGGGTGTCCCGGAGGGAACGGTCCCTGCAGAAGGTGGACAAGGGAGGGAGGGATGGGGAATATGTTTCTGGTGGTGGCATCCTGCTGGAGGTGGTGGAAATGGCATCTGGCAATCTTCTGGATGTGGATGCTGGTGGGGTGGTTGGTGATGATAAGGGGGACCCTATGGCTGTTGTGAGAGGGAAGAGAACGGGTGAGGGCAGAAGTGCGGGACATGGGTCGGACCCGATTGAGGGCCCTGTCAACACCGGAGCTGGGGAATCCTTGGTTGAGGAAGAATGTGGACATGTTGAAGGCTCCCTTGTCAAAGTTGGCCTCATATGCGACGGAGACGGAGGAACTGAGAGAATGGGATGGAGTCTTTACAGGAAGTGGGGTGTGAGAATTTACAGTCCGGGTATCTGCGGGAGTCAGTGGGTTTGTAATGGATATTAGTGGCCAGTCTATCCCCAGAAATGGAAACAGAAATGTTGAGAAAGGGAAGGGAGGAGTCAGAGACAGACCAGGTGAAAGTGAGGGCAGGGTGGAAATTGGAGGCGAAATTGATGAAGTTTTCCAATTCTAGATGAGAGAGGGAAGCAGTACCGATGATATCATCAATGTACTGGAGAAAGAGTTGTGGGTGGGGGCCGGAATAGGACTGGAACAAGGAATGTTCCATATACCCCACAAAGAAACAGGCATAACTCGGGCCCATGTGGGTACCTATGGCCACCCCTCTTACCTGAAGAAAATGAGAGGAGTTGAAAGAGAAGTTGTTGAGGGTGAGGACAAGATCAGACAAGCAGAGGGGGCTGGTGGTGGTTGGGGATGGTTCAGGTCTTTGCTCCAGGAAGAAGCAGAGAGCTGTAAGCTGCAAGTTTATTTTAACAAAGAACAATTGTTTATTACAGAAAAAAAGACTTTAAACAAACAAACCAAGCTATCTAAATATAGAAGACAGTCTGAAGGATCATAAAACACATCAAAACAAAGTGTCATCGGTTTCCCAACCCTGTAGCTTTATAGTGATTCACATCTAGTAACAAAAAAAAATGACAACAGCTTCTCCCCAGTTCTACCCTATGAATCTTTTTGCATGAATATTCACAGAACTGAAGGCTTACAGTTTTTCGTTTTAATAATCTCCAGACTTCTTGCCAAACATTAGAGGTCTGCAAGTCTTACAAACAAAACTTTTACACCAAGGTAACTGAGCTTTTCCTGAACTAGAGAGAAACTGCATTTACATCTGACCCCAATCAGTTCACCTTTAAAATTGTCCTTAAAGCTTTCAATCTCTGTGTTTTCTGAGCTAAAATCAATCTTCAATGATTCCAAACCAAAAACAAGCAATGTCTTTCAATCAGTGATAGCGAGAACTGCAGATGTTGGAATCAGAGACAACACAGTGTGTTGCTTTCTGAAAAAGGGTCCCGACCCGCAACGTCAACTTTCTTGTTCCTGTGATGCTGCCTGGCCCGCTATGTCCCTCCAGCACCACACTGCCTTGTCAACGTCTTTGAATGTTTCTTCCCTGTGGTATGCAGTACAATATCAACCATCTTCCATTAACACTTCATGTGGCTTTAAGTCACCTGACATATCCTGTTGTAGATGCAGTCTCTGACTTTTGTTTAGGCTCTTTATAAAGTAACAGATACTTATATGACACTATTTTGAAAGAAAAAATGTATATTTATTGCATATATAACTGTATACATGTTATATACACATCTTCATCACACCTTCATCGCAATTGTTAGAGATTCCTTTGGAACTATTAGCTATTTCAGACTGCTATTTATTTTAGTGAAGCTATATGCCCGGAAAAAGAATGAGTTTTAACATTTGTCTTTTTTTAATCGACGGATTATTTGCTCGACAGCCTCTTTTTGCGGTTTTGTGCAAATAAACTGTAACCTGAGTGCCTAAGCCAAAGTGATCTTTTTACGCTATCAAATGGTAATCCTAGCTAAACGATTTATTTTGAAAAAAGTAAATTACAAAATGCCCTCAATGATCATCCATGATAGCAACTTTAAGATTGATAAGTAAATAGCAACATTGCTCCATTGAGGCAATGCAGAATTTGTATTGTTTTCAAATGCTCAATCGCTGAGCGACGCCGACTCATTCCGTGTGCCAGACAGTTAAGGTGTCAGGTTGCATCTTCAAGTCCGTCAACCCATTTGAAAATAATGATTGCAAAATTCTTTAGTCCTCCACAGCAATCATTTCTTTTTCCCTTTGGTAACTAGATCGTTTTGTGATAAAATTGTATAATTTGGCTGAGCGCTGGTACCACTGATAATAATTGTGCATGTAAAAAAAACTTACTCTGTTCCCACATTTCTAGTTTTTGCCATGGGAATTACCAGTTTATTTTTGTTTATTTTTGTTGCAAGACTGTATTTAAGGGAGAAAGGTTAAAATAACCTTGAGCCATCACTTGGTCGTTGGAAGCCGTTCGGGAAATGTTACACAGGATTTCTTCAGAGATCCTACTTTCGTAGTTTTGTTTTAATTAGTAAAAGACAGAAACTATCGGTTGTATCAGATGACTTGAAATTTTGAGAGGCTTTGTTTCTCTAATATAAACCTTCTGGATTGCATTGGACTTGGCTATAAATGAAGAGCAGTTTAAATGAAGCATAGTTCTTTAAAAGCACACTGAAAACTTTGCGTGGAAAGCCCAGCCACATTTCCTCAGTGGGGAGTAACAGCCGAGTGTGTGCATTTATGTTTAACAGGTTACATCATTCATCCATCCTCAGGTACTACTCTGGACGTCTAACCGACAATGTACTGCCTGCTGGTAGGGGAATGCATTAGGAAACAGTTGACACGCTATTCTTATATTCTTTGGAGAATTACAACTACAAAAGGAATGCACTGCCATCAATTTTCTCCTTGTACTCAAGCAGGTTTTACTTTGTTTCCTTTGCTACCAAATGTTTGAAGTAAATTGCGAAGACAGAAATTACTAAACCATGTAATGAATAAAATGTGTTACGCGGTTGACTATTAACCATTCAGGCACTAAATTTTCTGCATTGTAAATAAAACGACATCTCTCCACAAGCACTTTTTTAAAAAAAACTGAGGGTTATAAATAACTTTAGAATCTTCCTTTGTTTTTCTGCATCTTTAACGAAGGTTGAAGTGTTTAGAAGTGTGTTTAAAACAGGAGAAAAGATAAACCCTCAAACCACAGATTAAAAGCTATCTTACTTTATTTTAGAGTTGTAATTTTAACTTTAAACGTGCTGGGGAGAGCTCAAGTTAAAAAAAATTGGAAGTTTAGAGTTCAGACCTATTTTTAAACCTGTGTTCCTGTTTTAGCAAAGGTTTGCATTGTTGTGATATTGAAATTGAATCTCATTAATTGTGACCCGTTTTTCCTCCGTGAAATCAAAAACGTGTTAGCTGTGCAGTTTCATTTACAGTGACTCCTGAAAGCTTGGAAGCTACTTGATTTTTGATTTGGCTTATGCGTTTACAAGTGAAGTTGCAAGCAAAATAACAATAACATAATGGCAAAATAATAATGTGGTTGAAGTATCAGCAAGATTATTGGAGCTCCCTTATAATAAACCTGACCAGCGGTTTCCAGTGACTTGAGAGACCTGATATTCAAACCTGTGGAAAGACATGATGTAACAGTAGTCAACATGATTGATACCCACGACTTGTCCCGAAAAAGTTAGGTCTTGTCTATTCCAATAATGTGAAATCTTTGAGACTTGGTAGGTCTTAATTACTGCCAAACCTCCTTGCTGACACTTGTCTAAAGAGGTATTTGGTTGCTTGCCTTCTTCACACAGATCCCAGAACCACTGCAGAGGGTGCTTCACTGAAAGTGACTTCCAATCATAGCAAGTCAGTGTGCAGAAACCTGCACCAAGCCTGTGTGCAAAGAATAGGTAACAAAAGACTGGCATCATTTTTCTTCTGTGCTAACCTTCAAAATCAATCATTATTTCATAATTATCCTTAGCATCTTGAACTGTGCTGAAGAGGTTGATCTTGCAAAGAAATTGTCCTCTCTGTATATATTGACAAAATAATTGTACTGCTCATTGAAAACTAGATTTGTCTTGGACAACATTGCATATTGGAAATTCAACAGGATAATTAAACCTGAATCCCATAACTGCAATAGCAATGTTTATGTTAATTCTTGTAGACAGGTCATAGTTTTGCTGCTTCCAAACACTCCCACATAAACTTCAGATGTACAATCTCACAATCACGCACAGATGCTTCCCTCAATGACTCATTTATAAATATATCGCTTCATGTAGAATTGAGCTTAAGAGACCAAAAGACCCTGAATTCACTGTCTAGTCAGTGCTGAGTTAACTGATCTGTTAGACAGCAGTTAACAGTACCCCAACTGATCTTGGCACTGTCAAACTCAAGGCAGACGCAGCTGCGACTGCAAGTCTTCACAAGCAATCCATGCTAGAAAGGAATTTTCTATGTGCTGACAATGAGAAGAAAGAGACTCAGACTGGGTTGAGATGGTTCCCATGATCAAATATGTTCTGACACTCACTATCTGGGCACTCTCTCGAAAAATAACCATTTGGCCAAAATAATCAGGATTGGCTCGAGTCCATGGAGCTGCACTCTGATGTGACATAGTATCTTTAGCAGTAGTGGGAGAAAACTGGCAGGAAAGTACAACAAATACCTCATATGTTCACATGCATGCTGGAAGATACTCCTACCCACGGGGTAAATTACTCAACATTAAGAATGACTTGTATGAAATTTTAGTTCAAATATTTTCCTTTCCAAATAAACTTCTTAATTACCACATATTTTAGAATTTACCTTGTTACATTAAAGTGTAGCTCATAATCTGAAATGTCAAAGTAACGTTTCATATCTGCAATTCTGTTTTCACAGCCTTACTGAATCTTCAGTAATTTATGAATTACATTGTTGTTTTGCGGGGTTGCATTGAATGAGATATTGGGCCATGAACTATGTCAAAGTTCTTTTACAATGAGTTCTTGCATTTGCCACTACAATGTGTTGAAAGGAATTCATGTTCTCATATCTTACACGATCAAAACTGTTGGCCTGTTACTGTCCCACTAGGTGGCAAACTGTATCATTGTTGACACCGTCAGCAGTGAGTTAGGGATCTTGGGTGTAAGAGATTTGACCATGTTGCTGATGGTCTCCAAAACATGGATTACGATTGACTAGCATTCCCTTGTGGCAGCATGTCTATTATCATACTGCTACTATCTGTTTCCGGATGATGCGCTGCTAGAGAAAAATGCATACTCTGAACAGACTTTGCCAGCCTGCTCTACTGCGTTTTAGTTTGGTCCAGATGGACTTGCAGTGCAGGGTAAAGTAAGTTTTTGAGGGCAAGATAAATAAGTGAAGAAGAAATATACTGGGAATTGATGTGTGAAGCCATTATATTACATAGAAACATTGGACATGATCAGCTGAACAGGCTCCATGCAGACTAACTGCAAGGGCTTCTCAGCTAGTCCTGGACCTCTGTTCATTCTCTGTAAACATGCAATTTTTTTCCAGTCTGTTATTGAATAATTGTTGAAGAAAAATGGCAAGGAATTTTGGTGTGCCTCACATCCACTTTTTGAGCAAGACAAGCTGACCAGGTGCCATGGGAACAAATCACAACCACAGAAGTATTCTCCCGTGCCTCCACACTTGAAAACAGTCAGCAACACTCTGGATAAGCCATAGATGTGGATCCAGAAGTCTCTCGGCAGTGTGACCAGTGGCAGAGTGACACCACAAACTATGTGGCAAAGCAATAATGATGGGTGAAACCAAAAACGTACAATATCCACGCAGAGTGGGAAAATGAATTTCGGTTCACAGGTGTGACACACCAGTGTCTGACTTTTATATCATCAAAGTATATTGATTAAAAAGGGGAATTTGCAATGTCGCTACACAATGATGGACAGTTAGTTCAAGGATACCTTTCCCGTGAACGGTAGCCTTTAGACAAAGAAATTTGGTGAACTTTTTTGAAAGCTCAACAATTCTTTTTTCTAAAACAGAGCAAAAGATAAGACCTATACTGAAGCATCTTTTCACATTTACCATTTTAAGGCAAACATTCAGAGATGGTGAAATAATTAAGGAAACAATGGATGTGGTTGCTGACTTTTATTCAAAGACTATAATAGCAAAAGAAGAAATAATGACAGAAAGTTACAGCATGTCACTTGGTGCTTCCACAGTAACCAGATGAGTTGAATCTTTTGTCTGGAAAATGTATTTCAGCAACTATGGTGGGACCTGAAGGACTGTGAATGCTTCTCACTGCAGTTCGATCAATCCATCGACATGACCAACAGCTGCTAACTGTTTTTATCTGCATGGTTTTTAAAGATGTAACAAGGATCTTCTCACCCTTTGCCTCTTAAAGAGAGAACAAGTAATGGCATCTACAATGGATTCAAAAGGTATATGCACCATTCAAAGTTGTGAAGTGAGCAGTGACCTGTGAGACAAAATGTGATTTCTTGACTTCAGATGCCTTACAGGCATAAAGTCAAAGTTAGATGAGCTGAAATGTGAACTGCAGGGAAAGGGCAGAGATGTAGCATGTATGATCAATGCTGTGAATGCACTTAAACTGGCGCTGAGTCTATCATTCTACCAATTTTAAAAAAAACACAATATTGCAACACTTCGTAAATCTGGAAAAAATCCAGAAGACAAAAGGCAAAGATTAAATAGTTCATCTCAGAAACCTTTTGTGTGCACCTGAAGGGGTTAATGGGTGACTTCCAGAATTAGATGTGATGGCACAAATCATTATGTTTATCTCAACTCCATTCTTTCAAGTGGACCTTTGGTGGATTGGCTACTAAATTCCTTCTGGTATTTGATTTGTCAAGCAGGTGAGCTAACATGGAGATAAATATTGTCCAAAATGGTATTGAGGTGTAAGGGACAGTGGCTTTTGGAGATCCATAAACAGTGAAAAACACCCACTTCTGTCTTTCCTGTGCTTTTAAAATGAAAGGTTTCTTTGGTCTATATACATCTTGAGAAAGCAAGTGCTCCCTCTTATTGTTATCTAAACCACCTTGTCAGTTTTAATCCTTGTTGATCATGACTATGCAGGAATTTCTCTGTTGGAGACAGAAACTTCTCAAAGTAATTCAACCCAGCACTACCATCCCTAAAAGAACAGTCAAATAATCCAACTACAGATTTAAATTTGAAGCATTGGGACCACTGAAGGAAGGACACATGTCAACTGAATTCAGCCTGAAGCCAGTCAAGTTCCCAAACTATAAGCTGCATTTCCCATTCAGTTTTCAAGACTTTTAAGTGCGCACTGACCTCTATATTGCTGAGGCCAGGTACAAATTCCCTGACGCTTCCTCCTACCACCCCCTTGATCATGACCCCATCCCTGACCACCAAAACATCACCTCCCGGACCATCCATAACCTCATCACCTCAGGTGACCTCCCACCCACAGCATCCAACGTGATCGTTCCCCAACCCCCAGCCAAAATTCATAAACCCGACTGCCCCGGTCGACCCATTGTCTCTGCCTGCTCCTGCCCCACAGAACTTATCTCCACTTATCCCGACCCCATTTTCTCTCCACCCCCCCCGCCCCCTGTCCAGGAACCCCTGCCACATATGTCTGTGACATCACCCATTCCCTCCACCTGGTCCAAAAGTTCCGATTCCCTGGCCCTCAACTCCTCATCTTCACCATGGACGTCCAGTCTCTGTATATTGTATTCCCCATGCAGATGGCCTGAAAGCCCTCCACTTCTTCCTCTCCTGCAGGGCCGACCAGTCCCCCTCCGTCGACACCCTTATCCGCCTAACCAAACTCGTCCTTACCCTTAACAACTTCTCCTTCAACTCCTCCCACTTCCTACCGACAAAAGGGGGTGGCCATGGGTATCTGCTATGCCTGCCTCTTTGTAGGTTACGTGGAACAATCCCTCTTCCGCAACTACACTGGCCTCATCCTCCACCTCGTCCTCCGTTTCATCGATAATCGTTTTGGCGCCGCCTCGTGCTCTCACGAGGAGTTCGAACAGTTTATCCACTTTACTAATACCTTCCAGCCCAACCTTAGGTTCACCTGGGCCATCTCCGATACCTCTCACTCTCCTTCCTGGATCTTTCTGTTTCCATTTCTGGTAGCCACCTGGAAACCGATATCCATTTCAAGCCGACCAACTCCCACAGCTACCTAGAATACACCTCCCCTCACCCACTTTCCTGCAAAAATGCTATCCCTATTCCCAATTCCTTTGCCTCCACCACATCTGATCCCAAGATGAGGCATCCCACTCCTGGACAATCCCTCTTCCGCAACTACACTGGCCTCATCCTCCACCTCGTCCTCTGTTTCATCGATAATCGTTTTGGCGCTGCCTCGTGCTTTCACGAGGAGTTCGAACAGTTTATCCACTTTACTAATACCTTCCACCCCAACCTTAGGTTCACCTGGGCCATCTCCAGATGTCCTCGTTTTTCAAGGATCGCAATTTCCCCCCAACAGTGGTCGAAAACACCCTTGACCACATCTCTTGTGTTTCCCACAACCCAGCCCTCACACTCCCTCCTTGCAATAACAACAAAGACAGAATCCCCTTTGTCGCCACCTACCACCCCGTCAACCTCCGGATCCAATGCATCATCCTCCACCACTTCCATCACCTGCAATCTGACCTCACTACCAAAGACATTTTTTCCTACCCACCCTTATCTGCTTTCCGGAGTGACCGCTCTCTCCGTCACTCCTTGTCCATTCCACACTCCCCACTAGCCCCCCCACCCCTGGCACTTTTCCCTGCAACCACAGGAAGTGCTACACCTGCCCCTACACCTCCCCATTCACCTCCATCCCAGGCCCCAAGAAAACCTCCCACATTCAACAGATGTTCACCTGCATATCCACTAATGTGGTACATTGTATCTGCTGTTCCCTATTTGGCCTCCTCTACATTGGGGAAACCAAGCAGAGGCTTGGAAACTGCTTTGTGGAACACCTACACTTGGATCGTGACAAATAATAACACCTCCCAGTCACGAACCTCTTCAACTCCCCCTCCTACTCCTTGGATAACAAGTCCATTCTGAGCCTCCTCTAGTGCTACAATGATGCTACCTTAAGGCTAGAGGAACAGCACCTCATATTTTGCCTGGGAACCCTGCAGCCCAGTGGTCTCAATGTGGATTTTACAAGCTTCAAGATCACCCCACCCCCGACCTCATCCCAAGACCAGCCTATCTCGTCCCCGCCTTCTCGTCCTGCCTGTCTTTTCTCCTACCTGTCCACTTCTCCCACCTCACTGACTAACCCCCACCCCCACTTCCTACCTACTAGTGTCATCCCTGCCTCCTTGACCTGTCCGTCTTCCCTCCTACCTACCTGCCCCTCCCCCTTCACTGACCAACACCCATCCCAACTTTCGATCTACACTCACCTTTACTGGCTCCATCTCCACCTCCTTGACCTGTCCCTTCATCTCTCCAACTATATGTTTCTCTATCCACCTTCTATTATCCCCCCCTCTCTATTTATTTGAGCCCCCTTCCCCTCCCCCATTTCTGAAGAAGGGTTCAGACCTGAAACATCAGCTTTCCTGCTCCTCTGATGCTGCCTAGCCTGCTGTGTGCATCCAGCTCTACACCTTGTTATCTCAGATTCTCCAGCGTCGGCAGTTCCTACTACCTCCAAGTTGATATATCTATCCTTCCTCACTCCATAACCTATGTTTATGTGTGTGTGATCTTTGAGAGTGTGCTTGCACAAAGGTAGAGCATATTGCAGTCACATGAGGAGAGAAAGATAAAAGAAAGCCATTCAACCCAACCCCATGTGGTTGGAACGCTGGGGTGAGGAATGGAGTGGATACTAGGAATGGAGTTTATAGTTGGGACTGAAAACAGCTACTTTAGTCTTCCCAGTAAACTGTCTGCTAATCTAACAACATTGGAGGATCCTAGAGAGGTGCTGGCGAAGTAAAATTGGGTGTTGTCACACTGTTCCTTTGGATGGTATCACTGAGGGGCAGCATGCACTTGAAAAATAGAAGGAGGTAAAAGACATATCATTGAGTGACTGAAGAAGTAACAGCCAGCTTCCAAAGCTGTTAGGGTTTCCTTTACAGAATTTATTTTCTATCCACTTTGAAAAAGGATTGTGACGTGTTCATTGTATTTCTAACACACAGACATAAGTTGGCATGGTGGCTCAGTAGTTAGCACTGCTGCCTCACAGCATCAAGGATCCGGGTTCAATCTCATTCTCGGCCTACTGTCTGTGTAGAGTTTGCACATTCTCCCCCTGTCTGCTTGGATTTGCTTCGGTTTCCTCCCACAGACCAAAGATGTGCAGGTTAGGTGAAATGGCCGTGCTAAGTTGCCCGTTGTATTCAGGGATGTGTAGATTAGGTGGGTTATGGGGATTGGCTCTGGGTGGGATGCTGTGACAGTCAGTGTGGACTTGTTGGGCCAAAGGGCCTGTTTCCCCACTGTAGGGATTCTGTGATTCAAAAATAAACTGGTACTGATTTTGTTAAGGGCTTTGCATAATAACATGCAGGTTCTTATACTATCGAGGATTGCAGGAGACACTTTAATTTTATCATACTTATGTATGCAACAGCATAATCCTTACAAAGGCTGCATTTGCAAATGTGGGATTTACATGCAACAACACTTCTCACCAATTTTCAATTTAGAAGAATTAAACAGAACTTTATTTTGTGAGAAAAGAATGCTTACGAAACTCAGCATTTGTTCTGGTCTCTAGTACGAACTCCACAGAATTATTTACCTTAACCTTTCAACCCTTCTGTTCTGTTAGAAGCCATTTGATAAGAATGACCTAATTAGAGTCATGTCTAGGTAAAGAAACACTATTTTTCAGGACTTATGTATTGTGAGGATTGTGAAATTATCACTTTACTAGAGAACACCTATTACAAAGCTGAACATGCTAATAAGCTAATTACCTGGATGTTACTAAAATGATTAGAGGTCATGACCACTCTTGATAGTAACCTAGACAACAGATGTGTCTGGAGACTTCTTTGTACTGTCTGTGCTGGTTTAACTATCAATACACCCACAGGAGATCTCCAGCGGAATTCATGTCTCTAAGTTGTGTTGCATATAGCACAAAGAATTACTGCATGTTGCGTAGTAGTGATTGTTTTTGGAAAATAAAATGCGGAACAAGGGAGGCAGCAATATAGCTTGAAAACCACAGGGCAAAACTGCAGACAAGATTCAATAGTATTCCAGAAGCCAGAAGTTCCCACAGTAGAGAAAGTAGGGAACAAGCCTTACTTCACAATCTGTGAGTACCTTTGAACTTGGCAAAGCCAGGCAGGCAGTCAATTGATCCAAAACTATGCTGTCTAATGGTGATTTAAAATTTTAAGGGGTTTTCGGGTATCAGACCTGCACTGAACAAAGGATAAGTGTACTAAATTTAAAGGAGAAAAAAGGCTGCAATTAGCAATAGCACACAGTCAACAGAACATGCGGTAAAACATATTTTTTAAACCAGTTACCACTTGGTGGACAAAGTAAGAGTAAAGAGCACAGCTGAAACACTGCAGAAGGCAGTTGTGGAGTTACCCAATGGTAATAAGATCACTTAAAGTGTCTTTGATAACAATGTCTGAACTAGTGCAAAAGAACAACAGGGGAATGAATGCCAAATCCTTGAGCATTAACTGGAAGGCCACAGGTGACTATCACAGTTTAAAACATTTAAACTAAGAATGAAGTTGTGATTCCTAGACCAAGCAGTTGGTGAACAGATTAAACAAGTGACAAAAATGTTGGTTGTGATGGAAATGAAGAGTGAAAGTAATCAATGTCTTCAGCTTATCTGAACAGAGTTAGGGAGATCTCGCAAGATATGGAAAGTGCTTGAAGCTCAGCTGCATGTAAAAGTCAGTTTTAGAATTTGTTACTTAGAATAGCTATCCTCAAGGCAATTACCACAGAAATCAACAAATTTCTCACCAGATGCTAAAACTAGAACAATGAATGCAATTTGTCAGAGACTGAAATGCCAGAGTGGATATTGGAGACAGTAATTATATAAACACTTATCAAAGCCAAAATGACCTCTTAGAAAAAGAAAGGTCAACACATTGATTCAGTGCTCATAGAGGGGAAAACATACAAAAATATTGTAACTGGGCAACAGCATCTAACCGTAGCTGTAATTAATTAGATGGCAATCAGGTCAGAAAAAGCAAGCAATTTTTGTAAAACTATGATTTACCACACTCACCACAAAGTAGTCCTGCATTCCAAGGCACCTGGGACAAAAGGACATTGGGGTTACCTGTGTACGCTATCTGGCCCAAAGATGTAGCGAGATTCTATAATCTTTAAAAACCAAATGGAAAACATTCACAGACATCTGACAACCGCAAGAAATGTGCACAAGAACTTTTCTGTACTTTCATGAGTGGTGGGCATTGCTGGTTGGATCAGCATTTGTTGCCCATTAATGGATGCCTTCAAAGTACTGAGCTGCCTTCTTACACCATAAGGGAAGAAGATGTACTATTTTGATCCAGTGACAGGAATGGTGACATATTTCTAAGCCAAGTTGGTGAGTGATTCAGACAGGAACTTTCAGGTGGTGTCAATCCCATGTATCTGCTGCCTTAGTTTTTGTTAACGCTAGCAGCTGTAGATTTGGAAGGTGCTGTCTAAGGAGCTTTGGTAAATTTCTGCATTTCATCTTGTAGATTCTACGTGTTACAGCTCTTGAGTTGGTGGTGGAGCAAGTGAATATCTGAGGATGTGATGCCATTCAAGTGGGCTGCTTTGTCCTGAATGGTATCTAGCTTCTTGATTGTTATTGGAACTACCTCATCCAGGCAAGTTGTGAGCATGAAGATGCTAGATGTGTTGATATCTGTTCCGTTTAGCATGATGACAGTGCCATACAACATGATGGCGGTCATACTCAATGTGACTATAAGATATTGTCTTCACGAGGACTGTGTCGTGGTTAGTATTAGCAATCCTGCCATGAACAGAAGCAGGTGTGACAGGCAGAATGGTGAGGATGAGTCTGAATAAGTTTTTCTTCTTGATTTTATCCACCACCTGCCCAAGACCTTTAGGACTTGACCAGTTTGATTGTTAATAGTATTGTTGAGCCCCTCTTTGTAGGGGACATTAAAATCCCCCATCCATAGTAGATTCTGTGCTCATTTCACCCACAAGGTTTTCTCCAAATATCCTTCAACATGTAGGAGCACTGATTCATCAACCGAGGTGTGGCAGTGCATGGCCCTCAGGAGATTTCTTTGCTCAGTTTGTGCTTGGAACTTGTAGGGCAATTTTCTATTGACTTTTCCAACAAAGTATCATTACTGATAGAACGCCTAAGGAAAGATATGCTGCATATATATGGCATCAGTTTAAGTTTGAGTCTCTCAAATAAGGGTTGTCAACAGAAAACCCTGGTACTACCACCCAAGGGAGAAAACAATCCTGGAAGTCAGTCCTTCACAGTGCGGAACATTCATTGTTTACAAACCAATTGCATTCAAATTTAAAGGCCTATCTCAGACTCAGTTGAATTACTCCAATATGGAATGTGAAATGCTTTCTGTGGCATTTGTATTTGTAACATTACATGCCTGTCTTTGATAGGCAGTTCATTGTAGAAACTGATTATAAGCCACTGACATAAGACTACCTGATATTCTGAATGTATCTAAGGTGACCAGCAAATGTAACAAATCTTTCACATATCCAATTAGGTTAATATTGTCAAATATAGGTCATTCCTGGAAATGCTATGATGCAAACTGTTGACAAGTGTGCCACCGCGACTAAAACAGGGATATGTTTCATGAGATAACAAAGTGTAGAGCTGGATGAACACAGCAGGCCAAGCAGCATCTTAGGAGCAGAAGAGCTGACGTTTTGGGCCTAGACCCTGCTTCATGACATCTGTCACAATCCTGGCACCTTGGACATGTTGAACAAATCACCAAACCTGAAAAGGGTTAGAAATATTCTACTGGATCTGCAAGTAGACTTCATAGACATCAAGGTTTAAGGTGTACTCAAGATCAATCTGTCACATTTAGGTCTGAATAAATGTGATCAACCTCAATCAGAAGCAGCAAAGGACCTACAATGGAAGGCACTGTGGAAAATTATTATTGAGGAGCTTCCTGAAATGGCAGAGATGTCAGATACTTTCAGATGTTTGGGGCCTTACAGAGGTGAGCTTGGCATCTCTAGATACTTAATTTCTAAAATAAAGCAAGTACTTGAATCTGAAGCTCCCTGTCAGGCCTTTTTGGTACTGCACCAAGGATACACGGGTATAGAGCAAGCATGAGCTAGCAAATGATACAGACTTTTGACCATGGATCAGTAGTGACATCAAAAGGTTTGTGAGAATGTTTGAGGCATGCCAGAGCCTCCAGTCAGAGCAGCATAGGTAAACTTTACTGCTCATGAGATTCTGTCAGGGTCCTTGGTCTATTTTGACACTGATCTATTTAGCATCAAAGGAGCTGCTTTTCTTTTGGCACCAAATATGTCTTCATATTTCTAATTAGTAGGCAGGTGAAGAACTTTTCAGGCCCCTCTGTTGTGAACACACTGCCTTGTTCAGTTTTCAGTGCACCTGAAGTAATCCTTTCTGACGATGACACACAGTGTTTGGAGATGTGTGCAACAAATAGGATTTGAACATGAGAGATTACCCCAGATCAAATGATGTTTCACCATTCAATCTATTACCTTTAAGTGTAGATTTTGGTGTCATGTTATACGTCAGAGCTACATCTCTGGATATAGGATTACCTTTGCCAGCAGAGATCACATTCGAAAGGAAAGCAAGAGCAATCCTGGTAAGCCACCAAGTGTCCAAATTCTCTGAGATGTAGGGCACACTTTTCAACAAACAAGAGAGGACGATGATGGTGCATGATCAGCTTTCAAGTATGGAACTACCTCAGCCGTGTGGATGACAAAATGTCAGAATCGTGCAACCCATAATGGCATATTGTTGCCGAAAGAAGTATCTAAATTATGCAGTAAGTCCAGATCTTATAAAGTCATAACATACATGGGATAATGTTAAGGAGGAAGCCAGCTAAGGAAAATGCACCACATGCCAATCATGCACATTGGGTTTGAAAGAACACGCCCAGGTGACAATAGTGTCTTGGAACGCTACAACAGCAATCAGTATGCTGACTGCCACTTCAGAATAGTCAAAGGAAAAATCCAAATTTCCAGACAGCTACACCAGAATAACATTTGGAAGAGGGCGCCACCAAAGTGATAGATGTACTGGGATTGCTACACTTACATATTTTATAATAATTACCTGTGTACTCATAAATTTTACAATCCCTATTTCTGTGTAACTAATCGTGCTATAGCCATTATTTGTGTTTTCATTGATGACGCATAGAGCTATCTTTGAGAAACAGGGGATGTCATGTTATCACTTTAAGGGTGATACTCAAACGAAATAGCTGGATGTCATTACACAACCAAGACAATGACCATTCTGCATTGTAGCACCCTAGGTCGTGGATCTGTCTAGAGATTGTTCTGTACTATATGTATGAGCTTCACAGTGAATAAAGCCATAAAAGATCTTGAAATAAAATAATCCCTGTGCCTCATTCATGAACTATATAGATAGAGTGAGAAGGTACTTCAAAATTCATCTGACCACCTGGGATATCAATCTTAATATGAATTAAATAAAGGTATTTACTTGCGAATAATTTTAAATGATTTTAATAGCACTGGAGAGGGGATTCACCCAGATGTTGCCTGATTTGGAGCATTTCAGCTATGAAGATAGGCTGGCTAGGCTGTGTTTTCTTCACAGTGGAGAAGGCTGAGGCGACCTGACTGATGTGCGGAAGGTTATGAGGGGCATAGACAGAGTTGATAAAAAGCAGCTGTTCCTCTTAGTTGATGGTCATAACCAAGGAGCCTAGGGCCCTCTTGTGGCACAGTGGCAGTGTCACTTCCCCTGCTGCGAGGGGCGTGTGTTGAAGTCTCACCTGCTTCATAAGTGTGTAATATGATTTCTGAACAGGTTGATTAGAAAAATAGATTTTTTTTTAAAAGAAGGGAGTATAACTTTAAGGTGAAGGACAGGAGGCTTACAGGTGTTTTGAGGTAGTTTTTTTGACACAGAGGCTGGTGGGAATGCACTGTTTGGAAGGGTAGTAGAGGCGGAAACCTTATGACCTTTAAAGTGTACATGGATGAGCGCTTGAAATGTCATAACATTCAAGGCTATGGGCCAAGTGCCAGAAACTGGGATTAGTACAGATAAGTTGGCATGGACCCAATGAGCTAACGGGCCTCTTCTGTGCTGTGTGACTTGATGACTATGATTTATTGGAAAAGGGACCTTTCAGCTAAATTTTCAAGTTGCTGTGCATCGTAACTCCCTAGCATCCCTTCAACATCAAAGTCTCTGTAAACATTTCTAGTGGGAGCTTTGCTTCAAACCATTTATATTTACTGATGTTTTCTAATGGAACACCACTGAATAATTGTTGATTGTTCAGAATTTAACAGGTATTTAAAGCAATACTCTCTTCATTACAAGATATTTGAACCTATTTTTCTTCAGCATGAGTGAATAGAGGCAGGTAGGAAGATAAACTGTTGACACAATAGTAATAGCTCAAAAGCAGCCACAAGCTGTAATAATAAACATGAGTCTATGGTCTGATCCTCCCATGGTAAAGCTACATTTGCAAGGGGCATGATTGAGTAAAATAATGGGAACACTATAACCCCTATTTTCTTATTTGGCTGGGAGCATAGGTTCACTACTTCAATTTCAATGATGACTTACATACTGTTTATTGTTCAGCAGGAAAACATTACCGAGCATCTTTTAATGTACACTAACCCTGTCTGCTTTGGAATAATTTTAGGAAAGAATACCTTTGGGTACTATACATAGCAAATCACAACATGTTCTTTGTAAACAAGTTTATGATTCCATTACACATAACACACAAAGGAAATCTTCCCCTTGTATACAATAACAGCTTTGTCAGTTTTATTGGGAAAACAGTCTGCTGCTTTTATTCACTTCAAAGTGCCTCAATTATTCCAAAGGTTTAATATTATCAATATTCAAATCTTGAATTATTTTCAGACTAGTTTCTTATGTTTTCACATTTATTTTCTTTCGGTAATTCAGTGTGGTGAGTTGTAATCTTCTTTAAATTTGCAAGAATTCCACTTCAACTCATTTCCCTAATCTGTTCATTTAAACTTTCTGTAATTTCAAGGTTCTGGTTCAGAAAAAAAAATTAAATTCCGATATTCTCATTTTACTGTTAACAAGGCATTTCCTATCTGAGAATTTTGACAAGTACCAAGTGATAAATCTAATGGAGAAAGTAAATAGGCAGCTCATTCTCAAGTCTTTTCCATGATGAAACCTATCACTAGATGGCAGGCAAATGCAATCTGCATGATTACCCATTTTTTCATAACAGCCCTCTCTCTGCCCTATTTTGAAAAGCACATTTTTGTAATGGCATAGAAGAAGTAGAAATTTGCTGGCATTCCAATTGACTTAGCTTGTTGATTCTAATTGTTCAGCAGAGCTCTACAGCAGTGTACTTCTGAGACTATAATCACATTCAAATCACAAACACAAAGATGATTCCAGGAAACACTAGTGATGCAAGCATTTGATTTGTTTCACTCATCTTCAGTAAAAACTGATGATTTTGTTCCACACCTAATGCTTCTACACTTTTAGCTGTAGAATCCTTGAATAATTTATCATTAGGTTCCTACAGTTTTGACACATGCCTCATCATTAGAAACACAGTCTGTTTTCTTGTATATGCTAATAACAACACACTGTTTCAGTACATCACTTGATGTGTTCACTGTTTTTGACTTTTTAATATTGTTTTGTCCAAAGCCCAGTAATGGTTAAACAGAAATTTCTTCTAATTAAATATCAGGAAGATAAAGGTACTGTCTCAGTTCCCACAGTGAACTTTGTTCCTTATCCATTGACTCCAACCTTGGAGTATTATTTCAGCCTAGCTTGAGTTTCCAATCCTGCACTCATTCCAATGCCCTCTGTTTAAAAGTCCATAATGCTGCCTGTGTGACCCTCGATTCAACTCAATTTCTTTTTTTATCACTAGTTTTGACTTTCTTGGTACTTTATTGGCTGTCCTCTATCTTGCAAGCTCTGCAAACTTGACTTCATCCAAGATTCTGTTGTGTAATTTCTAACGCAAATCTGGTCATGTGTCCAGAGGTACTTTGGCTCAAATTTAAACAAAGCCTCACTTTTAAAATTTACATCCTTGTTTTGAAATACTCCGTGGTCTTTTCCTGTCCTATCTCTGTAAGTTCTTCCAGACTCACAACAGTTCAAATTTACTGCATTTCTCAAATTCTGGTCTCCTGCCTGTGCTTGATTTCCATTATTCTACTTTTGGCGACTTCTTTCAGCTGCCAAGGCCTGCAATCCTGATTCTATCCCAAAACAGCTCAATCTTTCTATTCATTCTTTTAAAACTCATGCCTTTGCCCATACCTGTCCTAATAACTCCTTGAATGTAAAACTCTGTTTGATCATGCTCCTGTGAAGCAACTGAGGATACTAAGAGATGTGACGTTATGACATTGTCTCTGGACCAATAGTACAGAAACCTGAGACTAAAGTTCTGAGTACACATGTAACTATCCCATCATGGCAGATGGTGAAATTTGAATTCAGTTGTAATTCTGGAATTAAAAGTTAATTTAAAAGTGATTATGAAACTATTGATTATGTTGTAACAGTCCATCTGGTTTCGGAGTATCCTTTCGGGAAGGAATATCTATCATTCCTAAATTTCCTGTGACTTTGGATCCAAAGAAATGTGGTTGGTTCTGAAATGATTGATTTATTTAGCCTGTAGTGCCTCATGGATGCCCAGCTTCGAGTCTGACCCATGTACCTCAATGGTAGTCCCATAACATATGATTGGGAGGGGCCATCCTCAATGATGGGATCTTGTCTCCACAATGACTGTGTGTGTGGTGGTCACTCACTCTGAGAAATATTATCATTTGACAGGTTCATCTGTGACAGGTAGGTTGTTGAGGACAAGGTCAAGTAGGTGTTTATCCCTTTGTTTGTTTCTTCATACGGAAAGACACAGTTTAGGAGCTATGTTTTTGTGACTCAGTCAACTCAATAAGTCAGGGGACAGAACCAGGGATGTTGATGGTAGTGTCTTTGACATTGTCTGCAAGGTATGATTCCGAGCGTATGATTTTGCCAGGCTGTTGCTTGACTAGTCTGTGGAAAAGCTGTCCCAGTTTTGTCTCATGGCCCTCATGTGTGTAAGGAGGATTTTACATGGTCGGGTTTGCCATTGTCAATTTCATTGCCTGGATCAGTGGCAGGTGTTTGGTCTAGTTTCATTTCTTTCTTTAAACTTTGTAGCATTTTGGAACATCTGAGTGGCTTGCTAAGCCATTTGTAAGCATAGTTAAGAGTAAACCATTTTGTTATGGGCCTACAGACCAGGTAATTGCAGATTTCTTTCCCAAAAGGGAAATACCGGACAAATTTTCTTTTATTCACTGAGGGGATATGGGTGTTGCTGGTTGGGCCAGCTTTTAATGCTGATCACTCATTGCCTTTGAGAAGATAGTGGTGACCTGCTTTCTTGAACAACTGCAATCTATTTGGTGCTATACACCCACAGTGCCATTAGGGAGGAAGTTAAAGATTTTGAGCCAGCAACTCTGAAGGAGCAGTGATAGTTTTCAAGTAAGGATGGTGAGTTGCTTGGAGTGGAACTTGCGGGTGGCGGTGTTCCCATTTATCTGCTACCCTTGTTTCTCTAGATGTTAGTGGTCATTGGTTTGGAGGTGAGTTACTCACTGCAGGGTTGCTCACCGTTAAGCTACTGTTATAAAGTGGATGTTGACCAACCCCCAACCCTCTGATAACTAAAAGGGAAACACCCAGAGAGGTGTGCCTCACCTTATAATCTGTTAAAAGAACCCCAAACCAATAAGTACCAATTTTTTCTTGGTGTTAACCAGTTGTGAAGAATAAACACTGAACTCAAAACATTGACTGTTTTCACTCCAAAGATGTTACCAGTGTTTCTCCATTGATTTGTTTTATGTGATTAGTTGAGTTCAGTTTTGTGTCAATGGTAATCCCCAGCATGTTGATATTGGGGGATTTGGTATTGGAGATACCCTTGCATGTCAAGTGGCAATTGTTAGATTTTCTCTAAATAGAAATGCTCATTGCCTGGCATTTATGTGGCATGACGATTACTTGCCACTTGTCAGGCCAAGCCTGGTTATTGTCCAGAACATTTTGCATTTGAACATGGATTGCTTCAGTGTCTAAGGAGTAGCGAATGGTGCTGGACGTTGTGCATTCATCAGTGAACATCCCCGCTTCTGACCTTATGATGGAAGGAAAGTCATTAATAAAGCAGCTGAGGATGGTTGGGCCAAGGACACTATTCTGAGGAACTCCTGCAGAGATGTCCTGAACTGAGATGACTGAAATCCAACAACCACAACCATCTTCCTTTGTGCCTGGTATAGCTCTGACCAGTCGAAAGTTTACCTTGATTCCCAATTCATTGCAGTTTTGCTACAGCTCCTGATGCAGCATTCAGTCAAATGTGGCCTTGATGTTTAAGGCATCTCATCTTACCTCTGGACTTCAGCTCCTTTATCCATGTTTGCACAAAAGCTGGAATGAAGTCAGGCAGAATACCGGTAAGTAGGGTATTGCTAAGCAAGTGCTGCTTATGAGCCCTGTTAAAGACATCTTCTGTCACTCAAATGAATTGTTTGTTACAGTGTATTCAAATTGCAGTTATTTTATGATCCATATTTTCATTGGAATCAAATTTTACCATCTGACATGGTGAAATTCAAGCTCAGCTAAAACATGAATCTATGTCTGTGGATCTCTCATCCAGTAACATTACCACTATGCCAACACTTTTTGTTTAGGACAAAATTCTGGTCCCCTCTCAGCAACAATCAGTGAAAAGCATTGAGAATGAAAAACAGAAATATATTTTAAAGTTGTTTTCACAAAAATCATGGGACAAAGACACTTTATCGTTCAAAGTAAAAGGAAACTTTTTTTATGTAATTGTGGTTATCATTATGATTTCTTTATTAATATTTTCCTAATCTACATTGTTGGCATCTCTGATTTCCACCACAGTGAAGTACAACCTTTGATAACTTTCAATATAATTAGAATCATAATTCTTGTGAAACCTGTTCAGGTGCTTGTAAATATTATATGGTTATAAAAAGCTAATATAAATTGATGCTTACTGCTCATTTAAGTTAGATTTAGGCTGAATGTTGACTGTTTACTTTGTTGATTAATAGAAAAATGTAGCAAGATAAATATCTTGTGAATTTTCTTTTTGTTTGCATTCATGATTGGATTGGCAATGAGTAGAAAGTAGATTTTTGTACTCAAATGCTGCACTGAAATTTGGATTTTGTTCACGTCAATCCTTGTCAATACAGTATCAACTATGCTGCAGTTGGATTTGGCAATCGACAATTTTTAAACTATTTGATTAGGTTTACTGTGGGATCACAAATATTTTCTGAGCTTGAAGCTGAGACATGTTATACTAGATTTTGTCAAGATGTAGGGAGATGTCTGCAGGGTGCAGTTGAGCAATGTTGCAGTGTTTGCCATCTGAAACTGATCACAACTCCAGGAAGTAAAATGTGAGGCTGGATGAACACAGCAGGCCAAGCAGCATCTCAGGAGCACAAAAGCTGACGTTTCGGGCCTAGACCCTTCATCAGAGAGGGGGATGGGGAGAGGGAACTGGAATAAATAGGGAGAGAGGGGGAGGCGGACCGAAGATGGAGAGTAAAGAAGATAGGTGGAGAGAGTATAGGTGGGGAGGTAGGGAGGGGATAGGTCAGTCCAGGGAAGACGGACAGGTCAAGGAGGTGGGATGAGGTTAGTAGGTAGCTGAAGGTGCGGCTTGGGGTGGGAGGAAGGGATGGGTGAGAGGAAGAACAGGTTAGGGAGGCAGAGACAGGTTGGACTGGTTTTGGGATGCAGTGGGTGGAGGGGAAGAGCTGGGCTGGTTGTGTGGTGCAGTGGGGGGAGGGGACGAACTGGGCTGGTTCAGGGATGCAGTAGGGGAAGGGGAGATTTTGAAACTGGTGAAGTCCACATTGATACCATTGGGCTGCAGGGTTCCCAGGCGGAATATGAGTTGCTGTTCCTGCAACCTTTGGGTGGCATCATTGTGGCAGTGCAGGAGGCCCATGATGGACATGTCATCTAGAGAATGGGAGGGGGAGTGGAAATGGTTTGCGACTGGGAGGTGCAGTTGTTTGTTGCGAACTGAGCGGAGGTGTTCTGCAAAGCGGTCCCCAAGCCTCCGCTTGGTTTCCCCAATGTAGAGGAAGCCGCATCGGGTACAGTGGATGCAGTATACCACATTGGCAGATGTGCAGGTGAACCTCTGCTTAATGTGGAATGTCAATGTGGAATGCCTGCTCCTGCCCCACCGAACTCATCTCCACCTATCTGGACTCCATTTTCTCCCCTTTGGTCCAGGAACTCCCCACCTACGTCCGTGACACCACCCACACCCTCCACCTCCTCCAGGACTTCCAATTCCCTGGCCCCCAACACCTCATATTCACCATGGACGTCCAGTCCCTGTACACCTGCATTCCGCATGGAGATGGCCTCAAGGCCCTCCGCTTCTTCCTGTCCCGCAGGCCCGACCAGTCCCCCTCCACCGACACTCTCATCCGCCTAGCTGAACTCGTCCTCACCCTCAACAACTTCTCTTTTGACTCCTCCCACTTCCTACAGACTAAGGGGGTGGCCATGGGCACCCGCATGGGCCCCAGCTATGCCTGCCTCTTTGTAGGTTACGTGGAACAGTCCCTCTTCCGCACCTACACAGGCCCCAAACCCCACCTCTTCCTCCGGTACATTGATGACTATATCGGCGCCGCCACTTGCTCCCCAGAGGAGCTCGAACAGTTCATCCACTTCACCAACACCTTCCACCCCAACCTTCAGTTCACCTGGGCCATCTCCAGCACATCCCTCACCTTCCTGGACCTCTCAGTCTCCATCTCAGGCAACCAGCTTGTAACTGATGTCCATTTCAAGCCCACCGACTCCCACAGCTACCTAGAATACACCTCCTCCCACCCACCCTCCTGCAAAAATTCCATCCCCTATTCCCAATTCCTCCGCCTCCGCCGCATCTGCTCCCACGATAAGACATTCCACTCCCGCACATCCCAGATGTCCAAGTTCTTTAAGGACCGCAACTTTCCCCCCACAGTGATCGAGAACGCCCTTGACCGCGTCTCCCGTATTTCCCGCAACACATCCCTCACACCCCGCCCCCGCCACAGCCACCCTAAGAGGATCCCCCTCGTTCTCACACACCACCCTACCAACCTCCGGATACAACGCATCATCCTCCGACACTTCCGCCATTTACAATCCGACCCCACAACCCAAGACATTTTTCCATCCCCTCCCCTGTCTGCTTTCTGGAGAGACCACTCTCTCCGTGACTCCCTTGTTCACTCCACACTGCCCTCCAACCCCACCACACCCGGCACCTTCCCCTGCAACCGCAGGAAATGCTACATTTGTCCCCACACCTCCTCCCTCACCCCTATCCCAGGCCCCAAGATGACATTCCACATTAAGCAGAGGTTCACCTGCACATCTGCCAATGTGGTATACTGCATCCACTGTACCCGGTGCGGCTTCCTCCACATTGGGGAAACCAAGCGGAGGCTTGGGGACCGCTTTGCAGAACACCTCCGCTCAGTTCGCAACAAACAACTGCACCTCCCAGTCGCAAACCATTTCCACTCCCCCTCCCATTCTCTAGATGACATGTCCATCATGGGCCTCCTGCACTGCCACAATGATGCCACCCGAAGGTTGCAGGAACAGCAACTCATATTCCGCCTGGGAACCCTGCAGCCCAATGGTATCAATGTGGACTTCACCAGTTTCAAAATCTCCCCTTCCCCTACTGCATCCCTAAACCAGCCCAGTTCATCCCCTCCCCCCACTGCACCACACAACCAGCCCAGTTCTTCCTCCCCACCCACTGCATCCCAAAACCAGTCCAACCTGTCTCTGCCTCCCTAACCTGTTCTTCCTCTCACCCATCCCTTCCTCCCACCCCAAGCCGCACCTCCAGCTACCTACTAACCTCATCCCACCTCCTTGACCTGTCCGTCTTCCCTGGACTGACCTATCCCCTCCCTACCTCCCCACCTATACTCTTTCCACCTATCTTCTTTACTCTCCATCTTCGGTCCGCCTCCCCCTCTCTCCCTATTTATTCCAGTTCCCTCTCCCCATCCCCCTCTCTGATGATGGGTCTAGGCCCGAAACGTCAGCTTTTGTGCTCCTGTGATGCTGCTTGGCCTGCTGTGTTCATCCAGCCTCACATTTTATTATCTTGGAATTCTCCAGCATCTGCAGTTCCCATTATCTCTCCTCTACAACTTCAGGAAGTAATGCCTTCACAGTTAGCATGCAAATCCTGAAGATATTGTCAGTCACTTATTGCTTATGCAACAGTTTATTGCTTTGCAGACCAGAGCCGGTGCCAATGGCATAGGTGGAAATGCCGATTTGAAATCTCAATCAGATTAGCTATGATCTTATTGAGTGGTGGGACAGGCTAAAAGGGTCGAAATGCCACCTACAGCTCTTTATTTGTCTGATTATAATACAATTGAAATACATAATTTGCATTTTTCTTTCTCACCTTGTGCTGTTGGAGACTCCATTAAAATTGGACAAAAAGCTTAGCAAATGAAATTTAAAGAATGAACATACAAGCAAGGAATAAGAGAAAACCTCTCAGCCCTTCAAGTCTGCTTCACAATTAAGCAAGATTGTGGCTGATCTGGATCTAATCCCAACTTTACATTCCTGAATTTTCCCCAGTAATCTTTTGTCCTCTTGATTATCAAGATTCTATCTACTTCTGTTTTAAAGCATCCACTGCCTTTTGTTGAGGGGAATTTCAAAAACACTCAACCCTCTGACACTCTTTTTCCCTCATTTCTGTCTTAAGTAGGTGAACCTTTATTTTTAAACTCCGATCCCTATTTCTAGATTCTCCCACAACAGGAGACATTATTTCCATATCCACCTGGTCATGTCCACTCTGGATTTCATGCGTTTCAGATAAGTTACTTCTGACTGTCTAAACTTGAGGTCACAGACGTAACCTGTCTGACCTTTCCTCATAAGGCAATTGATTCACTCCAAGCACTGGTCTGGTAAACCTTCTCTGAACTGCTTCTAATGTGCTAACATCCTGCTGTAAATATGGTGACCAATACAGTGTACATTACTCCAAATGTGGTCTCACCAATGCTCTGTGCAACTAACCTCCCTATTCTTGACCTCAATTCCCTTTTCGATAAAACAAAACATTCTGTTAGTTTTCCTGATTACTTGTCGTACCTGCGCACTAACCTTCTGTGATTCGTGCATTAGGACACTCGAATCTCTCTGCATCTTAAAGATCTGCAACCTCTCACCATTTAAATGTCTTAATACTTTTCACCAAATTGGACAAATTCACACTTTCCCTCATTGCTTTGCATTTGCCAGGTCCCTGCACACTCACTTAACGTATACATCCCTTTGTAAGGTCCTTATCTCCTCCTCAAAACTCACTTTTCGACCTATTTGCGTGTCACCAGTAAATTTAGTGACGACACTTTCAGTCCCTTCATCCAAATTATTTATATAAATTATAAAATGTTGTGGCTCCAGGACTAACCCCTATGGCTTACATTCACTCGTTCCTCTTTATCCAAAACACAATTTACTTCATAAAAACTCCAATAAATTAGTTAAACATAATTTCACTTTGCCAAATACGGATTGGCTCTGTCTGATTATGGTGAACTTATCTAAATGCCCTATTATAATATTATTATTAATAGCTTCTAACATTTTCCCCTGTGGTGAATGTGTAGCTAACAGCTCTGTAGTTTCCTGCTTTCTGCCTCCCTCCCTTTTTGAATGAAGGAGTTACATTAGCCAGTTTCCAATCTAAAGGAAGCTTCCTCAATTTTAATGAGTTTTGGAAAATTAAAAACAATGTGTCAACCGTCTCACTCGCTACTCCTTTTAAGACTCTAGCATGAAAACCACCAGGACCTGTGGACTTGTCAACTTGCAGTTCCAACAATTTATTCAGAATGACTTCCCTGGTAATTGTACTTTTCTTGAGTTCTGCATCCCTTCCAATCCCTAATTCACAGCTATTTCCGAGATGCTACATGTATTCTCTTTAGTGAAGACTAGCGCAAATTATCGTTCAATTCATCTGATATCTCTTTATACTCCATTAGTAATTCCCAGGCTCATTTTCTATCGGGCCATCGTTAGCTTTCTATTTTTTCAATATCTGAAGAAACTTTTCCTAATGACTTTTATATTTTTGACTAACTTTCTCTTGCACTCTATTTTTTTTCCCATTCAGACTGATCTTTTAGTGATTACTTTTATTTTAGATTTTGTCCAATCTTCTGACCTGCCACATTTCTTTGCGTTTATATGGTTTTTCTCTCTGATGTGGATACCGTCTTTCACTTTTATTCAGTGAGCCAGATGGTGAGTTGTCCCCTCAAGTTTTTCTTTCTTGGAATGTAGCTGTTTTGTGCTTTCTGGTAGAACATCTTAAGTGTTTGCTACTGTGTCTCTATTGATCTATCTGTCAACCTAAATCACTCGTTCACTTTCGCTAGCCTTGCTTTCGTGCCCTCAAATTGCTCTTCTTTGAATTTAAAATATTTGTCCCACATCTCCGTCTTAAACTGTGTGTACAATTCAATCATATTATGGTCACCGTTACACAGGGGTGCTTTCCTGATGAGACCAGACATTAATCTTATTGGTTAAAACCAGGCCTGGTACAGCCTGCTCCCTGGTGTCATAACACTAATCTGAGATATTGTTGTGAAAATATTTCAATTAAGTATTCATCTTGGCTACTTTTTCTCAATTGATTTTTCCACTCCACATGTATGTTAAACTCCATCCCCCCATGATAATCACTGTACCCTTTCGAAAAGATCTTATTATTCCTTCCTTAATAATTTTTCTGTCCTGTGGTTAATATTAGGGGTCAGTACACAACTCTCAAGTGGTTTCTTGCATTGATTATTTTTCATCTCTAACTAGACTGCTTCTATATCCTGACTCCCTGAATTTAGGTCATCCCTCCTTCTTGTGCTAATATCATTTTTAATTCACAGAACCACTCCTCTATCCTTTCCTAGCTTCCTGTCTTTCATAATATTGTATACCTTTCATTATTCAGGCGTTCTATTCAATTTAGGTCATCCTGCATTCCACATCTCAAAATTGGCCACTTGATATCCTTATTTGTCTCAATTCATTCATGTATTTCATACATAATAATGAAATGTGAGGCTGGATGAACACAGCAGGCCCAGCAGCATCTCAGGATCACAAAAGCTGATGTTTCAGGCCTAGAACCTTCATCAGAGAGGGGGATGGGGTGAGGGTTCTGGAATAAATAGGGAGAGAGGGGGAGGCGGACCGAAGATGGAGAGAAAAGAAGATAGGTGGAGAGGAGAGTATAGGTGGGGAGGTAGGGAGGGGATAGGTCAGTCCAGGGAAGACGGACAGGTCAAGGAGGTGGGATGAGGTTAGTAGGTAGGAGATGGAGGTGAGGCTTGGGGTGGGAGGAAGGGATGGGTGAGAGGAAGAACAGGTTAGGGAGGCAGAGACAGGTTGGACATTTTTCCATCCCCACCCCTGTCTGCTTTCTGGAGAGACCACTCTTTCCGTGACTCCCTTGTTCGCTCCACACTGCCCTCCAACCCCACCACACCCGGCACCTTCCCCTGCAACCGCAGGAAATGCTACACTTGCCCCCACACCTCCTCCCTCACCCCTATCCCAGACCCCAAGATGACTTTCCACATTAAGCAGATGTTCACCTGCACATCTGTCAATGTGGTATACTGTATCCACTGTACCCGGTGTGGCTTCCTCTGCATTGGGGAAACCAAGCGGTGGCTTGGGGACCGCTTTGCAGAACACCTCTGCTCGGTTCGCAGTAAACAACTGCACCTCCCAGTCGCAAACCATTTCCACTCCCCCTCCCATTCTTTAGATGACATGTCCATCATGGGCCTCCTGCAGTGCCACAATGATGCCACCTGAAGGTTGCAGGAACAGCAACTCATATTCCGCTCGGGAACCCTGCAGCCCAATGTTATCAATGTGGACTTCACCAGCTTCAAAATCTCCCCTTCCCCCCCCCCACATCCCAAAACCAGCCCAGTTCGTCCCCTCCCCTCACTGCACCACACAACCAGCCCAGCTCTTCCCCTCCACCCACTGCATCCCAAAACCAGTCCAACCTGTCTCTGCCTCCCTAACCTGTTCTTCCTCTCACCCATCCCTTCCTCCCACCCCATGCTGCACCTCCATCTCCTACCTACTAACCTCATCCCACCTCCTTGACCTGTCCGTCTTCCCTGGACTGACCTATCCCCTCCCTACCTCCCTACCTATACTCTCCTCTCCACCTATCTTCTTTACTCTCCATCTTCGGTCCTCCTCCCCCTCTCTCCCTATTTATTCCAGAACCCTCACCCCATCCCCCTCTCTGATGAAGGGTCTAGGCCTGAAACGTCAGCTTTTGTGCTCCTGAGATGCTGTTGGGCCTGCTGTGTTCATCCAGCCTCACATTTCATTATCTTGGATTTTCCAGCATCTGCAGTTCCCATTATCACTGTATTTCATACATGTCTTGTTTCAAATGCAGTGCCTTAAGTGTTGTCCTCTCATTATTTTTGTGATCTCTTCGCTTGCCAATTTACTGTTGAATCTATATTCTCTGTTCCTTGCTGATATTGTGTGTTTATCAATTGCCACATTAATTCCTTCCTCTGCATTTTTGCCACTCTTTGATTCACTACAACTTCCTAACTTTGGGCTCTTATCTCCAATATTTCATTTACCCATCCGCATGAGTTTCCTAGTAACATAGATCGCAACAGCAACGGTCTCAGTACTGTTCAAACAGAACTACCTCAGTGGTTCAAATCCCACATTCTCCAGTATTGGTGCCAGTGTCCCACAAACTAGAACTTACTCCTTTCACACCATTCTTTAAGCCACACATTAAATTCTCTCGCCATGTTTATCATATACCAATTTGTATATGGTTTAGCTAATAACCCAGATATTATTAGCTTTGAGATTCTGATTCTCGTTTGAGTGCTGAGCTCCTCATACTGATTATACAAAACTCTTTCTTAGTTTAACCTATGTCACTGGGGCCTACATGGAGCATAATAATTGGATCCTTCTCCTCACACTTCAAGTTCTTCTCTAGCCCAGAGGTGACTTCCTGAATTCTGGTACAGGGCAGACAGCAAAGCCATCTGGACTCTTGTTCTTTGCTGCAGACACCACTGTCAATCCCCGCTGACTTTACAATCCCCTACTAACACTACATGCCTTTTGGTTCATCCACTTCGATAGCTTCCTGTACAAGGGTTCCATGGTCATTTCACTCATTCATTCCACAGCTGCCATCTCATCCAAACAAGCTGAGAGAATCTAAAACTTGTTGGACAAATGCAGAAGCTGATAATTCTGTGCTCCTTTCCTCTAGTTCCCTTTACCTACCTCACTTGCAGTCATATCCTGTTTTTTTCTGATTACTAACTATATCAGAACAATCTATCCTAAGAGGTGCAACTGCCTCCTGGTACAAGTTTGAAGTCATGCACTTTAGTAGCAAGATACAAGAGGCTGACTATAACTTAAATGATGAAAAACTCTTTAAAAAAATGTGTAGCATGAAGGGATTTGGGCATCCTTGTGCATGAAACATTAAAAAAAAGTTAGCATGCAAGTGCAGCAAGTGATTAAGAAGGTAAATGAAGTGTTTCCTTTGTTAATAGAAGATTGGAGTTTAAGAAGAAGGAATTCTTGTTATGACTGTACAGTGTGTTGGTGATCCCGCACCTGGAATACTGAGTGAAATGGTTCCAGTATTTAGGAGGGGATGTAATGATGTTAGAGGTAGTTTAAAACAAAAAACCACTAGACTTATTGAGAACGGTAAACCTGCTAGCCCTTTATTCATTAAAATTCAGTGGAATGAGGGGTGATCTAATAAAAACATTGCAAGATTCTGAGGGCCTTTGACGGGGTAGATATTGAGATATGTTTCCACTATTGGGGGAATCCCAAACTAGCGTACAAAGGGACATTCATTTAAAAGAAAGATGTGAAGGATTTATTTTTCTCTGAGAAGTGAATATCTGGAATTTTCTACCTGCGAGATGCAGAGATCAGATCACTTCATGTATTTACAGAGAAAGTAGATAGTTTTTTTTAAGTATTGAGGAACTGGCAGAACAGGAGCCTGGGGCAGGTTAGCCATGATTTTATAGAATGGTTTGGCAGGCTTCAGGAGCTGAATGGCTTCCTCATGTCCCTATTCCTTCTGTTCTTATGTAAATTAATGTTGGCACTCTCCTTTTTCAGTTCTTGATCTTATATGCAAGCTCTTCTTCCCACAGATCATTACAGCCCCACCTGTTGCTCCACCCTAGATTTCATCTTATTCATCATTCACAGAGACATTTTCATGCTCTAATCGTCCTCGTGTTTTCAACTCCACAATTGATGCTGCCTTTCAGTCAGCCACAATTGATGCTGCCTTTCAGTCAGCCAAAGCATTGCTTTTAGCTTCCAATTCACCAAAAGCATAGCAGTCCGCTTCCACTAAGGGGAAATACAATTCCAACTTGTCTTAATTGTGCCAATGCTATATCAGAATACCAGCAAAGATGCATTTTAAGGAAACTATGCAAACATATTCAAGTGAATGAAATTGCAGGACATGTTAATGGCGTTAGTTGAAGAATGGTGCAAGAAGTTTCATGTTGGTCATAAATGACCTTTTGGGTAATGTAGATACCACAGGGCAGAAGCTTCCCTTCTTGGGGTGGCTTGGGCAATGCCAAGAAGTTAGTAAAATATGACAAGAATGAAGAAAACGGAATTGTGATATTAAGAAACTATTTCCTGATTGAATTTTAAGCAACAAATTCAGAATCTCATTATTAAGCAGCAATTACCTAATTTCTGTACATAAGCATCTGATTAACAGCCCGAAGCAACCCATCTCAATGCCAGTTTCAATTTTCCTCTCCATCCCATGAAACCATGTGGTACCAATTCTTAACAGGGAGATGAGAATGGATACCTTGAGAATGCAGCTTGCAATCTGCTTGTCCTGGCTTTCATTCAATTCAATATTCTCCGTAACATACCTGTGTGCTCACTGGGTAACATTTTCCTCCATCCTTCATCCATGCAAGTTGGCATCAGCAAACCACCAAACTCACCACATCACCACAGCCCGACTCTGACACCACTTCCACTCTTCAACTCCTGACTTTGGAGCTCATGGAAACCTAGAACTTGCAGGCTTCTGCCCAGTTGCTTTGTAAGGAAACATGCATCTCATTCATCCACACAGAATACACCTTATGGTTCTGAGCTTCATTCTTTCATACTCGTTTACTTTGAAATGCTGGCACAGAGAAAAGAGGCAGTTAGCTTGTCATAGTTTGGAGCTTTGAGAGATCAACTGGGTAGATGTATTGCTTTATAACAGTCTGCTTAGTCAATGTTACGCTGACAGCATTTTTCAGAAGCTCATGTGGCAATCACACTGCATGTTCTTCAAGTAAATTAGCATATCTGAAAGTCAAGGAAGTTGTTCTTACCCTAGCATATACACCCCGTCCCTGAACCCCTTAAGTCGGGTGTGCAACTATAGTTTGCCCAGGGGCACCTGCAGTTGCACTGCAAGCAGTTGGACATGGTCCATCAGGTGCTTCAGAGCTGCCACATTTGAGCACTGAAATGTAAGAATGCAAAGACACGGTCTGTGATGTGCAAGGGTGCCTTTTCTGCCAGAGTGGTATTGGTAGAGCTATCGTGTGATTTGCTGCCAGGTCTCCACTCCCTCAAAGTGACATGAAGCAATTTGGTCATACAACCTAAGGCAGGAGATGACAGCAAAGAACGGAGAACACGTAGAATGCTGTGAGCAACAGCAGCAACCTCCTGCAGGAGCTATATAGTTCCACACAGTGGAGCAACAGGTGAGGTTCATTCAGCGAGGTGGAGGAGAAGATTCAGTCCGCATATACAAACCTCACTGCTATTTTTGCAGACCAATGACCTCCATAATATGAGATTTCAATTCCTGGACAGCTCTTGCAGGGTGCTGCAGAACAGCTAAAAGTATATACTCAGTGTTAGTGACAGAACAGCCAGCCTAAAATTTCCTGCAATAGGATAAGGGGTAGTGGGAGGATGAGACATCAGGAGAGGTTATTGTGTGAAACCGGTGGAGTATGATGGGAGCTAATGGAAAATGAAACAGCAGGAGAACTGGCAAGGTAGGAAAGGAGGATTAATAAGTTGGTAAAAATGAGATGGGTAAGAGCCATTGATTAGACATAATGCATGGAGTACTGAGAATGGTAGTCCACGAGCCCGCAGAGAGTTGTGTGTAGTGCCAGAGTCGGAGCTACTGGCAGCCCTGTAAGTGTGAGATACCAGAGAGAAGGTGGTGGGACTTACCCTTGCTGAGCATATAAATTCATTGACCTTCCTCCAGGGCATAACTCTGACCTAAGTGTGTATCTGAGTCCATGCTGGCAGATCTAGTGGCTTGGCTTCCTTTAGCAGTCCTCAGGATAAACCACTGTCTTCTTCTTCCCCACCCTATTTCCAGCACCCTTGTGTCACTAATAGTAAAGTAGGTGACCAGCCTTCCTTCCTGGGCCTTGTCCTAAGTGATGATAGTTGAATGCCGCAGTAAGAAGGGTAGTTCCTAGTTTGCAGCATTTGAAGGTGTGTGCAGTTCAGCTTGAAATATTGAGCCAGTGTGCCAATGCCAAAAGGTCCTGCCACACAATTCCACGAGATGGGAGCTATGCAGCCCAGATGTGTAATGAATGAGTTGAAGAACAGCAGATTGAGCGAGAAATGTCTTTGTCAGCCACAGTGGACAAGGGACTGGTCAGAAACCTCATTTGACAAAACACTTGAACACAAAGTCGGGGAACACAGTTCCATGTAACAATTTTTAATAACCATTCCAGTGGCCTTGAATTTTATGTTTTCATCTCTCTGCTTAATCCTTATTTAATCACGACTGTTTAATTTTGTGTTCCCTAGTTTCAGACACTTTCTCAATGGAAATATTCACTTTTCACTTCCGGATTTTATAGAACTCGAGCAAGTCACTTCAGAGTCTTGCCTCTTCTAACGTAAAGAACCCCAGCCTGTTCATTCTTTCCTGATCATGCTTATTTTTCGCCTTTTCTGGAACTCCTTTACCTTTTCTGTAATCAGATAAGAACTCAACAGAACGTTCCAAGTGTGTTCTAATGAATGTTTTGTGTGAGTTGAACGTAACTTCTCTGCTTTTGAGTTCCTTTACTCGGGAATGGATCATAGTGTTTTATTTGCATTTTATGGCTTTGCTAAATTGTGCCAGCAGCACTCAAACATACCAGGACAAATCAGACATATAAAAGTTCATGGTCAGACTTAGCTTTACAGCCACTGGGAATGCTGTCTTCACCTTGCTCTGAGGTTGTAGTAAGTGGTACATTTTAGTTAGGGCTCCTTTTATATCTCTTGCTGAAGTTGAGGTCAGAGAATTTCTTCCTAAGCATCTTGGTACATATACCCTCTTGCTGAGAGCCTTCCCTCTCCACCAAATTCCCAGACTCCCTTCTGTATGACTTCTATTCGTTCTCCACATCGTGTTGTGTTTCAGGGGAAATATGACTAGTGCACCCATTGCTGAGAGCAAGGGGAATGAGCATAATCCATGAAGTGCAAACCAAATCTCTTAGCATGTTCCCACCACTGCCTGGAGATATCAACATCATTAAACATTCAAAAACTTATACACTGGACTTAAAACTGGGAAAAGTTAATCAACAAGTAACCAGAAAGCATTTTCAACTTCATTTGTAGAATATGGATGCTGTGGACAAGAGTATTTACTGCCCAGCTCCAGTGAAAATTTGATGTGCCACTTTTTCAAACCACTACAGTCCCTGGGTTATAGGTGCTCCTACAGTGTTGTTAGGGAGGGAGTTCCAGCAATAGTGAAGGAATGGTGGTCAGATTCAAAGCCACAGTAGTGTATGAGACAGACTCATGTATTTCTGCTCTTCTAGTTGGTGCAGTTCTTAAATTGGAAGATGCTGTTGAAATAACCTTAGTGAGTGCTGTTTTACTGTTTGTAAAGGCTGCATACAACCATTACTGAGCACTGGAGGTTGAGGGAATGTTTAAAGTGGTGGATTAGGTGTCTGGCACATGTTGTGGTAATGTCTACCAGTACCATCTGAGATGCTTTGGGTAGATTCAGTACCATCAATCTTCCTCCTTGGTATTGGTCTGAGTAACTATGATCAAGTGGGGAAGAATGTCCAAGCAAACTATTTGGCTCTAGAGGTTCAATCGATTCAGTAGAGTATGTATATAACATAGAAACTATCTGAGTTATATTATAGCTGAGCATCTTATGTGACTGTAGGCTAGGTTCAAGATGAAGTATACACCACTGTTTAGCAACATTGAACACAGAACTAAATGTGCAACTGGAACTAGAAATTAGGGCAGAGAGCAAGTTATCTCTTCCCAGGAATAACCGTTTACAACCTGATGATCGGCACTCACCTCGTCATGTCTGTTAACCCATTCAGTGACTAACTCTCTTATAGAACAGTACTAATCAAGCAAACTGAAACCAGCAGACCCCTGGAGCATTTTCCGTTACTCTTCTAACTTGAGACTTGTAGATGATGGACAGACTTTGGGAAGATTGGAAATGAGTTACTTGCTGCCAAATTCTTCGCATCTGACCTGATCTTATAGATGTAAAATAAATGTAGACTCAAAGATTGGGTAAAGTACTCACAGCTGGTTCACTTAACTTCCTGGACCTGAGGATGTTTGCAGTGAGGCATCTAGTGATGATAGTAGCATTGAGCATCAGGAAGGCGTGGTTTTCTCTTGCTGTGCATGGTTATTTCCTGGCATTTGTGCAGCAGAAATTATCAGCTTCAGTCTGAATATTGCCTACACTTCGCTGCATGGTTTTTATCTTCTTAACTCTTGCATAGATGTGGGCTTGGCCAGTATTTATTGACCATCCCTAATTGTCTGCAACTAAGTAGATTGCTAGAGGATAGTTAAGAGTCCAACATATTGCTGTTGCCTGGAGTCACATGTAGTCCAGATCAGGTTAAAATGGCCATTTCCTTTCCTAAAGAAAATGAGTGAATCAGATGGGCTTGTACAACAATGGCTCAATGATTTTCACCAAACTAGCTTTTCAGTTCTTGATTTTAAGATTCAAATTTAACAATTGGGCACGATGGGATTTTAATCCATGTCTTCAGAATATTAGCTTGGGCCCCTGGATTACTAGTCCACTGACATTACCATGGTCCACCATCTTACCAAATGTGGGTTTCAGCATTCTAATAACTAAAACTTCAAAATCTAAGAAGTTGTGAGTGGTCCTGAATACATTGCAATATATTTTACGGTCCCATTAATGCCGGGTTTTGGAAACTTAATTTGGAGACACAGGCACTAATGCAGCAGTATCTGTTGTGGAGCTCTGTCCATGTGCTAACAGTTGTGAGTCCCCTTTAAATCAGAGGTTTTAAAAAATGCTGGGTATTGCCAAACAGCAGATTTTCCTTCGGTCTAGATTTAGTTGGGAAAGTGGGTGATTTTAACTTACAGACGCTGTTAATGAAACAGCTTTCTCTCGCTGCTGTCACATATGTCATGCCCCCCTCTTCTAATATCTATCCCAAACTCCAACCCAAATCACCAATCTGTCGTCTTTAAACAGAAAAATAAAAGTTTTCCCAAGTCTTAAACTGAAAGAAAGTTTCAGTGATTCTCTGCAGGGGTCAGAACAAAGAAAACACATCAACAAACAAAACCTGGCTTTCCTTGACATTGAGAGAACAAGGTGTAGAGCTGGACGCACACAGCAAGCCAAGCAGCATCAGAGGAGCTGACACTTCGGGCCTAGACGCTTCTTCAGAAATGGGTCTTGACACTGTACCCCACCCCCACCACTCTTAGGATAGGGGAAATGAGGAATCGAAATGTGGAATGAAAGTTCCTTGACTCAGTCAAACAAAAAGGAAACTAAAAATCAAACTCCCTCACTCCTGTCCCCATTATATGCTCCCGCAACTGGGGTAACAATGGTCTAAAAGACAGAGGAAAAATTCCTCTGCTCGTTGCAGTAAAAATTCCCCTTACACCGACATCCCTTCTGGGACAGGGACAACACAAGGTAAAAATAAAAGCCCCCTTGGTTCTTTCAAGGGGTCCAAAATAAAACAGGCTTCTTCCTGGGACACTAGTCATCAGTCTATGCCACCACCCATATCCCCTCCCCTCCCCACCCAATACCGCACACAAAAACCAGAGCCCTGGAATCGAGGTAAACCTCATGCACCAGGATGGGATCACAATGAGAAACATTTTGGAAAGCACTGCTTCAAGGAGTGCTGCTGAGGAACCCTCCTGCTGAATGCCCTATTCCTGCTCTGATTTTTAATTTTATTTCTTATGCAGCTGAATGAATTTTCAAGTGTAAGGTTAAGAGATGGTATTAGCTACCTCCTTGCAGAAGAGTTTGCTAGTGCTGTTGGGAGGAATTTTAAACCAATTCAGCAGGGATAGGAGTCACTGTGCAACACTGATTAATCAGAAAGGGCATCTAGGCAGAGCAAGCTCAGCTATGTGGTTTCTCAAGGGAGTAGGGTGAGAATCAATGGCATCTACATTAATGTCAGGAGTATTGCAGTAAGACAGATGAGTTAAGGTATGGATTGACACATGGATCTGTAATGTTGTTGCCATCACAGAGGTGTGGTTGAGGGAGGGACAAGGCTAATTTAACATTCTGGGATATAGGGCCTTCAGGCAGCACAGGGAGAGTGCAAAAGTGAAGATGGTGTCACATTATGAGTTGGGGAATCAGTTACTGCAGTTAGGAGGGATGATATCTTGGAAAGGTCATCAAATGTGGCTTTGTGGGTAGAATTTAGGAATAAAAAAAGCAACAGTCACATTTTTAGCAGTGTATTATAGGCCCCCAAATGGTCAGTAGGCATTTGATGAGGAAAGAAGAGCAGATATGTTCTCAATTTGTAAGGATAATAAAAATAACAATTGAATAATTATATTACAGGATTTCAATGACCCCAATATTAATTGGGATAATCATTAGTATTAAGGGTTTAGAGAGGGTAGATTTCAAGAGAAAAGCTTTTTATTTCAACATGTGGACAGTGCTCCAGGAACAGCACAGTGCTGGGCCTAATTCATAGAATCCCTATGGTGTGGAAACAGGCCCTTTGGTCCAACAAGTCCACACTGACCCGGAAAGCATCCCACCAAGACCAATCCTCCTTTCATGTGCCCAGTCTACGCATCCCTGAACACCATGGGCAATTTAGCAAGGCCATCCACCTAGCCTGCACATCTTTGGATTGTGGGAGGAAAATGGAGCACCCGGAGGAAACCCACGCAGACACAAGGAGAATGTGCAAACTCTATGAAGACAGTCGCCCGAGGGTGGAACCCAACCCAGGTCCCTGGAGCTGTGGAGGCAATAGTGCTAACCACTGAGCCACCGTGCCGCGAAGTCCGGGGAATGAAAGCAGACCGATGTTCGAAGGGACAGTGGTGGAGCATTTTAGTGACATTGACCACAGCACCATATGTTTCAACAAAAACAAAAATTGCCCGAAAAGTTCAACAGTTCTGGCACCTCCTATGGAGAAAAATCAGCATTAAGTTTTGGGTCAAGTGACCCTTCCCTAGAACTGATGGTAGCTAGGAAAATGTCACATTATTTGCAGAAGATAGGGTGGTGGGGGGAGGGGTGGGGTTGTGAAGAGTAAACAATAGATCGGGATAGAATCCAAAAAGAGAGAAGAACAATTGGACAGACAATGAAGTGGATAATGATCTGGCTAGGAGGGTGAACAGCTATTAATGGAGACTATGTTAACAATGTTTTCTCAACCGAAAATAGCATCCTCAGTTCTTTTGGTTTTTATTTACTATATGTTTAAAGTTTGTCACAGGAACGGTTGCAAAAAACAGTCATGGATTGGTGTAAAGCCAGTTTTATAAAATAAGGTTGGATCTGGCCAAAGTAGACTGGGAACAGCTGCCTGAGGGTAAATGTACAGCAGAACAGTGGGAGTTGTTCAAAAAAGGTACAGGGTGGGGAAGCAGGTAGCCGGTACTGGCCCAGTGTGTTCCTTTTAGGGTGAAAGGTAAGAGCAACAAACTCAGAGAACCATGGATGTCTCAGAATATTCAGAGCTGAATAAAAAGGAAAAGAGAGACCTTTAACTTGGACAATGAAAGCAAAACAGCAAAGGCCCTAAATGGTATGGGAAGAGCAGGGGGAAGCTCAAGAAACCAGTGAGGAGAACAAAAAGGCGCCATAAGAAAATACTGGGATGCAGACTAGGGAAAATATCAGTGTAGTCCACAAGTAAAGTCCACCTAGAAGCATGGCATTCTGACCGGAATTCCATCAACAAACACATTG
Organism: Stegostoma tigrinum; assembly: GCF_030684315.1. Classification (NCBI taxonomy): domain Eukaryota; kingdom Metazoa; phylum Chordata; class Chondrichthyes; order Orectolobiformes; family Stegostomatidae; genus Stegostoma; species Stegostoma tigrinum. The sequence goes on along the minus strand of NC_081355.1, from coordinate 69,544,210 downwards.
ACTTGGAGCCAATCTACCATCCCCTGAGAAAAAGAACAGGAAATGACATCACCAACCCAAGGAAACCTAACCGGATAAATAGAAAGCGGGACATAACACCAGCGCTTCGTCGGAGGCTCACTGATGATGTTACCTAGGATGGTGACGAAACGTCTGAAAACTAACCTTCCAGCTCAGCGAGCAAACTCACATCCAGAACCTCAACCTGAGCTACAAATCTTCTCAAAACTCGCTGATAGTACTGGTGTCAAATAAGTTATGCAATCCGTGTACTCTGCATGCTTCCATTTGAGATTACTGTGTGTGCTCATGTACTCATCAAAATGGCACCGAGCACCAGAAGTGAAATCCACCAAGTCACCACCATACTGAAGGTGAAATACACTTATAGCACTGACGAGCCAATGCTAAGGAGCTAAATTATACAGCCAATGCCTTGCTCTACATAGTGCAATTTTATGAAATTTCTTGTTTTGCTTTATATTGCAGAAGTGAATATGTTGTGGGCAGCACACCAAGTTCATCATAGCTCTGAGGACTACAATCTGTCTACAGCCCTCCGGCAGTCCGTATTACAGAAATATTTTTCCTGGGTAAGTTAATTGTGAAATATTACACTGGAAATATTTAGAAGCAAAGTCCACTGTTCCCATTAACTGATGAAACCAGTGGCCTGTTCAGTCAGTTGGAAAGCAGCATGAATTTCTGAATCCTGTGATGGAGCAATGCCAAATTTTTCAGGACATTGTCTGCCAAGGTCATATCAACCGTCTTGAAGTGCAATAGCTTGACGCGTAGGATATGTTATAAACATCACTAATTATGTACAGTTGATCCATTTATGTAATTATTTTAAATTGCTGTTTGTCAGCTTTTGTATTTCATGTCGCACTATGGATGTAAGTATTTGGGTAAAATGTAAATGCAGTTTTAGTTTCACTTGGTCATTGAAGCTCTCATTTTCTCTTCAGTGTAGCTATATTGTGTTGAGACATTATTTTGGAGTAGGAAGACCTTACCAGTGGGATGAATATTCAGCCATGCTTTTCTTTTTAGATTTTATAGAAAGCAGACTAAAAGTTTCCCCAACAAAATCTCCTTTGTTTAATAAAAGTCCTGTTTAAAGTGATTTCTTGTTGCATTTCCTTACCTTTGTTAGTTTGTCCTTGCCCCTTTGCACTACTAAATGACTATAATGGGTGGCAGGAAACTTGCTGCAAGCCATCTGTCAATGTCACATTTAAATTGACTGTAAAATTGAACATTTAATCCTGTCATTTCTTTGGGGAAGCAAATTGACTTTACTCAAAACCATTTTGTGGTGTTAGGGCTGACTGTGCCCTGAATTGCAGAAGGGATTTCAAAATCATATCAAACTGGCTGATGCTTCATCCATGTCAGGCAACACAGAGCATTTTTTAAAAAAACTTCTCCAGACTAATTATTGAAAATTTTGTTTTTCATGGCATTTCTCCTCTTCAGCCAATAATGAGTCATATTGAGTTTAAAACATTAACTCTGTTTATCTCTCCATAGACACTGCCAGTGTCCCTTGTTTTTTGGCAAAGGATCTAGATTGAGGCCCTTAACTGCCATTTCATTGGACAGTTAAGGGCTCCAATAGGGCTATTTTATATTTGGCCTTGTGGGCACTCTATGCAGTGTTCATATTATAGGGTCAAAAGTCACATGACACCAAGTTATAGTCGAACAGGTTTATTTCAAATCACAAGCTTTCGGAACATTGTTCCTTTGTCAGGTGAACAAAGTAGCAGTGCTCGGAAAGCTTGTGATTTTAAATAAATCTGTTCTACTATAACTTGGCATTGTGTGACTTTTGACTTTTGTCTTCTCTAGTCCAACATTGGCATCTCCACATCATATTATAGGGAATGGGGTGAGTAGGAAAGGGGTAAGCTGACCACATATTATACTTTGTAGGCCTTATATCAACTTGCAAGCCTACAAAAAAGAGACCACATAGGAGGCCATTAAATCCAGCTCATAGTGGAAAATCACTGGGTAATTAGTGAATGTCCTTCTTTCCAATGGTTGGAGTTGATGAATATTTCTAAGGAAGAATTAGTGAGCTAGAATTTGAATCAAACTGCATTAGACACCATATAAGATGATTTGATGCTGATATCAGATGATCAATACAGTAAGTAGTCCAGATATAATAAGAGAAAATTAAAAGCACCATATTTGAAAATAGAGTGGACTGCATTTCAATTTTGCAAAGTTCTTCACAGACAGTATTATTTATGTGCCCTTAAAAATCACTGTTTAAGGCATTAATTTATTTAAATTGTTTTAAGTGTTAGTTTAATAATTGATCTGTAATTGTATCTTCTTAATCCAAGTGTTAAGTATCAAATGATATACTTAAATGTCAGATCCTTTTGATCCCATTTCATTTTATGCACTGTGGTTGAATGAACCAAATACAGTTGGCTTTGAGAATATGATTAATTCTAAATTTGTTGGATTATTGTAATCCAAAAAATATGGGCTGTGTTAGACACTTGTTTCTTTACAGGATTAGATCTAATCATTGTGAATATTTGAGAAGGTATTGAGCCATTGTCGTCCAATCTTTAGGAGATTGGGATTGTCTAATTCTTGTTACTTAGAGATAGATGTGTGGAGCAAGAATCTCCTATTTTCACTAGCAGAAGTTTGCAAATGTGGAGACCTGGGTTCTATTTTAAATTCAAAAGTTGGGATTATTTGTATGTTTGGGGAACTTGTAACATTAAGATTGTGGGATTAGTGCCGCTCTTACATACAGATAAAAGGCCTGAAATGACCGGGGGTGGGAAGTTAGCTCACTTGTTTTTCAAGTCTTCTGCTCATCAGTGAACTGTCAGAGATAAGTTGTCAGTGACAACAGTAGTTGTGGAACCTTCTTTTGGACCTTACTAGGACTAAGCTCAGCAGTTGAGGCCTGTAAAGGATGGATTAATTGGATATTGAATGGATGCTCGGGAATTCCTACAAATATGTCCACCTTGCATGGAATCTTCCTTTGCCTTCACAACAAACATTCACAGCCTTTTATTTGACTTTTTTTCATGTTTTGGAAAACGTTTGGCATTACGCTAGAGAACTACCCAAGCCTTCAGCAGAACTTTGACTTTCTAATTCCAAGCAATGGAATGATGAAGGGAACAGCCTACAATTTCTTTAATACTTCTTATGGCATACAAATCTGGATGGCGGCATTGAGCCCCTTAGCAATGTATACCTATTGTCAATGTTGCATGAACTGGCGTCAGGCCTCAATCAATGACTGGAACTGTTAAGTGTAACGGCTAGATGTTTGAAACTGAATTATACAGAAGTAGGAAAGTTCTTAAATCCACGAACCCAACTGAGAAGAAAGTGCCAAACAATTTAATTTTTGTTCCAGGGTAGGAAGAAGTGGATGACAGGAGTTGGGAGTGCACTGGAATCAGGCATGCCACCCGTAGAAGGAGTTCAGAGGCAGCCACTGACGCAACTGATTAGGAATGGGGCAAACTGTTTTAAAAGTCTGACCCCAGTGCTCTGGTCTTTGTACCAGTTTCAGCAAAAATTGTAGAACAAAAAGCAGCCCTTTATCGGTCACCCCTCTCGACCCCACACATGCCTCATCAGTGTCAGCTCATTAGGTCACCACCTCTTGAAGATTGTCATTCTCCTCATGGTAACCTATTGCTCTCTATCTCACTCCCATGGCCCCTTGCATCTTCCATAGAATTAAATGCACAATCCTCCACCTAATCCTCCAATGTTTTATTGCTCTGTGTCAACTCGGTGCTAACTCAGTCTAACTCTTACCTCCATTCACCTCCTTTTGGCTTCATATTCTCAAGTAAACTCACACAGCATCCACTAGGGCAGACCTCAGGTGCCATTGCTGAGATGAAAGAAAATAAAGTTTGAAACATTGATTGTAGACTTCATAGTTTTAAACCTAAAAAAACTTTCATTGATAAGGGCCCATGGAATTATTTAAATTCCTTCCAAAATTTAATCCCTAATAAAACCAAACATTTCTCTTAAGTACGTAATCATGTACAAAAACAAATACTTGTCTTCAAAGCCCCACATCAATCACAGCTAATCCCTTCAAATCTCAGAGTAGTCAAACTGCAAATTTACAAGCTCACTGAGATACTGAGCGATTGCAGAAGCAGTCAAACAGTGTGAATCCCTGAAGCTTGTATCAATCATCATTTATAAAATGGCATCCAAATCTATTCTTAACACACCCACAGAGGTATGTGATCCCTTCCAGTGGATTACCTGAATCCCCACAAGGGTACCTGACTTTGCCCAAAGGGAAACCAAATCCTTCCAAAAGGTGTAATCTGTCCATCCTGAAAATTATTTCCCCCAAATGTCACATTTCAGATTTCAGAAACCTGGGTAACCAAAATTGCTTCTGTTTGTAGGCACACAAAATTGCTACTACTTTTGTGTATTACAAACATCCTACATCCATATGATACACTCCTACCCCACCCTGCCAAAATCAATGGATGCCGAGTTCAGTGGCAGGACTTTCAGAACTGGGGTTCATTGTCATTTGGCTAAAGGGTGGAGTTCTTTGGTTTCTGTGAATATTCAGACATAAGACACAATACAGGAGGCAGACTCACTCTGTTGCCATTATAAGCTGGGTTGTAATTTTACAAGTGATTCACTTTAGATTTCTGATCCATTCTTTGATCGGTCCTTTGTGTCTCCAGAGACAATGTGTCTTGTCATCTCAATTTCACAAAAAGGGTGCATTTTCCATTGCATTTTCCAAGACACAGGTTTTAAAACTGATGAAGAGTTGTCCAGACTTGAAACGTTACACTCTTACCAAGGATGCTGCCTGACCCGCTGTGATCACCAGCATTTATTGTTTTCAGTGTGAACTTAATTCACTACACACTTTCCCTTTGTAAGTGTAGGCACATTGAAACAGCAAAAGGCACTATAATATTACTGTCAGCATGTCTATTCTGGCCATAACACAATGCCTTACCATTCTCCCCAGCTTTTTACACGAAATGTATCGGAACACTGGATGAGTCAACATGTCCTTATTCTACCCCAATTGAACAGAGAGCCAGAGCTTGGGAAAGGGACAGGCATCCCTCAGTTCACACCCCACCCTTCTGAGATGACAACTGAGGCAAAAGATGATTTACAGCAGGCCCATAAAAACTCAGTCACCTGCCTCACTCCTGAACACAGATTAGAATTTTAGGATGAAGGTCAAGTCTAATTGTAAGATAACAAACCCTGATGAAGGGTCTAGGCCCGGTACGTCAGCTTTTGTGCTCCTGAGATGCTGCTTGGCCTGCTGTGTTCATCCAGCCCCACACTTTGTTATCTTGGATTCTCCAGCATCTGCAGTTCCCATTAGCTCAAGTCTAATTGTACCTTCTTTGCCACTCACAAACAGGGCAAGTGGAGATATGGTGACTTTCACATGAAATGGAAGTCTCTACGACTGAAATTAAGCTTCACAGATTCTATTTATCCCTAGATTATGTTAAAGTGCAAATGCCATTGCCAATTCTGAGCCAGCCCAGCCAAACTTGAATAAAGGCTGTTCTTAACTCTATTTCCAAAGTACCAGCCAGCTGGCTTATTCTCCCTTTTTCCTTCCCTAACCCTCAGCCCAGGCTTCCTGATCTCTGACAGCCTTGGATCCTATCTCCAGTTTGTTACCTCCCTGCCCTGTCACACAGAAATACACTATCTTGTGCATCGTCATCTTAATCCACCACAACCATTTTCTCAATCAGTGAGTAATACTTTAGGTGATCTGCCAATTTCTAAAAAAAGAATGAACACAGATGTGATCTAGTAACTGTTTGAAGAGTCTCAGCGTATATCATTAGAGTTTTTTTTTAAAGAAGTAATTTAATTGATACATTAATTGTTTTGTTCTAGGTCTTTAACCTTCCAATGGCTCTCTTCATCCCTCCCTCAGTTTTTGCAGTGCATCTTCAATTTAACTTGCTGTATCAGTTCTGGATTCATACAGAGGTAACTCTTTTTTCATTAACATTTAAAATACATTTATAATTAATGTTTTTCATTAATCTGGTATCATTTTATAACTGCATCTGTGCTGTGTCATGGTACAGGTTCTATAGAATGGACTTCTGAATGGAATGAAATGTTTCAACATTTCAGCGTACAAATATACTTTGCAATGAATGTATTTATTATTGCAAGTTATAAATGGTTTAATAAATCAAAAAAATGCTTTCTTGAAGATTTGAAGAGTTTAACTATTTAAAAGAAAATGCATTTTTGTTTCCTTTAAACTCTTGAGTGTGGTCTTTATAAGTTTGGGCAGTTAACGTGAATTTAAGACAAAATGCACTGTTGACAAAATAAGCCTTTTAGTGGAAGTTGTGGACTGTCTAACCAGAACTGAGATCACAGAACACTTCAATGAGTTAATAATAATCTAGATGATGCTGGGAGAATGGGAGAGAGAGCAGCTGAGATTTATGGTGTTTCAAATTTTGACAAAATGTAAATACACATTCAACTTAAAATGTGACTGATAATTAACTGTTAACACTTTGAGAAAAGATCTAAGATTGGAAGTACAGAGTTTATTAAAGTGGAATGTTATTTTTTTATAATCAGGGGATCTGGGGAATAAGTGGGATGAAGTTTTGCTGTAGCTTTACAAAACTGTTTGGATCACATCTACAATTCAATGTACATTTCTCGGCACCGCATCTTATCTATTACAAGGAGTCCAGAGCAGACTCCTTAGACTGCTGCTAACTCCCAGTTTTGGATTATGGGTAGAGATAGAAGTTTAAGCAATGAACTGACTGATGTTTTTAAGCTTTGGAAGAGATTGATAGCATAGGGTAAATGAAACTGTGTGGTCCCCAGAAAGTAAAGAACAAAGCAGAGGCATAACTTTTCAGGGCTAAATTTAGGAAAAAATTATTCATGCTCAACATAGTAGAAGTTAAATAACAAGGTGTAGAGCTGGACGAACACAGTAGGCAGGCAGCATCAGAGATGCAGGAAAGCTGAAGTTTTGGGTCTGGACCCATCTTCAGAAATGTCTGCTTTCCTGCTTCTCTGATGTTGTTTGGCCTGCTGTGTTCATCCAGCTCTACACCTTGTTATCTCAGATTCTCCAGCATCAGCAGTTCCTACTATCTCATAGTGGTAGTGTGGTGCTCCATCCTGAGAAAAACAGAAGGTGCTCAAAAAGTTAACATTTTAAGCCAGGTAGTAGTGAAACATTTTTGGTAGACAAGTCTACAAAAGGATATAGAACCATGGCATCTCCTAGGAGCTAAAGTACAGATGTGTCATCATCTCATTGAATGGGGAATTGGCTTGAGTGTTTGAATGATCTCCTGTTGTTCTGATGTTTGTAGAATTGAAAGTATACATTCTTTCCCCCAACTAATATATTTCTATCCAACTCTCACATGTCCTAAAGAAATAATCTTCCTCACTGATACAGAGTTCCGTGGTCAAGTGATTCCCTAATGCCCCTCACTCTTAGTATTAATTATTTATGAATTTGTGAGAATTGACCGAGAAACTTAAACCTGAATGCAGTGCTTCTCAATATCTCGGAGGCTTTTCCTGACCCCTTGGACAATGCATTGTTTGTCAATGTGATGCAGTCTTAATACAGAAGAGGGTAATATACATATTTTTGCTCATAAGCCAGCAAAACCATTAATCATTTTTGTCAATATATCATTTGCATAGGTTATATTTTGTGGCATGTCTCATGGTCAATATACCAGTATATCTTTGAGAAGGTATGTTCATATCAGCATTATATCACAGCATGTCACTTGAGAGACCTGTGACTATAAAGGCTCATGTGTCATCTTACCCCACAAACATTTGAAACATGACAGGTTACTAGAAGCATGCTGGTGTTGGATATTGGGTAATCTTTAAAACTGAATTCTTATACTATTTCATACTTAGTATTTTCTATGCAGCATTAATGTTACAGCTGTAACTCTCTTATCGTGGCATAAACAGACCTCTAGCATATGAAAATGAAAGGAAAGGTAGTAAGGGTCACTGAGGTGATAATGTCCCATGGAAGTAATGTCAATAATTTAGCAAGTGCCATACAAACTCTATTATCAACAAATTATTTGGGAAAATAATAGTTTTGTTCTTAGAATTGTAAACCAAGCCACCAATGATGTGGGAAAGGGCAAAATCATCATCTTAATGTCATGAGTAACTGCTCGTGTCAAAGGCCAAAACGGCAAGTGATTGCCACAGGAGAGAGAGAGAGAGAGAGAGAGAGAGAGACAATATCTAATTGAATAATTTATTGTATCTAAACTGCTGCTTCTTAAATAAATTTAATGAACGTTCTGAAAATTACTGACAAGTGCTCAACTGCCGATATTATTCAGTGCTTTCCTGTTTTAAATTAGTAGCTTAAAATTTGCCCAGACCACTATTAACCTGTGAATGTAATACTTGTGTGTGAAGGTTACTTTGGAAAAAAAAAGTTTGTTGGCTTCTTCAATATCATAACATCAAGACCTAGTTTCTTATGACAGATAATGTGAGCATTCCACATTAGGCAAACACCCTACTGGAGCAAATTCACACATCATGATAACAGTGCTTGCCAAACAGAAAATACTCGAATACCATAGAATCAGACATTTGGAAAACTACTTGAGGAGAAAAGAGCCAACAGTTTTGGGCAACAGAGAATTCAGAACAATAGTACAGTTTTCTCACCTTTCAGCAACATCAGTTTCTATGAACACAGGCGGCATACAGGTTGGATGTTGTGATTATGGTTTTACGATCATTATTTACCTCTTAATTCCAAACGTTTATTGAATTGAAAGTCCCCTATCTTCCATGATTGGGTTCACATCAGGTTGCCAAAACATAACTTAAGGGGAGATTTTGAAGCTCATATTCCGCTTGGGAACCCTGCAGCCCAATGGTATCAATGTGGACTTCACCAGCTTCAAAATCTCCCCTTCCCCCACCGCATCCCAAAACCAGCCCAGTTCGTCCCGTCCCCCCACTGCACCACACAACCAGCTCAGCTCTTCCACTCCACCCACTGCATCCCAAAACCAGTCCAACCTGTCTCTGCTTCCCTAACCTGTTCTTCCTCTCACCCATCCCTTCCTCCCACCCCAAGCCGCACCTCCATCTCCTACCTACTAACCTCATCCCACCTCCTTGACCTGTCCGTCTTCACTGGACTGACCTATTCCCTCCCTACTCCCCACCTAAACTCTCCTCTCCACCTATCTTCTTTTCTCTCCATCTTCGGTCCGCCTCCCCCTCTCTCCCTATTTTTTCCAGAACCCTCAACCCATCCCCCTCTCTGATGAAGGGTCTAGGCCCGAAAGGTCAGCTTTTGTGCTCCTGAGATGCTGCTGGGCCTACTGTGTTCATCCAGCCTCACATTTTATTATCTCAGATTTTTATATTGTTAGCTTTACACACCATGTCAATAGCATAAGGTGACGGTAATCTTTTATAACTATCAACACATGTCCCGAAAAAAAAGGACAAAACACAAAAAAAGCCAGAATCAACGGACCTAGTGCCAACATATTACAGCTATGCATCCTGAAAAATATGTACCTCAGCAAATGATGCTGCCATAGTAAAGCCTACAAGAGATAGATACCAAGACCAGCCTATTATACCATGTGGAAAATACTGTGGAAACTGCAGTTATGCTTTAAAATGTCAATTTAAACGTCATTTAGAAAGTATATGAATAGGAAATATTTGGAGGGATGTGGGCTAGGAGCAGGCAACTGGGACTAGTTTGGCTTGGGATTATGTTCAGCATGGAATGGTTGGATCAAAGGGTCTGTTTCCATGCTGCATGACTCTATGAATTTCTGATAATGGATAGTTATAGTGTAAAATGGATCCCAAATTCTAGGCATTTGCAAAATTGCACTGTAATGCCAATACGAAAGCTCATTCCCAAGATATTCGACTTGGTAGATTCTAATTTTTCAGCAGTGGCAGAACTACCAATATGCACAGATCTTGGTATGGACAAAATTCATGAGAGTGAAACCTCACCCACAGTGGCGAAACAGATCACACTTGACACAACCAACTACGTCATTAATCTCAAATGCCTGTGCCCACATGATTTCGATGTAATCAAAATTTTAGGATATATGCAGTATTGTATTTTTAAGGATGATGCAATCACATTTCTTGATAATTCTGCCCTGGAGAGATTTGCTCGAGAAGGATGTCCCTTATGTGCCGCAAGCTCATCACCGATATGTCTTCTGTTCTATTAAGCAAATTTGTCGGGAAACCATTGCTTATTACAATACTATAACATCAGCAAAGTCATGATTTTTGAAATACATGCATTGCAAAAATACCCAGGCACATGTCTTTTGTATAACCTAAAACCTGTTATCTTTGGCTCAAAAGTGCTGCCATCTGCACAAGTGAACTACTGTGGTATAAAATGTGAAATATTATTATAAAAGTGGTATTCGGTATCATGTGGGTTCACACACATTTTTGGCAAGAAATTAACGTTAGAATAAATTATTAGTCGTTAGACATGAAATGGCATAAATTGCTAATAAATGCACTGCAATAACATTGAAGTGAGATATAAGCCAGAAACCATGACAATTATGTTTTTCACATTGATTGGATTATTCAAACCATACAAAGACCAAACTATTCGCCTTGACTTACACATTAATGGTCTACACCATGAATGGATGGCCTGGCAGAATTAATGAGGTAGCTGATAAGATTTGTTAATTTTGCCTGCAGGGATGAACTCGGTAAATACAAAAAAGTCACTTCAAGGACAAATAAACAACTCTTCTTGATAAAAGTATTACCCAAGATATCATGTCCATCTAACACTAGAGGCACATTAGCTTTGAATACATGATATGACACATACATGTGAATCTGTGTCATTGCCAGGGATGAATCAGGATATTCAATGATTTGTAAATGTACACAAGGCATGCTAAAGGTATCAACCTCAGCAGTGGAGGAGGCCTCTAAAACCACATAATCTTCCATTCGTTCTTTAAGTGAAAGTAACAACTATCTATATTACACTGGGATGATTATATCCTTTTGAAGGATTACTTCTCTACATTTCCCAATGTTCAACAATTTAGCAAAACAATGAGCATGGACAACACCAGCGTGATGCATACTATTTTCAATTTATTCGAATGGGTCACATCTGATGATAACAGACTGCATGCACTGGCAAGCCATTTCAGGACAAGTGTACTAAGTGGGCAGTGACCCATATAGCATGTTGTAGAGGAAGGTTCTGGGAAAAGGGACCTCAGTTATGGGAAGACACTGGAGAGACTGGGATGTGGAGATGTAATAGAGGGAGGCGATGACCTGATGGTATTATTGATTGACTACTAATTTAGAGACCCAATCAATGTTCTGGAGACTTGGGTTCAAATATTGCCTTGACAGATGGTGGAATTTCAATTCGATAAAAATGTCTGGAATTAATCAATATCAAACCAGTGATCATTAGAAGTAGAGCAGCAAAACTAGATTTCTGCATTGGTTTGGTGTTGCACGAAAATATAGCAATGGAGATTGTTTACTCTTCCCAGCAAGACTTATGTTTGGAAGTATGTGTGAATCTTGCTCAGCAATCAATTGTCTAATCATTCTGAGCCAAAGGATATTACATTTCAAAGACAAGTGAGAATGGAGAAGATACACAATGAGCTGTTAGAGACTACCAAAACTACACATTTGGGCTTATCTTGTAGGAAGCTTCTGGGAAAAGGGACCTCAGTTATGGAGAGACACTGGAGAGACTGGGATGTGGAGATGTAATAGAGGGAGGCGATGACCTGATGGTATTATTGATTGCCTACCAATTTAGGGATCCAATTAATGTTCTAGAGACGTGGGTTCGAATATTGCCTTAGCAGATGGTGGAATTTCAATTCAGTAAAAAAGTCTGGAATTAAAATTCTGATGATCATAAAACTGTTGCCGATCTTTGGAAAAACTCATCTGCTTCACCAGTGCCTTTTAGGGAAGGAAACTGCTATGCTTATCTGGTCTGGCCTACATGTGACTCCAGATCCACAGCAATGTGGTTGATTTTCTGGACACTGAATGCTGGTCTAGCCAGCCATGCATCCTGTTAGTGAGTAAGGAAAAAAAAACAGCATTCAAAAATGCTCAAGTGTTTTAATAGAGTGAGCTGAGAAAATCTCTTTCCTCTGCAAAGTCAGCAGCCAGAGGTCATAGCTTTAAAATTATTGATAAAAGATCTAAAGAAGAAATGAAGAGGAACATTTCCACACAGTGGCTTTTTCAAGCTTGAAATTAACTTGTTGAAGTGATGGAGGACAAAGATTTCACAGGAAGCTTCAAGAGGCAAGTGAATATTTACTTGAATGGACTTAATTTCAGGTTTAGGAAGAAAATATTAGGTGTGGATTGAAATTGGGCAGCTCTTTCTTTCAATGTGTCAGCATAGGCATTGCAGCATTGTTATTCGTTCTTTCTGTGCTTTACAATTCTGAGATTCTAATCTTGTTTGTCTTTCTTAAACTTGGTAGAAATTAAACGAATGAGAATTTGAAGAGCATTTGTCAAGTCTTCTACATATCAAAAAATGCAGATTGGACAATATGCTGTCCTTCACCTTGAGCACATGTACACAATAGTGTTTAACTCTGGATCTTGGTCCCTATTTACTTTTCATTATCTGGTACAAAGGATTGAATGGTAATGGAACAGTATGTAGCCTGTGTTTGGTACTAGTGTCATACAAGTTGAACTGGCTATCAGTGAATATTTCATATATTTTGTGAATCAGTATAGATTGAATACTTCTTCAAGATGGTTGAATTAGAGTACAGACATCGCAGACAGCTGTGCAGATGGAGGAGGTTACAGAGAAATGTCAGATCACAGATTTTGAAAATAAGGATGAAACTTTTCAAATTAAGACATTGGCTAACTGTGCATTAATGTAGATCAGCACATGCTGGGTGATGAGTAAATGGGCTTGAGATATCAATGGCCTTAAATTTACAGAGGATAGAAGCTGGCCAGTTCATGAGAAAAAAAGCTCATAGCTGGAGATCACAACAACATGGAATATGATTACAACAGTAAATGCAAGTGACAAAGCCAGGCAATGTTATGAATCTGCAAATGGATAGCCTTAGTGCAGACAGGTATGTCATGTCACTGTGGATCTCAGCAGAATAGAAAATTGGAATATAGTACATTCTCTGCTCTTGATATTTTTGTGAGGCACAAAGCTGAACAAAATTGAGCTAAGGGTTAAAGTGAATGTAATGATGTTCAACATAAGAAATGAAAGCTCTCCTAAATGAGAGAGCATTCCTTTTCACTGCTTCAATCTTTTCTCTAACAATGTGTTACACAACAGTAAGCTTTCCTTTATAGTGAGGTATCAGGCCTGATGCTAGCACAGATGAAAAAAACCCATACACACTACTTTCACTCAATGTCTTCATAGTTGACCAGTACTACTTCTTGGAAAAAAAAATTCAAAATCTATCCCAGTGCCACGTAATTAAAGAAATCATTTTCAAGATTTCTCTTAGCATGGTGACAATGCTTTGATACACCAGACACAACATATTTGAATATGATGATAATGGTGAAATTATTATACATTAAAAATAAATGTTGCTGTAGTCCTACTGGACTATAGGGCTACTCTTTTGTTAGAGAGGGATGATTGGTCATGGTTTAACCTCAGGATTGCTGTACCTCAGGTGAGCGGAGAGGTTGAGAAGGAGACTCCTTCCTGGTAACTGCAGCCAGTGTGAGAATTGAACCCAACACTGTATTGGCATCACTTTCTGTATTGCAAACCAGCCTTCCACTCAGCTGAGCTAAGCAACCTCACTTATTGTACTTGCCAGTATACTTCAAGTCCACAAACAATGTTTAGTTGATATATTTTCCATTTCATAGTGGAAAAACTTCAGATTAATATTATCTTTATTGGGGGCATGCGACAAGCTCTGCTGCTAGTTTTGTACCCAGTGGGTGTTTTATGGTTCCGATGGCTAGTTGGGCGAGACACCTTCTGATTGTCCCTGTTGTTGTTACAGTCTACAAATATTGTTGCTTCTGCCTCTCTCTATTTGGAAAATTTGGCTATTTTATGTTTATTTAAATATTAAAAATGCCTCATCAGATAAAAAAACAGCTGGCTTAATATAAGTTAGACTTCGGAATGAATTTCAAAGTGTGAAACTGTGTAGGCTTTCAAGTCTCCTATGGATTATTCTTTCCTTACAGTCTCCCCCATTGAGAGCACACACAGAAAATCCATCTGTGTAAATATAAATTTCAATGTCAAACATTGACACTATAGCTAGAGCTAATTTACTGTACTAATTAAATAAAATATTATATTGATAAAGAGATGTAAGACTAACAACATTCACCAGTTAATTTTCTGTTGCTTTTCATGGCATGTATGAAGGAATTTTCTTTGAAATCTCACTTGTGCTTTAATAGTTTCCAAGCTACCTTGGTGGGGATAAAAAATCAGGTTTCAGCAGTTTTCAAATTCTTCTATGATCAAAAGATTTTTTTTGGCACTGCAGCAGCACTTCCCTGGTATTAATATTGTTCTTACTATGATGTTAGATTTTATTAAAAATGAATGTTGATTCTGTAAATGTCTGAAAAAACATATAAATCTTTTGAAAAGATTAGTTGCATAAGTTCCCTACACTCAAAGGCTGCTGTTGTATAAACTTAAATTCCAGGAAGAATCTTAAACATATATTTCTTGACTGGACTGAGAATCACTTTTTTGAAAGACTGAATTAGCTCATTTAACTGAGTGTGGCAAGAATGGGGAATGACTGTGAATCTCATTTAGACTGCCCCTTGTGCACACAGTCAATGTCAACTGACAGCAGCAAAGCTACACTCTCCTCAGTGGTAAATTTTCAGGGACTGAACTGCTCTTGCTTCACTACCATTGTGTGCAATCCACGATCCATGTTTCACAGTAAATGTAAAAACTAACTTGTGAGTCAAATGTTCCTAAAGTCTTGTTTAGTAACATTTGGGAAGCAGCAAGCTTACCTGCATTACTTCAGTCAGAATATTAAATATGCAGAAGTTGACGGCTGGTATCTTAAGCTGTGAATTAATCTTGCGTTGAATGAAATTCATGGCGCCCAGTGATGGAGACTTTACTGACACGATTTCCTGTTCTTCACTTCATGAATTGTGCATACCAGTGCTTTGGCGCCTTATCTCATGGATCACATGACAGATGGAAGCTCTTGGCACTGTCCTTCACCCTGCTGGCATCATCTTGAAACCCCAGCTGCACTTCACTTTTGACACTGCAAGCCAAGGACTGCCTGTCACACTATGGTGGTGGAACATTATCACTCAGCACATGATTCAGGAAGAAATGTTTGAAGCCTCCTTCTTGCAGAGGACTCCACTGTGCTGATGGTGGGGAGGAGGGCTGTTCTTTCTGTTGCTGGCCATTGCAGAAGGCACACCACCAGACACAGACAGCCCTAAAGTCAACAAACCTTGGTGAGAGGTGTGTTCTGTGGTAGTTAGTGATGGCCCTGTGCCGTTGAGGTAGCAAAGAAAAAGTAATGGCGCTTTCCCTTGTGGAGCATAGAATATCATTGACATTTTTCCTGCATTACTCTGTGTTACATTTTACGCAGTGTATAGCACTGATCTAGGCTGCTGAGTCCAGGCTGGCTCTGTCCGGTCAGAAAGCCACCGTGAGTCCACAGGATAAAGCACAGCCCTTTCTCCTCCACCCCATAAAATGTTGGCGCGTGAAATGTGCGTGTGTCCCTATGCACAAAGAGACTTGGCAGAAGCATGCAAGCCATAGGTGATCCTAAGATCCAAAGTAAAGCACTGAAGTGCTGGGCGAGTTGGACTGAAAGTAACTACGATACTGCAATGAGTAGAGCTTTTTTTAAGAAAGGGAATCTCCTCCCATTCATTTTCTAATCATGAAACTGTGCTATAGAGTTTTACAAATCAGATGTTCTCTCAAGCACACATCTTAACATTCTAGCTATATGGTTATCAAGATCTCTCTGAAGATTATAAATGCAAATTCACTTCTAACTACAACTGCTTCTGTTGATATAAAACAAAAGTAAAATCAAGAATTAAAGCTCATTTTGAAGAACCTGCACCAATTCTGAAACAGTGAACACCAGTAGCATACAGCTAAGCCAGAACTTAATTTTACACAATTTTTAGGTATGAGTTGAGGTGTGGTGCCTCAGTTTTGTATTTAGATTGTTTTTGAGAAAGAATGACTAACATAATGCGCTGGAGGTGATTCCAACTTTGTGCAATGATGAAAAACTGGCAGTATCCATTTACTGAGGTCCAGAAGTCAGCTGCATTATTTGCATGTTTACATGCACACTCATAAGTTGGGAGTGCACAATTCAGTTTTGATAGGATTCTCTGGGGCAGTAGAGAAAAGAATCTCAGAACAGCAGCATGCAGTAGCATTTATAGTTAATGCCTAGACATGAGATGACTTTTAAACCAATAGCTAAAATGAGGTATTATGAAAAATCATTATCTTTTGGGACTTAAAAAATGCAAATTAAATGAGATATGTGAAATTCAACAAATTAGAAGATCCATATGCATCAAATGCAAGTAGACACATCCAAAAATAAAAAAAAAGTTATGGTCTTTGCCCATTAAAATAATGTTTATTAATATAATTGATTTGAATTGAAAAATAGCGGCTTTGATTTGTGCCTGATGGGATATCTGCCCTACTTGACAATCTCAAATGTTCAAAATGGAATCCTGAAGATGTTGGAATGAGCACAACCAGTTTTCATCAGTCATTATTCTTGAACCATCAATTTTCTTCAGGCAGGTAGCGATTTTAATGACACTTTAGATACCTTGGTTTCTAAATAGCCTCTTTGTTCTTGTACAAGTATCAAAATATTATGAAGAATAAATGAACAGAACCACTAGGTTCAGATTGCTTAAAAGCAACTGGACCTTCCATCTGAGAAAATGTTGAGTTGCTCTGGGACTTCCACACATTGAGAATATCATAGCCTATTGAAACCACAGACTAAACTTACCTTCTACCTGGGTATTTCCTCTGAAATAAAACAATTTTAATTAGCAGGCTGTTCAAGGGTATTCAGTTTAAATAAAACTCAAAATAGTCCTTATGGTAGCTATTACAATGTGATGTTATTATTTTAACATCTGCTTTTCTGTCATTTTGAGTTTAAAAATAAAATTGTTTCTTAATCCCTTGAGCTGGCTGTGGGTAGTTATTTTTCGATTTTGGCATTAAAGCACAGTGTTAAATCGTTTCCTGACTCTGTTGCAGATAATTGGTAACCTTGGGCCTCTGGAACTGATCCTCAACACACCCAGTCACCACAGGGTCCACCATGGTGAGTCTGTCCTCATAGAATGGACTTCTGTCTTGTAAAACGTGTAATTTTTCCGGCTGTCTGGAAATCTGTCAGCAAACATCTTCCAGGTTATACTTTTTATTTTATTGAACAGTTTTGGAATGATTTCAGAAATGCACTGTATTGAAAGAATTAAATTCCAACCGAATAATTATATTTAGCAGGAATTCTACGTTTAAAACAAGGATTGTATTTGGATCAGGATGTTGTTAACCATATGCCAAAAGCAGGCAGTTTACAAAATTTTCCCAGAAATATTTATCCAGATACTCAATTGAATAACAATCACACAAAACATGACAGAGAAATTAATTTAATTATTTTTAAAGTCTAAAAGCAATTAGCTATTGCCCCAGTGAGATTCATCATTGTACTGGCAATATTTACTACACTGATAATGTGGTGTGTTTAAAAAAAAATTTGTTGAGTAACATTCTACCTTAATTCAGGAATTATAAAAATGGGTATGAATTTGGTCTCAATTAAGTAGCTGGTTACCAGAACCTTCAATTCAGCATATCTTACCATCGTTCTGTGTTCCAAACTAAGACTTGGACAACTGATGGTAAAACAGTACAAACTGGTTCCAATTTAAATACTTACAACTAGTAAGATAATTATTCAATATTACCATGACCAAAATAACCTCTGCTTCTCCTGTTCATGTATCCAAAATGAATATTTTCTACATTCTTTCACAAAATGCCCTATGCGGATGCTGTTTCCCATGGTAGGCCTCCAGTTTGGATATTCATCCATAACACAACTTTGGAAAACATAAGTGATAATGGGAACTGCAGATGCTGGAGAATCCAAGATAATAAAATGTGAGGCTGGATGAACACAGCAGGCCCAGCAGCATCTCAGGAGCATAAAAGCTGACATTTTGGGCCTAGACCCTTCATCAGAGAGTGGGATGGGTGAGGGTTCTGGAATAAATAGGGAGGGAGGTGGAGGAGGACCGAAGATGGAGAGAAAAGAAGATAGGTGGAGAGGAGAGTATAGGTGGGGAGGTAGGGAGGGGATAGGTCAGTCCAGGGAAGACGGACAGGTCAAGGAGGTGGGATGAGGTTAGTAGGTAGGAGATGGAGGTGCGGCTTGGGGTGGGAGGAAGGGATGGGTGAGAGGAAGAACAGGTTAGGGAGGCAGAGACAGGTTGGACTGGTTTTGGGATGCATGGGTGGAGGGGAAGACCTGGGCTGGTTGTGTGGTGCAGTGGGGGGAGGGGACGAACTGGGCTGGTTTTGGGATGCAGTGGGGGAAGGGGAGATTTTGAAGCTGGTGAAGTGCACATTGATACCATTGGGCTGCAGGGTTCCCAAGCAAAATATGAGTTGCTGTTCCTGCAACCTTCGGGTGGCATCATTGTGGCACTGCAGGAGGCCCATGATGGACATGTCATCTAAAGAATGGGAGCGGGAGTGGAAATGGTTTGCGACTGGGAGGTGCAGTTGTTTATTGCGAACCGAGCAGAGGTGTTCTGCAAAGCGGTCCCCAAGCCTCCGCTTGGTTTCCCCAATGTAGAGGAAGCCACACCGGGTACAGTGGATGCAGTATACCACATTGACAGATGTGCAGGTGAACGTCTGCTTAATATGGAAAGTCATCTTGGGGCCTGGGATAGGGGTGAGGGAGGAGGTGTGGGGGCAAGTGTAGCATTTCCTGCAGTTGCAGGGGAAGGTGCCGGGTGTGGTGGGGTTGGAGGGCAGTGTGGAGCGAACAACGGAGTCATGGAGAGAGTGGTCTCTCCGGAAAGCAGACAAGGGTGGGGATGGAAAAATGTCTTGGGTGGTGGGGTCAGATTGTAGGTGGCGGACGTGTCGGAGGATGATGCGTTGTATCTGGAGGTTGGTGGGGTGGTGTGAACGAGGGGGATCCTCTTAGGGCGGTTGTGGCGGGGGCGGGGTGTGAGGGATGTGTTGCGGGAAATACGGGAGACGCGGTCAAGGGCATTCTTGACCACTGTGGGGGGAAAGCTGCGGTCCTTGAAAAACTTGGACATCTGAGATGTGCGGGAGTGGAATGCCTCATCGTGGGAGCAGATGCGGCGGAGGCGGAGGAATTAGGAATAGGGGATGGTATTTTTGCAGGAGGGTGGGTGGGACGCGGTGTATTCTAGGTAGCTGTGGGAGTCGGTGGGCTTGAAATGGACATCAGTTACAAGCTGGTTGCCTGAGATGGAGACTGAGAGGTCCAGGAAGGTGAGGGATGTGCTGGAGATGGCCCAGGTGAACTGAAGGTTGGGGTGGAAGGTGTTGGTGAAGCGGATTAAATGTTCGAGCTCCTCTGGGGAGCAAGTGGCGGCGCCGATACCATCATCAATGTACCGGAGGAAGAGATGGGGTTTGGGGCCTGTGTAGGTGCGGAAGAGGGACTGTTCCACGTGAGGCAGGCATAGCTGGGGCCCATGCGGGTGCCGATGGTCACCCCCTTAGTCTGTAGGAAGTGGGAGGAATCGAAAGAGAAGTTGTTGAGGGTGAGGACGAGTTCGGCTAGGCGGATGAGGGTATCGGTGTAGGAGGACTGATCGGGCCTGGGGGCAGGAAGAAGCGGAGGGCCTTGAGGCCATCTGCATGCGGAATACAGGTGTATAGGGACCGGACGCCCATAGTGAAAATGAGGTGTTGGGGGCCAGGGAATTGGAAATCTTGGAGGAGGTGGAGGGCGTGGGTGGTGTCACGGACGTAGGTAGGGAGTTCCTGGACCAAAGGGGAGAAAATGGAGTCCAGATAGGTGGAGATGAGTTCGGTGGGGCAGGAACAGGCTGAGACAGTGGGTCGACCAGGGCAGGCATGTTTGTGGATTTTGGTAAGGAGATAGAAACGGGCCACGCGGGGTAATCTGACTTTTCTTTCAAATAAAATTCCATAAATACTAGCCTTGTTTATATGATGAGATTTATATATTGCAATGCAAGTAAAGAAGTAATGTTCTAAATTGAGTGATGGAAAAGATATTGTTTTATATTTTGTTTTTTGATCCAGGCTTTAAAATAATTATACTATTGTAAAAATATGCATTAGGTTAAAATGCAAAGTTTTGGAATACATTAATATTATCGAACCTGAACCTAGAATCTGAAAAGCCTGCACTTTAAAGCATCCTGTTTCTTCTTTCCTTACTGGATCGGCAGCTTCATCCAGTGCTGAAAATCATGTTATTGTCCCTCTGGCTTCCCAGAGTCCACCTGTCCTCATTTATTCAAAGGTCAATGCATTTTCTGGCCATTGACTAGCCAATCAAATGGGAAAACTGGGCAGTGCAGTCCGTAGCCCAGCCATGCCTGTTTGAAATTCAAAAGTTATCTGGATTGTGGGATCTGAACCCCTTTAAAAATATAGCTCAAAACAAAGAAAATCAGTAATCAGATTAAATTAGTTTAGAAGAAGAGTAGTGACAACCATAGATTAATTCAGAGGATTAGTTTAGTTTGTGATTGGATGGACCAAGGGGTTTGTTTCCATGCTGATTGACTCAATGACTGTAGGAGATGGTGGCACAATAGCATTGCCTTTAGACTGGTCCTACAAACCATATTTTGTCCCAGTTATGACAACCAGAGGAGAGTTTCCCCCATTCCCATTGATTCCAATTTTGTTGGAGTTTTTTGATTCCACACTCAGTCAATTGTGACCTTAACATCAAGGGCAGTTACATTCACTTTATCTCTGAGAGATACAGCACAATACATTGTCAAGCAACAGTGTAATATAGTCACAAATAGTCATGAAAAATCAGACCTGTATAGATAATATTTCAGATAATGCCGTCAATACCCCTGTATTTCCTATCCCAGTGGCAGGACAGACCCAGTCGAGGTGGCAGCATAATAGTGTACAGTCTGGAAGAGATTGTTCTGGGGGTCCATAATATTTACTCCAGGACCCAACATGTCTCACAGCATCAGACCAAACATGGGCATGGAAACCTCCTGCTGATTACCACCTACTGCCCTTCTCCGTCAGTTGATAAGTCTGTGTTCTTCCATGTTAAACACCACTAGAGATAGCACAGAGGGTGGAAAAGGTGCAGAATGCACTCTAGATGCAGAGCTTCAATATCCATGCCCAAGAGTGGCGCTGTACTTCCATGTGTGACTGAGTTGGCTGAGCCCTAATGTACACAACTGCTAGATTGGGTCAGTAACAAGTGGTGAGGAAACTCACAAGAGGGAAAAATAAGTCACTACTTGACCTCATGATCATCAGTCTACCTGTTGCAGGTAAGTACATCCTTGCATTATCAATAAGAGTGATTAACGCACAGTCGTGGTGGGGATAAATTTCCTATTTATACTAATGTCTCCTCATTTATGCTATGGTAATAGTATTGTCATTGGCCTGGAGATTGAGAGGTTCATGCTGAAACTGTGTGAAGGTGGATGTAAATTCCATGGTAGTGCCTGATGGAATTTACATTTCAAAAATAAATCTGAAATATAAAATTAGTCTCTGTCACCCTGTTATCACTCCTCTGTCTGGTTCAGTAATGGCCTACAGGGAGGGAAGAATGCTATCTTGAACCAACCTGACCGATTCCAAGTTTGGGTGACTGAATGGAGTTTGCATATTCTCCCCATTTCTGCATGGGATTCCTCCAGGTGCTGTACTTTTCTCCCACTATACAAAGATGTGCAGGCTAGGTGGATTGGCCATGCCGAATTGCCCACGGTATCTAGGGGCATGCAGGTTCGGTGGACTAGCCATGGTAAATGCAGAGTTACAGAGATAGGGTCTGGGTTGGATATTAATTGGACGGTCAGTGTAGACTTGATGGGCTGAATAGCCTGATTTCATTCTGTAGGGATTCTATGATTTGACAAAAATGGGCTGGATGGAGACCAGATGTGAAGAACTGGGAAGAGAGGAGTAGCAGTGGAGAGGGGGATGGGTTACAGCTGCTTGGGGATGGAACCAAGTGAAGAAAGACAACCACTACCTCAGCAGGGAGGATTGTTTTTCAAATGTGCGGGTTATTTAAGAAACTGTCTTTCTCCCGCAGCCCCCCACATCTGTATTTCTTGTAAGGAGAAATGGAGAGCTGTGGAGTAGTCTCGCCTGTCTCTCAGTCTGTGGGATTTTGGTAGCAATGGTTTTGTGGAGTGATGTTTCCTCCACCAAGATCAATGTGAAAAATGAAATGCCGAAATCTGTTTTGGCTTTTCCGTTGCTTTTCTTTGTACACATAAGATGAAACTTGGAGGTAGGTCATGACAGCATCCAAAGGGAGGAAGAAAGACACGTCTGGATTTTGGACACGGTCACAAAACTATATTCCGTGGATATTTTCCACACTTGTTGAGTTTCAGAAGAGAAACAAACCACAATTCAATTTGCATTACTTGATCTCAGGGGGCTGATAAACTCAGCTTCAATCGTTGCTTTCTTGCAAACTCCAGACGTTTCATTATTCAGTCTCCTCCCTCCCATGGATAGCATAATTTAGCTGGCAGAAACTCCATCCACATTATGTAGAACTGCCTAGTTCAAGATTTCACGTATTGATTTGTATCAGTCTGGATATAGGCTTGGGCTGAAGTCTGCTGTCCAGTTGATTTATAGCTATTTAGAAGTATACTGTGATATTTCAGAAGTAATATGTGGAGCAATTTCACACTGAAACAATAAGATTTCCAACACAGAAGCAAGGCTTTCATCTCAATGCATTTTGCTCAAGCAATCCCTATCTAATCCTATTGACTTGATTTTTCTGCATAGTCCTGTAGCTTCCCTTTCAAGTCATAATCCAATCTACCTTGAAAAGGAGCAATGGTCTCTGCCTTCCTGTGTCGAAATGCTCCATGTTTCAGTAACTCACTGTAAACGAGTTATTTTTTGCTGTCTAAGTAACTATTTTAAATTGAGGATCCCCTTGTCGCTGACCCCTGATCAAGGGAAATAACTTCTCCCTGTTGAGTATCAAATCCACATCGTTTCATGAAACTCAATCAAGTGCGCTGTTAGCTTACAATACTCTAGTGGATACAGAATTATAGGGCACAGAAGGAAAGCATTTGGCCCATCAAGCCCACACCAGCTCTTGAAATACCTATTCAATTAGTCCCATTCTCTGGCAGTTTCCTTATTGTCCTGCAGTTTAGTTCTCCTTAAATTATTGATCCAATTCTTTTAAAAGTCATGATTGAATCTCCTTCCACCTTTGTGGACTGTACATTCCAAACCATAACATGATGCATAAAAAAAAACTCATCTCTCCTTTGCTTCTTCTGATAATTTTATTAAACATGTCCCCTTTAGTAACCAACCCTTCTGCCAGTCCAAGATAATAAAATGTGAGGCTGGATGAACACAGCAGGCCAAGCAGCATCTCAGGAGCACAAAAGCTGACGTTTCGGGCCTCTGCAGTTCCCATTACTTCTGCCAGTCCAAACAGGTTCTCCTTATTTATTCTGACTAAAACTGTTCAGGATTTGAACACTTCCAAAAGTCTTCCTCGAGTGTATCTTTATAAATATTATTCTCCCAACCCTAGCACCATGCTGGTGGCTGTCATTGTGCACACACTACAGTGCTGATGCCCTCTATGTAAAAGAGCATCCAAGAGTGTATGCAATTATCTCATGGGAGGTGCATCAATGTTTTGCGTAAATTCATCATTATATAGAAGCAGGTGATTTACTCTTGAAGTTGAGGCAATTCAGTTCATTGTGTCGATTTACAATCTTATTGTTTGCTGAGGATGCTGAAGTAGGAAAATTGGCAAACAGGGCGTAGAGCTTTAAAAGACTGTTGGATTCCTTTAACTACAAAACACTGAAGATCAATGCTGGTTCAGTGTACTTAAATGAAGCAGGACTAGTAAATAATCTAAGGTTCAGTTTTTTTTCAAAGGCTTAATGTAGGTGTCCTCATTTGACCGATTAATTACAGCAATACATAGCTACACGCCATTTCATTTACAATGTGCAAACTGGAGTGGCAGTGGTTGCCTGTGAGATGGTGTACATTCTGGTTCCTGGCTCATTACCATGCTCAATTCTTAAAATGATATCACAATATCCCTTTTTTCTCCGATGTGCATCAGGAGTGAAAGAATATGTACATTAGGATCGTTGCAAAAAAATTTGTTCACTGGAAATGAAGACGTAAAGAATTTAAGATTTTAAAAGTCTGAGGTTGTTTAACATTTTGGTGGGTTCACAATCCTTCCAAGTCTCATGATGGTTTAACCTTCCTGAGCTCTGGACTTTTCAGACTTCTATGTGCATATTTTGTCTGTTGTTCGATTTGATTATTGTCATGAGGGACTTCCACATTTTCACTTTCTGAGCTTTCCTTTTTCTGTGTTCAATGCACAATTCTGCTACAGTAAAGTGCCTCGAGTTAAATTCTGTTCCTATTCAATGTTGCTCAGTTAGACATTGTAACCTCATACCAAACATTCTAGGTAACTTTGCAGGTAACCGGGTTCCCCGCGCAGGATGAGTGACCTATACATTTCTGTCCACTGCACAGATTAGACAGTTTTGTACCTCTATGTCTGTCCTGTACTATTTTCATTCTCCCTTGTTTGTCAATAATTTCAAAAAATATCTCTGAAAAATTGGACAGGTTGACCAATCGTACCTTCCCCAAATAAAATCTCAGCTGATGATTGCTAAGCTTATATCCAGAAGTGTTGCTGTTAGGATTGGCTCAGAATTATACGGATCCTGTCTAGTTTATCTGCAACTCATGATTAGCACTTTAATGATATATGTTATTTGTTTGGCGAGACCTTTGGATCTATTATAATGTTGTGAGGTTATCACATGGTTTATGCTCCAATCGACAAAACTTATCTAAAAGACCTGCCAGTGTGCTGTTGCCTGTTGTCCAAACTGGCCATGACCCCTAAAGTAATCATGATTGTACTGAATATGGTACTCACTGAAGTATCCTTTAATTGTCTGACGAGTAGAAATGTGGAAAGGTAGTCTGTGATGAGGAGGAAATCATCACTATGTATGGTCAATATATCGTGTTAGTTTGAACCAAGGAAATGATGGTATATTGAGGATGTTGAGTTAATAATGTTAACGTGCTGGTGGGTCTGGCATCCTTTGCATATTTTCATTATTTCCTCAATGTCATTTTTGATACTTGAACAATACACATTATTCCATGTCAGGTATCTTGTTTGCTCTGTGCCTGTATGGTCCTGATGTAACTGTGTGATATGTCATGTCAAAGAGGCTTGTGCAGAATTACGTGTTTCCTTAGAAATATTGCACTGCCAAAGATAGTTAGTTCATCTCTGTTGACCAAAACCTTGAAACTGTCTGGAATCTCAAGTGTCATATCAATCCATCGTTCTCTTCAAACTTCTGCAATATCTTCAACCAAAGACCATTCATCATTTCTTTCTAAAGTTGGTTGCCTTTGGGTTGACCAAAACCAATCAACTGACATTGAGCACAGCTTCCACTTCAATACCTATGTTGTATAATGGAATTTCTGCATTCCCGATTCCTATAATCTGTCTATCTGAAATGATCATTTGAGACCAAATTGGAGTAGACATTGAAGTTGTGCCCCTGACCTTTTAGCAGAAGTCCTTGTACTCCATGTTTTGTGCCTTTCTCTTACTTTTGCCATATCAGTTCCATTTGTTTGTCATTGACTTCCACATTGAATTGCTTACCAAAAAATAGCTACATATAAAACCTTGGTAATGCCAGAAAACAGGAACAGCACACAGGTAAGTGGAATGCAATGTCCTGCATTGCACAGAAGCTGCAAGAGTGCAGTGACTCATGCAATTGTCTGGCAGCTGCCATAGACAAGGTAATAGCTGCCATGAGGAGCTAGGCCCAGTCCTCTCAGGGTCTGTAGGAGAGGTGCATACATGTCAGCCATTGATCTTTGGGACTGAAGACATGGCGAGAGAGAGATGTGGAACCTGGCGGGAACTCTGGACGTCTTGTCTTCATAAGACAGGGAACGAATATGGCAAGTAGAGTGCCATGGCTTCTGTTGACACCATTGTCCTTTGACCTACAACAGCCTTATCCTTTCCCTGTGCTCTGCATCCAAGCATGTTGGTCTGAATGATGTGGTCAGCAATCATGGAGCCAATACATTAGGATGGTCAGGAATTAGGGACCCTGTAGGCCAGAGTCCTGTGTAGCATATGGGTGCACATATAATGTTGGTTCCATGCCAAGGGCCTCCAACCCCTTCTTTCACAGGTCAAAATATTTACCCCACTCTCTGTATGTTTGTCACCATTTTTGTTCCCATTATGCGCTTGCCATTTTGCAGTAAATTGGAATCTGACATTGAGCATTCTTCAGCCAGTAGCTTCAAGTCTCCATGTGGCAGTGAGGCACAGGACATCCAGATCCGCAAAGGCTTCATAATTCTCCTGGTCCCCAGACAACCCGTTTGCATGAGCCTGCACTGCCCCCTAGCCCTGTCCCCAGTTCCTGGACTATGTGTTGGCCATGCCTGGTGTGGTCATGCACTATCCCGTTTTAAAGTCAAAGTACAAACATCCATGGAAGACCACTCCCCACATATCCACCCACTGTCATATGGCACCATTACCATCCATATTCTACTGTATCCTTCCCTTAGCTGCCTGGTTTTTTGACTGCAACAATTTTCATGGAGAGTGTGAGCCCGCAGGTAGCCCTATGCTAGCAAATGCCCAAAAACCAAATGTGCAGCCTTGTGATGTAATATGCCCCAGAAAAAAGCATCAATGAAAGCACAAAAAACATAGTTAGCAGCAAGGTCTAATCCTTGAGGTTTGGTGCCTCTTCATCTGCGCAAACTGCCCTTGCAGCAGCCTTTCAATGCCAGTTCCAAGTGCACCCTGCAATGCAACTCTATACTTCCTGCAAGTGGATCAGAGAGGTACCATGATGGTCATGAGGTGTTAGCAAGTGTCAAGTGCCAATGTCCACAGTTGAAGGGTGCACAGTACCTTAAGATACTAGTTGGCGCTGAGCAGAATGAGGATGGGTGTTGGTTGCTGCCAGTGGTGAGCTGAAGTCAACGGCTACCTGCTCTGACTTTAGTGATGAGAATTTGCGATGTTCAGCTTATTCAGTAAATTTGGTAACATAGGATGCAGAATATTAATGATATGACAAATAAGGTGTTTAACTAGCTATAATTTCCCTTAATTGGCAACTCACTGAAAGAACCCCACGATGTCAGTTGGCAAAAGCATAAAAGATGCAGCAAAAATGCTCCCAGTACAATAAAGCACTCAGTAGGTTTCTTGTCCAATTCTGTAACAAATCCCATCATCGTCCATGTTCTCTGATTTTGCTGTCTGTGTGGGCAAGCTCAAACTGTTAAAATATTTTGGCACTATCGCTATCATATGGCAAAAGAAAATTAGCAAAGACGGGCTTAAGACCAAAATCAACACAGGATTTCCAACAGTTTAGCTACACATCCTTCACGATTCCAACTGGTAGGATGTTTACACCAGTTCCTGTGTTGACATTGGTTTTGAGCCTGTGTTTGTTCATTTTCTTTGGGCATATGACACTAGTGTTGGCAAAAGAAGTTAACTATTTGACTTTGTAAATGTGGCACATTGTGTGTACAATGTGAAAACGCCTACTCACCTTTTGGTTTAATGTTCTTCCACTCTGGAGCCTCACCTTGGATTGTTTTGCTGCTAACTATGTTTTTTGTGCTTTCATTGCTGTTTTCTGGGGCACACTACATGGTTTCTACCAACATGCTTTCTCTTTGTATTATGGCCTCTGGGATTAGCTTTCTTGCTCAGCTGGGCTGAGTGTCCATGCACACCACATGACTTATAAAGATCTGAAAACACATTAAACCTCTGAGGTTTGAGCAACAGAACACAGTTTCCATGCAATGTCCTTGCTTTCTGTGATCTTGACTTCTGCACCAATACTGGAAGCCACACCCAGTTCAGATGTTTTCTGTCTGAACCAGCATTCCCTCTAACTTTGGAACAAAATAACGTTGGAACTGGAATGCAATGCCACTATCGCATGTTGCCAGTGATCACTGAGCACAAGTGTAGATGGACCATTGGTCTCAACATCGTGATGTTCTCTTTCTCCAAAAGACCTTTCTCAAAGGCCTGTGAAAACTAGTTCCATTACCCACTTACACAGCTTGGTCACTGAGCCATCACAGAACTTGCTTTGCCAACTGATAAAATAAGTAAGTGATTGGGATGGCACGGTGGCTCAGTGGTTAGTACTGCTGACTCACTGAACCATCCACCATTTGTCTTGCTGACAGCTGATGAAACAGCTGGCTGTACCCCATTCTCGAGAGCCCCATTACAATCTTTGACTTGGAACCTGACATACCTCTCATTCCAGTAGAGCCAGTAACAGTAACAGAAATCCAACTAACAATATGATATTCCCCTAAGAGTACCCCCACCCCTCCCCTCACCACCCCTAACTGTATCCAAAATGGCATTTGGGATGGGGATAGCTGCAGAAGACTCCTGCACCTTCTGCCAGTCCTAGCGGTCAACCATCTACCTGACTGTATCTGCAGCATCTCCACCTTCCTGAAACTGCTATCTGTCACATACCCTTGCTGCAGTAAATTCCTCATTGGCAGTAACTGCAGATCCAAGTGATTTAGAAGATCAAGTGCTCATTTGAAATATACATTGTATAGTTGCACGTTGAATATAAACTGCAAAGAGTCTGTGGTAAAATTGTTTTGTGGCGTGACCTTGGTATTTTAATTCTTATTTGGTTTGCTTGTATAACTGAGTGGCACACTTCACACGTTTAATTGTTAAACTAACTTGTGTGTTTCTGCAAAACCATTCCTTTAGGACGGAACCATTACTGCATCGACAAGAATTATGCTGGAACTCTTATCATTTGGGACAGGATTTTCGGTAAGTAGAACCGACTAGTCTGTTTTAGTAGAAATTCAGTTCTCTAAAAGACTATTCATTGGGACAGTGTGCAAGACATAATATTGTCTAGTTAAAAGCTCTACATTACACGTATCCTTCAGATTGAACAAATTGAAACCAAGAAAGTTTTCATAAATGCACAATAACTAGAAAGACAAGTCAAATGGCTTGGTTCTTTCCCTACCATAGGAGACTCAAAGAACAGTATCTCATTTTCCATTTAGAGTTCCTGTGGCCTCTAGCATTCAACCTCATTTTCAATAACTGTACAACCTGGATGCTTTTTACCTACTCCCACAACAAGGTCCTGTCATGACATGGTTGCTTTCAGCACAACCAACCCATTCTCTCCTACTTTCAGCTCTTGTTATCGCTTATTCAGCTTCTGTTCTGTCCTGGCCTACTGTCAATAATCCCTTGTCTGCCTCTGCCTTTCATCTCTTTCTTTGTCTCTGTCTCTGTCACTCTGAGCTCCATCTCCACCTATCTTTTCACATTTCCCATCAACCTCATCTTAACGTAAATGCCACTTTTCTTTAGCTGTCAGTTCTGATGGACAGGCACCAGACTGAATTTGTTAACTCTGCTTTCTTCCTAAAGACACTGGCAGAGCTGCTGAATTTTGCCAGCAGTTTCAGTTACAGTAGCAGGTTATACTAGACTTAGTATTACAATATGACAGAATTAATCGATGATCTCCAAATGAAGACACCCCTAGTTAGCAGCAACCACAATATGATTGAAGTCTACATTCATTTTGAAAGGGAGGAGTGTTCATTTAAGATTAGTATTTTAATCTTGAATAAAGGCATCTATGTGGGCATGAAATCTGAACCAGCTGAAGTGAACTGAAGCAAGCGTACTCAGCTAAGGAGAGATCAGCTGAAAGGCAATAGCAAACACTTGAGAGGAAATTTTGGAAAACTCAAAGAATATTCTTACTGTAATGAAGAAAAATCTAAGTGGAGGTCCTGCCGTTTGTGGTTAGATAAATAAGTTAAGGAAGATATCACACTGAAGGAAAAAACATATAACTGTTCAAAGATGAGTGGCAGGCCAGATGATTGGATAGAATGTAAAGAACAACAAAATTGCTTCAAGATTTTTCAGGAGAAAGGAAGAGAGGAAGCTAGCTCAAAATTTAAAACTGGACAGCAAGCGTTTGAGTAAGTATGTAAAACAGAAAAATGTAAGTAGAGTGATGGTCCTTGAGACAGGGGAGTTTAATAGTCCATGACAAGGAAGTTGCAAATGAGATGAATAAACATTTTGCTTCTGTCCTCGCCATAGAGGGTACAAAAAAAGTTCCAATACAGGTAGTTCTACTATAATGTGTGTTTCATCAATGCAAATTGGCTGTAATATGATTGATGAAAAGTGGACAGTGTTTGGTTAATGTGAATTTTGTGCTGTACAGCTATAGCAATTGCCCAATAACGTGATCTTCTATAAGCATGATTTTCTACAGTGCGAGGTCTCACAAGAACACAACTATGGTGTTATAAGAGAACTACCTGTAATAGCCTCATTTCAGGAGGTGGTAAGGAAGAGAGGAACTTAATGAAATTACAGTCACAAGGGAAATAGTACTGAGTAAACTATTGAAGGTGTGGGAAGGATAAACTCTCAGATCCTGATGGATTTCATCCTAGAATTGTAAAATTAGTAGCGATTGAGGTAGTAGATACGTTGGTGTTGATTTTCCAAAATCTGCTAGATACTGGAATGGTTCCATGTGACTGAAAAACAGCAAATATAAACCCACTACTCAAGAATTTTGAGAGGCAGAAGCAAGAAAATACAATACACTTAACATTTGTTGTGGGTAGGGTTTGTCATTAAGGAGGTATATCTTAGAAAAGGCCTAGGAAATCCCAACAAAACTGAACTTAATGGAGAAGATTCAGGTTAGTTTTGTGAAAGGGAAATCATATATAAGCAATTTGAAGGAGTTCTTAGAAGGATTAACATGTGCTTTGGATAAAGGACTACAGTACCCCTAAGTACTGGAGACATACTATACTTGGGTTTCTGAAAGGTATAATACAAGTAGAAACATGGACATTTATTGCATAAATTGGAGGTGTAGGGAATAACATATTAGTAGAGATAGAAAGTTGGCTGACTGCCAGAAAACAAATTATGTATGAATGCATCTCTTTCTGATTAACAGGACGTAACAAATGGGGTTCTGCACATATCTGGTCTGGGCCCTCAGCTTTTTACAATTTACAACCAGGACCTAGATGTGGAAAGAAAGACCTGTTGGCTAAACTTATAGATAAGAGAAAGCTATGTAAGAAAGTATGTGGTGAAGAGAACATAGCAAGTTTGCACTGAGTTAAAGAATTAGAATTAGAATTAACTTTATTGTCATGTGTACTCGAATGAGTACACTACCAGTCACCACTTATGGGGCTATCTTAGTACAAAGCTACCTAGGTACAGATTATTTAGTACAAATTCTGAGGGGAAAAAATGAAAAATCAAGAAATATAAAATCCAGCATTACAGACATAGGAATAAATTAGAAAAATAAAGAAATAAGTTGATCAGATCAACTTTAAAAAATAAGAAGAGCAGTAGGTCATTCTACCACTCTCAAGCCTGCTCCATCATGCAATCGGATCATGGCTGTTTCAATATTCCTCACGTTTACTCTCCTGCCCTTTCCCTATATCCCTTGATTCTCCTATTGGTCAAAAATCTACCATCTCAAACTTAAATATATACAAGTATTCTGCACCCACAGCTGCCTATAGCAATGACTCTCAACCCTCTAGGAGCAGAAATTCCTCCTCATTTCCATCTTAAATTGGCTCGCCTTTATTGTGAGACTATGTCCTCTGGTCCTGGACTCGCTCGTGAGGAAAAATATCCTTTCAGCATTTACCCTGTCAAGCCCCATGTTGATCCTAAATGATTTAATGAGATCACCTCTCATTCTTATAAACTTCAATGATTACACTCCCAGCCTGTCTAGCCTTTGCTCATAAGATAATCCCTCGAGACAAGGAGTGATCCTAGTGAACTTTCTGTAAACTTCCTTCAACGAAATGATAGCTTTCTTTAAATGATGTTACCAAAACTGCTCACAGTACTCCATGTATGATCTCTCCACCTCCTTGCGCAGTTACAATAAGACTTCCTTACTCTTATAATTTAATCCCCATGAAATAAGGGCCAATATTCCATTAGCCTTCCTGATTACATGCTGCATCAGGGTGCTAGCTTTCTGCGTTTCATGCAGAATTACACCAAAGTCCCTTTGACTTACAGCTTCCTACAAATTTTTCTCCACTGAAAAAATCGCCTGCCTTTTTGTTCTCCCTTCTAGAATGAACAATTTTATACTGTCTCGTTATACTCCATTTGCCAACTTTTTGCCTACCTACTTGACCCATCAATATCTCTCTGTAAACTATTTGTATCCCTCTCACAGCCTGCCTATCCACTTCATTTCAAGTCATCTCCAAAACTGGTGACATTACATTCATTTCCTTCATCCATCTCATTATATATTTTGGAAACAGTTGTGGTCCTGGCACTGATCCCTGTGGAACCCCACTGGTCACAGGTCACCAACCTGCAAAAGAAACACCTTATTTACACTCACTATTTCCTGCCCATAAGCCAATTCTCTATCCATGCTAACATAATACTTCCAACATTGTGGGCTCTTATGAATTAGCCTTTGGTGAGGTATCTTGTTGAATGCCTTCTACAAGTTCAAGTACAACACAGTTATTGTTTTCTCTTTATCCACTTTTGTTAAGACTTCTAACAAAAAGCTGTTATAAATTAGTTAGAAATAACAAGGTGTAGAGATGGGTGAACACAGCAGGCCAAGCAGCATCAGAGGAGCAGGAAGGCTGACGTTTCGGGCCTAATTTCTTCAGAAATTGCGGGCCTTCTTCAGGCTAATTCATAACAGCCCACAATGTTGCAAGTATTATGTTAGCATGGACAGAGAATTGCCTCATGAGCAGAAAATAGTGAGTGTAAATAAGGTGCTTCTTTTGCAGGTTGGTGACATGTGACCTTCCTGCTCCTCTGATGCTGCTTAACCTGCAATGTTTGTCCAGCTCCACACCTTGTTATCTCAGATTCTCCAGCATCTGCAGTTCCTACTATCTCTGAATAAATTAGTTAGATCTGATTTAGCTTTGATGGAGCCATGCTGGCTCTACTTGGTTAGATTATGATTTTCCAAATGTTCTGCTATTACTTCCTCAATAAATGACTCCAATACTTTTTGGTAATCACCTGCTTTGTCCTCCCTCCCTTTTTAAACAGAGTGTCACATTAGCAGTTTTCCAATCCTCTGGTACTTCTCCAGAATCGAACTGTTTTTGGAAAAATTACAACTAAAGAAAGCACCATTGCTGTAGCTACCTCTTTTAGGATGCCAGGATGCAAGTCATCGGGGCAGGGGACTTACCTGTCTTTAACTCTTATTAGTTTGTCTAATACTACTTCTCTAGTGAACATGGTGGTATTTAATTACTCTCCCCATTTGTTGAGTGAGTGGACAGAAATATGGCAGATGATATATAACATGAAGTTTGATAGGAAGGAAAAATATGCGGAGTATTACTAGAATGGCTAATGATGCCAAAAACTCAAGGTGTAGAGCATTCTAATTGTTTTGCAGCATGAGTCACAAAAGTTAGTGTACAGTTACAGCAACCAATCAAGAAGACTAATGGAATGTATCCTTAATATGAGAGATACTGAACATAGAAGTGAATATGTTATTCCTCAGGTACATAGAGCACTGGTGAGACTAGGTCTTGAATATACGTAGTTTTGGCCTCTTTATTTAGAGAAGATTGCAAATGTCTTATGGGCAGTTTAGAAGATGTTTAGCAGATTAATACCTGGAATAAATGGGTTATCTTATCTTCCATTATAGTTTAGAAGAGTTAGTAACATCCCATTGGCCTTCCATTGACCCAGTGTACAATTCTACCCCATGACCCTAATAATATGACTCACTTCCACCTTCATTTACCTTTGCATTGGATGCCTCCATGATCTGAACATCAGACTAATGTAGTGCCACCAGGACAACTTATTCCTCTGGCACCCAGGGTACTGGTGATCTGCTGATTTCTAATTGGTGGATAGGATGGCCTGAGAGTGCCCAATTAAATATCTGATTTGCATTTCATTTCATCAGGCCTCCCTCATGGAATTGATGGGCATGTCCCAATTGGTTCCCTTTTTGGGAAACTTTTCATTAGCCTGAAAGTATTCTGGCCCTTGTGTATCAAAAGTCCATCAATCTCAGTTTTGAAGTTTTCCATTGACCTCATTTCTGGACAATTTGGAGATGGAAATATTAAAATAAGGGTGAAAAGTGGTAACTCGATGAAATCCTGTACTAATTAGCACCAAATTTCTAATCTTACTTGCACTGAAACTTTGAAAACTTTGTCCTCATTCCCTGCCTGTAATACTCACTGGGGCCAGTCACTCCCTGAAACTGCCTAGCTATCTTTCATTTGTTGATTCACAATGCCCTGCATCTGCAAGCATCGGTATGTAGCAACAAATCTTTTAGTCCTCTAATCCTTTGGGTTTTATGCAGCTGATGGAGCTAACATAAGGCAAGACATTGTTTGATTTGGTGCAAAAGTTGTTTTATTCCAAGCAGACGAAACATAAAAAAAATTGAGTATGATGAATTCCATTTATCAGTTAATTTTCGGTTCATGTACTGTTGCTGAAATAAAGAACATGTGTGTTTCTGTCCATTGGGTGGGACTTTTACATGATGGAAAAGCACTATTCTTTTTTTTTGCCCTTTGCTCTTGACAGGCATTTTTGTGTCCTTTGTGTTTTTGAAAAGTCTTTGGCTCCTTAGCTGCAAAACATCTTTTAAAAATGTTGACACGGGGGTGTTAACATCCTGAGTATGGCCAGATACTACTTACAAATAGGCTATTGTTGAAACCCATGCAAAGCAATTGCCTGCGCCACATTTATGTTACTTTTTGCCAATATGAATGATTAGCCAGACTCTGCATGAAGCTATCTGGAAAATCTCCACCTGTACACTAACTTTTGTGACTCATACAAGTCATAATAATCTGCGCCATTAAAATTCACTTCTTTACTCAAAAGCCTAGTTTCCTGCGGACATCTTTCTTTGTGCCATTTGGGTGAACAATTCACTTAATGTAGAAAATAGGCATTAAAAATCTTGAAAACAACACCCAACTGATGTACTTCAAGGAATTTAGTTCTGCCACCATTTCTCTTACACAGCTGTCACACAAATTCTATTATTAAAAAGATTACTTCCTGTCCTGTAATTAGGTGATTTTTTTCCCAGCTAATTTGATAACATAGAAATTTGGACCAGGGATAGACCCTTCAAACCTCCTCTGCTATTCAATATGATCATGGTTGATCCTGTATCTCAATGCATATTTCCATTTTCTCCCCAACTTGAAGCCTTTAATATCAAAAACAAACTCTTTCTTGAATGTTTCTCACTGACCTAGCCTCCATTGTTCTCCCATTTGTGCAGTTTTGTCTCACTATAATTGTTTAACTTGAAGTTGTTTCATGTAAAAAACCTCATTTGCCACTTAAGTTAGTGCATGAGTTAGATCTCTTGCAGTATATGTTACATGCACTAATGTTTTGTATCTGTTGAAATTTATGGGAAGAATGAGAGAGATGAAAACCAGGAGACTACAAAACCTGTAGGAGTGAAAACAGTAGGACCTGCAGAGTACGCCTTTACTGAGGCAGCAGTTAAAATGAGGGCTTGGCTCAGGACCTTCAGGAGCAGACACAGCCTGACCTATGGGAGACACCTTTATCAAAGGTGACCTAGGAGCAGCTACACTGACTTGACCAAAGATTGAATAATAACATCATAAGTCAACTTGAAAAGCATTGTTTGGTGAGAGGTTCTGTTAGCCAGTGAGTTTAAATTGCTTAAAACTGAAAAAAAAGTTATTTATGAAGAATAATGTCTTAGATTACATTAAGGAACATGACAAAAGTGAATCAAAGTCAAGTCAAGCCAAAATAAACTAAAATCATAAAGTAACACAAAAATAATAATGTTAACATAAATGAAGTCAGATTTCCATTATGGTTTTATCATAAATTTACACTTATGGTAACAAATAGTTTTTACTGTTATAGGATGGTAGGTCATCTTGCCCAAATGCAGTGTACATCTTGCTGAATGTGTGAAGTCATAAACATAAAATATGTCTTAGACAAATGCATCTGCAGGAATGCGAGTGGCTGCACAAACTTGAGCTCTGGGCTTTGGAACTTCAGCAATGGCTACAGTCTCTGTTGTGCATCCACAAGGTAGAGGGCTATGTACCTTGCATGTGTCGGAAGGTTATCACACCACGAGTTACAGGTTGCAGGCAAAGAAGGCAGGGGTGACCATCAGGCAATGTAGAAGAACTAGGCACATAGTCCAGAAGTCCACTAAGTTAGCTGTGCTCGCTGATTGCTGTAGTCAGTTTCCAAAAATGGAAGACCAACAACGTTCCTTAGGGGAGTGCAGGCAGAGCCAAGACTGTGGCACCACAAGGTGTCTTGGTTGTACTTGAGGGAGGATGAAGAACGGAAGAGCAATAGTGCAATAGTGATAGGGGATTCCATAATCAGGGGATCAGACAAGCTTATCTGTGGCATGGAATGTGACTGCAAGAGGATGTGTTGTCTCCCTGGTTCTAGTGCCAACATGTGTAGCAAGTGCAGGATATTGTTTTGGGGAGGAGAATCAGACAGATTTTTTGTTTTATCCAGATTTGTACCAATGACATAGATCAGAATAGGGATCTGATCGTGAAAGCAGAATCCACAGAGTTAGGAAAGAAATTTAAGCAATTCGAGCTCAAGTGTAGTCATTTCAGGATTAATCCCAGTGTCATATACATAAGAACAGGAGATTTGGTTGATCGACTATGTAGCTGGAGAACTGCTGTAGAAGATTTCTGAAGAATTGGGACAGGTTCTGAGGCAGGCGAAGTGTGTACAAACATATGAACAGAACTGATATTCATACAAGGAGGTATCTAGTATTGTTGGAATTGGGTTTAAACTAGCTTGTCAATGGGATGGGAACTTAAGGGTTAACTGGGGGGAGTAATTAAAAATAGAGGGGTTGCCAGTTAGGACCAAGATGAGGATAAATTCTTTTACTCAGACAGCTGTGAATTGTTAGAATTTTCTACCCTAGAAGGCTATGGAAGCTCAGTTTTTGAGCATGCTTAAAGTAGAGATTGAAAGATTTCTGCCCACCAATGGTGTAAAATGTTATGGGTTTGTAAAAGGCATCGGGATGTTTGATCAGAATGATTGTATTAAATGATGAAGCAGGCTTGCCTGGGTGAATAGCTCCCATCTGCTCCTATTGAGGGTGCAGGACAAGAAGATCCCGAACATTGGAATAGCTGGTTCAAGAGGTGACAAGGGGTGTGTGAGAATTTTAGCAACAACAGATACGTTCAGAAAAGGAGTACAACAGAAAGTACAGAAGTAAATATGTGACCTTCCCAATAGAGGGTAAGGGGATCAGGAATACATGAGTACAAGAATGTGAAAAGACTGGACCACATTGAGAGGTGATGTCAGAAGAGGATGAAGGATTCAAGACTGAGAATTTCTGTAGATTTATTTTGTTTGGAGTGTATTTAACATTTTAAACCAAGAATTCAAATCCTGCATTTGAAGCTAGGAATACAGATCAGACATATATTAATTTAAACAAAACATTTTTAAAAAACATTTAATAAAAATTAAAATTTTACTTGCTTTAGTTCACCCAAATAAACTGTGAAGTTGGCTTTCTTGAAGCCCTTCCTGTAGGAATGGGTTTGAGCTAATAAGATGATTCATTATTGGCCATTGATAGAAGTGAGGACCAACAAGAGAGGAGATGGAAAGGAATGAGGGGAAGAGAAGAGGAAGATGGAGGGAAGACAGACGCAAGGAATGGGGTCAAATTGAGGAGAAGATCAAAGCATGGGAGGATATAGGAAGGAGAATGTTGATGCAAGAGATGAACGGGAGAATGTGTGTCAGAGGATGTAATGCTTGGCAAACCATAAGAGAGGGGATAGGTGTGTGCAGATGATAAGCACTAGTGAGAAAACAAAAATGCAGGGGAGACAATGGGATCAAGGCAATGGAGGAAGAAAGGGGCAGAAAAGAGGAAACAAAGTGATATGACTAAACAAACAGAATAGGATGAGTGATCCGAGATAATGGGAACTGCAGATGCTGGAGAATCCAAGATAACGAAGTGTGGAGCTGGATGAACACAGTAGGCCAAGCAGCATCTTAGGAGCACAAAAGCTGACGTTTTGGGCCTAGACCCTTCATCAGAAAAAAAGAAGAGGATGAGTGAGTGACAGGATTATTTTCTGGAACAGTGGCCTCAAGAAAATTTTCATTTAGCACCGACAGTAGAGCTCCAGAATCAGATGTCAAAGTAAACATGAAATGTATGAAAATAGCCTCATTCGTGTTTATGTGATAGTGATTCATCAAGTTAAACACAATAACATAAATGGTACATAATTGCTGATTTCACCAAATTTTCACGGACTGAATTATTTGAATCCGGTTGTATGAAAACTGGCTGAGCCCATCACTTCAGTGCAGTTCTTACATTTCAAAAGCATTAAGCATTTTGAAAATGTTCTGATAGATTCCTGCAAATTCTTATTTTGCACTGCAATTAACTTAATGAACAACATTTGTTGTTCATTAATGGCTGATAATAAATGACGTTATTAGCTCAAACCCATTCCTACAGGAAGGGCTTCAAGAAAGCCAACTTCACAGTTTATTTGGGTGAACTAAAGCAAGTAAAATTTTAATTTTTATTAAATGTTTTTAAAAAATGTTTAGTTTTTGCACTGCAATTAACTTAATGAACAACAAGTGATTTTAAGAGTTTCTTCCAATGTTTAACTATCAAACATAAGAAGTAACAGACTTCTTCACTGGCTTATAACCTGCAGCAAATACATTGCAGCAAAATGAATCCTTAAAGTTATTAACGTTCCATTATTTTAGTAAATAGGGAATCGAGCAGAATAATGCATGGCTGTATCTATTTCTCTTTGGTGAAACAGGTACCTTTGCGCCAGAGAATGAGAAAGTGATCTTTGGCTTGACTCACCCAATCAACGCATTTGAACCTCTCTGGGTGCAGGTGCAT
The DNA here is from genome assembly GCF_030684315.1 of Stegostoma tigrinum. NCBI lineage: Eukaryota > Metazoa > Chordata > Chondrichthyes > Orectolobiformes > Stegostomatidae > Stegostoma > Stegostoma tigrinum. The sequence goes on along the minus strand of NC_081355.1, from coordinate 69,504,613 downwards.
ATTTTCTTAATTTAACACAAATATTTTACTGTATTATTAAAATTATCTGTATAGTTTGATTCAAGATCATACTCTTCTGTTACAGTATTGTATCAGAAATTGCTTTTCATGTTGGAGGCTAAAATTATTCCCTTGAGATAATTTAACAGAATGCAAATTTAAAATGAGGGCTAAAGTTGAAAAAGATAATGCAAACTAGTTTTCACACAAAGACTGCTAATAGATTCAGCATTTATTTTTAAAAACTGAAGCAGTATCATATATTTGACCCAGTGAGCAGCCTTATTGACAATCTATACGTTTTCTGTAATTTCTGAATGAATTTTCTACCATTTTCAATTTTTTTTGGTTGCACCAAATGCTAAATAAGTTTTGATTCAATGAGACATAATGAAAACATAGAAATAATATTGCTGGATGAGAAACCAGAAATGCATGCCAAAGCTGTGGGAAATAGGTTTCAAATCCCATCATAGATGCAGAAATTTAAATTCAGCTAACGAACCTTAGATATAAAACTGGACTTAGTAACATTGGCTACTAACATTGGTGTAAAAACCTATTTAGTTCACTGATTTCTTTAAGGTAACAAAATCAAATGGCCTTACCTCATGGGGCCTATACTAGACTACAAGACCCATAACTTCTCTCTGTAATTAGTAATCTACTCAGTTCAAAAGCAATTAAGGATGGGTATCAAACACTGTCCTAGTTAGTGATGCCTAAAAAGTTCATTCTTTAAAATGCTTACTCCCTTCAATCTAATGTGACATTTGTATCCTTTGGCCAATAGACACTGAGCAGAGATTGAGCTGTCAAGGGAAGGTGGGTACAGGTCTGGTGGAGAATTTAGGGTGTTGCCTGAAAGGTAACCCTGGGTCAGACAGCCAATGAAATGACCCAGTACCAGGCTTAACCCATCAGGTTTGCAGGAAAATGCTAAAACACACTACAACTGACAGGGTAAACAATTGAAATAGTCACTGATATAAATAACTGAAGATTTAACTCATTATTCTAACGTTAATAAAAACTCACTGGTTCAGTGGTATCTGCAACTAAACAGGGACAGGCTAGTATATGCACAGCATTGCCTGTTCAATGAAACTACCAGAGTGGGAAGCCTTCAAATAGTGAACCCTCATAGCTGCCTCTCCACTAGGTAAGCACTTCATTTGAAAGAGCCATCTCCTTTCTTGTCTGGTGTTATTCAACCTGTCAGAAATCAATTTACCAGTTTGCGGGTCTTTGTACATTGATCTTCATTTCACTGCTGTCAGCTTTCACTATGATTTTGAAAAATCTCCTGCAACTTTTGAAGAACAAAAGGAATAGCAGCTCCAATAGCAACACCAGTTGCCTTCTTCTCTACCACATGCTGCTTCATGGACAGAGGGCATTGACCCAGAGGTCTAACTTGAAGGAATGAGTTCCCCAGTACTCTGCTTGTAAGCAGGAGAATGGCTCTTTTTTGAGTTTTGGTGCCTCAAAATGTTCATGTTTTCTCAGCAAATCCTGGCTGGCATTTGCAGGAACTCTTGGAGCAACAACTCCTTCTGAGTAGATCAGGGGTTGCCATGCTTTGTTAGTGGTTGTCAAGCATGTTGTCTTAGGAGGCTCCCACTTTGCACTACTCCTCCCCAGTTCTCTACCTTTAACCTGAAGTTGTGGACTCTCCAAAAGCAGAATTGTGAGTATGGCAAAGTGATGATGTGAAGTAAGGAAGTGCAATATTTCAGTAGGATGGCAAGGGGCGTATTTCTGAGGACAAGTATTGGCTGTTCACAAGAGGTTATGTGCGGAGATAACCAAAGAAAGAGGAATGATTGGAGCTAAGACGGAAGCTACTGGAAAAGATCAGCAGATCTGGCAGCATTTGTGATGAAAAAAATCAGAGTTAACATTTCGGGTCGGGTGACCCTTCCTCAGAAATAATGGTAGCTGGGAAAACATTGGTTTAGCTGCATAAAACAGGGAGGGGTATGTGTGGTAGCGAGTAAACCATAGGATGGTGCCCAAAGAGAGAGAAGAGCAGTTGGATAGACAAAGGTGGTGATAGCTATCTATTTAGGAGGGTGAATAGTTGTTAAAGGGGTCTGTTAGTCACTAACAATAGGTACTCTGTAATGGCAGGCTATGTGCTAACAAGGCCTGGTGTGTGGGTTAGGAGGCTAGGACATGGGAGAGATGAGGCTCTAAAGTTATTGAACTTGACATTTAGTCCGGAGGGCTGCAGGGGCCCCAAGTGGAAAATGAGGTGGTGTTGTCCAGCTTGCATTGAGCTTCCCTGTAACATTACAGCAAGCTTGCGTCAGAGATACTGGCCAGGGAACAGGGTGGTGTGTTAAAATGAAGTTCAACGCAAGCTGGAAGAACAACAGCTCATTTTTTCATTTGGGGACCCTGGACTCAAGATCAAGTTCAATAATTTTAGGGCCTAAACTCTGCCGTTTCCTAGCCTCCTACCCCACACCCCAGGCCTTGTTATCACACAGCCTGTCATTACACGCTATTTATTGTTAGTCACGAACAGTCCCATTAACAACTATTCACCCTCCCAGTCAAATCGTTAACACCTCCTTTGTGTATCTAACTGCTGTTTTCTCTCTTTGGGCTCTATCCTACTGTTTACTCCCTATCGAATTCCCTTCCCTATTTTCTGCATTTTATGTGACATTTTCCCAACCACCATCAGTTCTGAGGTCACCAGACCCGAAACATTAACTCTGATTTTTTCTTCACAAACCTGCTGAGCTTTTCCAGCAACTTCTGCTTTTGTTCCTGATTTACAACATCCACAGTTCTTTCGGTTTTTAAATGATTGGTGCTGTAAGGTGTGTGTCCTGTGAAGTGATGTGTAGGAGAATGCTGGAGTGTGAGCCTCATCCTCTGTTTGTGCTAAATTGTTCACCTTTTCATCCCCCGAGACCTTAGACGTCTTGGGCACAATCTCCAGATTAAAAGAACTAAATTTCTGCTTCTCACTTCCTTATTCACTTGCATCAATGTTATTGTAAAAAGCGGGTCTCTTTCCTCTGTACTAGGTACATATTTGTGCTGTCCCTCAGCAAGTCCTTCAGTTAAGAGTCCAAACCCTGTGGGCTTGGAGCAAGGGTAAGGGTGGAGAGGGGGTTACATCTTTCATAAGTTTCCTTTATATTTCTGCAGTTCCCAAGGTTTCAGAAATCAGTTTCATCCTCTGCTAGGAAAACCCTTTCTTTGCCAGGCTTTTGCGTGATTCAAGCTGCTCTCTCCAGTTGAGAATCCCAAAGGTGTGCTGCAAATATCTTTGCTGAGTTAAAGATCGGCAGCACAACTTGCATCAATATCAAATAGGTTCAGTTAGCCACTTCCAACCTTCTCAGTATGTAAAGGCCTGCACATTTTCAATTCATAAAAAAAATTGCTTTTAATGAACTTTGAACTCCACAGCTGCACGCTAACATGCACCAGACTGTTCAGGTTTGCCAACTGCACTTTGAACGATACAGTCCTGACCACTCCAGACCATTCACATTATGTTGCTTGGCTGAAAGCCCAGACATCTATTAGATTATTAAAAATAAAACTGAACTCCTGAGAAAACATTGTTTGTTTGACATTTTTCATTCTCTGGTTTCTTCTGTTAACTGCATAGCCCCTATTTATATTCAATTAAGACATTTCAAGTTTTTACCGTTTCTACTATTGCTACTGTAAAGCTTTTGTAGCACGTCCTATTCTCACTATAGTATGCATTGGTTCTACACAGAGTGTAGGAAATGATGTAGCTTAACATGGAGGGTGTAACAGGCCTTAGGAGATGGGTGGGTGACGTATCCTTAGCATGAGGGCTATTGTTGACACTTCTAAGGTGGCGTAAACCACAACTGTTTGAAAAGCTGGATCAACTCCATTAAAATTGCAGAGGTCCAAATCATGCCTGTCTCTCCAATGGAACTGGCCAAGTCTGGATGAAGCTTTGTGACCCAAATCTACCTGCACCATTAAAAGGAGCAACTAAAACTTTTGGACCCTGAGGATGGATTAGGGATACTGGAATTGAGTTGTGGATGCCATCTTTCCCCCCCTCCACAGCACCCTCTGAGATTGCACTCACTCCTGTTTCATCACCCTTTCCGTCTGAACATGTTTTGCACATTATACTTTTGCAGTGGAGTATTTGATCCAACAGCGATATGTGCCATATTTCTGATTAGGTTGCAACCCATTAAAAGACCTGCTTTGTGTTTAAAGTTCAAGAAAATCAATTTATTTGGCTGTTATTGGTTCAGTCTTTTACTGTTCCCCATCAGTAGGACTGCAGGTGTGTGAAAGGTAACTGCCCAGTACAATTTCCCAGGAAGTCTTTTTGCTGACATGTTGGCAATATGCCAGGCAGGGTAGTGATAGATGAGGTTTGCCCACTCTTATCCCTACAATTGAGGCCCTTAAGCTGCCGATTGTTGTTTATCAAGTTTCCATTTTGCAGAATAACGTAATGCTTTGGAATCGTTAGAATGTATAAAGCTGACATTCTAATTAGCAGTACCAACAATCCAAAGTGCAAAAGGAGTCTTATTTGAGAACGAGGTGTTATGTCCTCCTGTTTCAGAAACATGACTTTTAGTGGTGCAGCCTAGTTTGAGTCACAAGACTGCACCACGCACTTCAAAACAATATGGATTGTGCTGGTTTTGTTTGCTGTCCTGTTGACCCTTGGAACTCAAAATTCAGACAGCATTCTAAATTTCACGCTCAAGGATGTGCAAAGAGGCAGGCAAAAGCCTAAGTAGCTTAGGTGTAAATCTAGACCCCCGGTGGGGTCTCTCGATTCCGTGCTCATTCAATGAACACTCACAGTCGCTCTGGCTGTTTAAGACTTTACTCTTTATTTCTTCAATCGACCGGGTACAGATCATCCGGAAAACACAGAAATTGAGCACTTCTGTATTCCTCGGAGGAGCTGCACACACAACTTAATACAAAGACATTTTTATACTTTTCTTAAAGCAGGGCACATGGCGTGATTGCATAATGTATTCAAACAATGACCAATCAATACATGATATTGCTTCATTGACAGTTACATAATACAATAGTATTAACTGGTAAACAACTTATGTCACAATGCTTTGGTTACTTTTTGTCTTGCCATATAGCGCCATAATATTAGCTACTGAAGGTCAGCTAGAATGGCTAGTACTGCATTTTCTAATCATTACTGCATTATTTATGCAGTTCTAGCAAAACTCAGAGTTCCCAGTTTAAAAGAGCAGCTCTCGCAGAATTTACAGTTCCTGGGCTAGAAGCCATTTTGTTGCTAACTTGCACCAGCAGCCATTTTGTGCCTGTATCCAAATCTCAGATTCTCATACGTAGAAAAAAGGCGCAGATTTTCCTGAAATTGCAAAATTGATGATTTGCAATATAAATCTTCCTACCTTGTGCATCAACTTCACAATTGCCAACTTAGTTCTGTACTTTTTAATGAGAATACAGCATGAGGCACTTGGTGGACTGAGAGTTAAAATGATGACGCATTCACCATCTAGAACTGCAGGACCTTTTCAAGAAAAAGAAGTACAATCTCCCCAATAGGATTTAATTGACCATTGAGCTTTGTATTAAACAATAATTTGCTGCTCAAGTACAGCTCTATGCTCATGGGACATGATGATAAACAATTTACTGAGATAAACAAAGCACTGAGTAGGTGAGTTCAAATAGCCGTTTTCCTTTATGATTTGAAATGCACCCAGTATACAAATTTACAGCACCATAAGACATCAGAGCAGAATTCGATCATTCAGCCCATTGAGTTTGCTCCATCATTGGATCATGGCTGAGATTCAGTCATTACACAGATTCAGCACCCCCTGGCTGAGGAAATTCTTCAGCCTCTCCATTCTAAAGAGTCATCCCTTCACTCTGAGGCTGCACCCTCAGGCCCTAGTCCCTCCATCTCATGGGAACATCTGCTCCATACCCGCTCCTCCATTCAATACAGTATTCCATAAGTTTCAATCAGATTATGTCTCATTCTTCTAAACTTGATCAAGTACAGACCCAGAGTTCTTCACTACTCCTCATAAAACAAGCTCTTCATCCCTAGGGTCATTCTTGTAAACCTTCTCTGGACCCCCTCAAATGCCATTCTTTAGGCATAGGGGCCCAAAACTACTTGTAATTTTCCAAACACAGTCAGACCAGAGCCTTGTACAGCCCCAGTAATATATGTCTGTTCTTGTATTCTAGTCCTCTTGAAATGAATGCTGACATTGCATTTGCCTGATAACTGCCAACTGAACCTGCATATTAACCTGAAAAGAATCCTGAACTAGGATTCCCAAGTTCCTTTGTGTTTCAGATTTCCAAAGCCTTTCCCCATTTAGAAAATATTTTCTGCTTCTATTCTTCCTACCAAATTACATAACCTCACACTTTCCCACATTGCATTCCATCTGCCACTCCTTTGCCTGATCTCCTTGACTGTCCATATCCTGCAGCCTTTCCACTTCCTCAGCACTCCCTGGCCTCCACCCATCATTGAGTCATCTGCAAACTTAGCAGCAATGCTCTCAGATCCTTCATCCAGGTCTTTAATATATAACCACATTTCCTAGTAAGGGATACAAGTCATCCGTTAGATGCAGTTTGATTTTGACAGTCGAATTTTTTTTCCCAAACTCTCAGGCTTAAAATCTCATCACTGCCAGAATACCTACGCATTGTTATAAAATCTAAGTAGCATCAAATCGTAAACTGACTTAGATGTATAAAATAAGGATCACCATTGTGTTTGATATGTGGGTGGGGCTAGTTTTCAAGGGATTGAAAGATTATTGGGCATATGGAAGAAAGTCAATTTGAGGTTAAAATCAGATCAGTCATTGTCTTATTGAATGGTGAACTGGCTTGAGAAAGCAAGTGGCCTTCTCTTGTTCCTTATTTGTATGTTTCTGTTGAGATTAATGGGAGAGTTGCAAAATTCCAAGAAAATGTAGAGTTATGCTATTAATGGTATTAGAGATAATGGGAACTGCAGATGCTGGAGATTCCAAGATAATAAAATGTGAGGCTGGATGAACACAGCAGGCCAAGCAGCATCTCAGGAGCACAAAAGCTGACGTTTCGGGCCTAGACCCTTCATCAGAGAGGGGGATGGGGGGAGGGAACTGGAACTGCTTTCCGGAGAGACCACTCTCTCCGTGACTCCCTTGTTCGCTCCACACTGCCCTCCAACCCCACCACACCCGGCACCTTCCCCTGCAACCGCAGGAAATGCTACACTTGTCCCCACACCTCCTCCCTCACCCCCATCCCAGGCCCCAAGATGACATTCCACATCAAGCAGAGGTTCACCTGCACATCTGCCAATGTGGTATACTACATCCACTGTACCCGGTGCGGCTTCCTCTACATTGGGGAAACCAAGCGGAGGCTTGGGGACCGCTTTGCAGAACACCTCCGCTCAGTTCGCAAAAAACAACTGCACCTCCCAGTCGCAAACCATTTCCACTCCCCCTCCCATTCTCTTGATGACATGTCCATCATGGGCCTCCTGCACTGCCACAATGATGCCACCCGAAGGTTGCAGGAACAGCAACTCATATTTTGCTTGGGAACCCTGCAGCCATATGGTATCAATGTGGACTTCACCAGTTTCAAAATCTCCCCTTCCCCTACTGCATCCCTCAACCAGCCCAGTTCGTCCCCTCCCCCCACTGCACCACACAACCAGCCCAGCTCTTCCCCCCGACCCACTGCATCCCAAAACCAGTCCAACCTGTCTCTGCCTCCCTAACCGGTTCTTCCTCTCACCCATCCCTTCCTCCCACCCCAAGCCGCACCCCCCGCTACCTACTAACCTCATCCCACCTCCTTGACCTGTCCGTCTTCCCTGGACTGACCTATCCCCTCCCTACCTCCCCACCTACACTCTCTCCACCTATCTTCTTTACTCTCCATCTTCGGTCCGCCTCCCCCTCTCTCCCTATTTATTCCAGTTCCCTCCCCCCATCCCCCTCTCTGATGAAGGGTCTAGGCCCGAAACGTCAGCTTTTGTGCTCCTGAGATGCTGCTTGGCCTGCTGTGTTCATCCAGCCTCACATTTTATTATCTATTAATGGTATTACCAGTCTCCTTCATATAATTCAAGGGTCCTTGTAATATTGCAAGTTCCCAATAGATTTGTGGGACTTGACATCTCAAGAAAGGTATCTTGCTGACCTTAGGAACAAAAACATAAGAACTGCGGATGCTGGAAATTGTAAACAAAGACAGAAATTTCTTGAAAAATCCTGATGAGTTTTCCTAGCAGTTTCTGTTCTTGTTACTGACTTTAGCAATGGTAATGATCTTTCCACCCTCAGGAATGTAGCTTACAACTGACATTTTCGCATCTAGAATTTTGCTAGTAGGGAGAACACAGCTTAAAATATGATAGTACTACCTAAACCATTGTTTTATATCTATTCTCCTGAACTGATTCTCACAGTACGTTTGCATATATCAGTGTCTTATTGTGAGTGGAGACAATCTTATTCAATGTGTAATTTTTTTTGAGAGCATGTTTTTTTCAGATTAGTGATGGATTGTTGCATGTTGTACGTATTTTCCAAGAAAAGACAACAATTTATAAAAATAAACTAATAGACCATAAGTATGTTGATAACAATGACTTTGATATGATTTCTGACATTAACCAAACTGTTAACGCTAATATTTAGTCCCTGCTGAAAATTGCAAAAGCGGGGAACGTTTTCAGAGGGAAATCCAGAAGTGTGGCTTTCCCACATGTCTTTTCAAATTTAACAGCTGGATACATTTTAGATATTTTCAAAAAATTTCCCATATGTAGCCAGCCTGATTAATAGGTTGGCAGTCTGTCGAACTGGAAAGGGCCAGGGAGTAAATGTTAGGTAAGTCTGATAATGTTGGAGAGGGGTGATGATTTGGATACAGTAGAGCTTGCAGTTGGATCAAATCTTGTGCAGGGAATGTAGGCTAACCAGTTACAGTGAATATGAAAGCAAGAATGTTGAGACTGAGGCATATCCTTTTACTCCTCATGATCCACAAATAATTCCAAAAAGATACAGGCAGCACGGTGGCTCAGTAGTTAGCACTGCAGCCTCACAGCGCCAGGGACCCGGGTTCGATTCCCACCTCAGGCGCCTGTGTGTGGAGTTTGCACATTCTCCCCATGTCTGCGTGGGTTTCCTCCGGGTGCTCCGGTTTCCTCCCACAGTCCAAGGATGTGCAGGTTAGGTGGATCGGCCATGCTAAATTGCATGTAGTGTTCAGGGGTGTGTGGGTTATAGGGGGCGGGTCTGGCTGAGATGCTTCAAGGAGCAGTGTGGACTTGTTGGGCCGAAAGGCCTGTTTCCACACTGTAGGAAATCTAATCAAATCTAATCAGATACTTCATTGTCCCTCCTGTGTTAAAAGTAAAATGGAATCAAAATGGATGAACTCTGCTTTCTTAAAAGATTTTAGTGATTGACTCACATTCTGAGAGGGAACCTGGTAACTCTGTTCCCAAGTTGCTTCTCTTAAAGTTTGAAGTGGGCATGATGGTGTTAGGTTGGATAATTTTTAAGTAATTCTACCTCTTGCCCTTCCAGCACCCCCAGTGCTGTGGGGTTAAAATTCCTCTCCTACTCACCAATGAGGCTTCTTAACTTACAACTTTGAATATGCATTTTGAAAAATGAGGCAAGTAAGACTTCAAGACAAAGGAGCTGAAGTAGGCCATTTGTCCCATCGAGTCTGTTCTGCCATTCAATGAGATCATGGATGACCTGACAGGAAAGTGGTGTTGATGACTGTTTTTTGTCCCCCACAACCTTTCATTCCCGAACTGATTACAATAGTGGCTATATCTTACGATTTTATTTAATTTTTCACATTTCATTTTTTTTTCCTCCAGTGCCATCACTTGCTTTACATTTTGAAGACATTTTGGGCAACCCCTGGCATATGCAACAAAATTTCTGTCCTCTTCAAAGGTCCAGGATGGCAACCAGGCAAACCCAGACTTGGGTGCCTTGAAGACATTCCAGCAGTATGTAATGAAAAGTATTACTTACGTAAATGGAAGGGGAAGGACTGGGTATAGAATTTCAATCTAGGATAGTTAGTTCATGCTGTGCCACTTATTATAGCACAACTCAAGTATTTCAGAAACAAGAAATTTGCAATATTAAAATGTTAATGATATGTCAACTTGTTGCTGGTTACTTAACATATTTGAGAATGGGTCTAGCTGCTGATGTGAAGGTTGGGCCTTGTTTAATCCCCAGTGACTTTAATGTAGCTACGAGCTAGAGAAAGCACGTGGTTTGGGGTAGAGGGAGAAGGCGTTTTGGAAACACTGTCTGCACAATTCTTCTTAAAAGTGTTTGTTTATGTGTACACTTTGGAGGATACACTAACAACATTTAAAGGTGAGTACATTAGCAACATTTAAAAGGCATTCGGATGAATACGTGGGTTGGAAAGGTTTGGAAGGTTATGGGCCATGTGCAGAGAAATGGGGTTAGTGCATATGGACATTTTGGTCGACATGGACCAATTTGGGCTGAAGGGCCTGTCTCCCTGCTGTAGGACTATATGCCTCTATGATATCTTTAAATTACTCCAGTCATTAACTGTCCACATTTAACTTTGATGATATTTTCTGACGGAAAACATTACAAAGAGGTTTTCAAAATAAGGAGAAATCATATAATGATGATGCGGTCTCGGAGATTCATAAGTAGGTGATTTGAAATAGATGTTGAAAGGATTTTCTTTTTGTTTTGCTCATACTTGGAAAGATACATATCGGGACATAATGACTGGTAACAGTACTATTGGTGATGTTCAATTAATACCTAGTAATTCCTACCCTCAATGAAAATATTTATATCATAACCCATTAGAAGTGTTATTGATTAAAAATCTAGTGAGGTCCTGTGCATTAGTTAGAACAAAATGTAACAAAAGTAGTTTCTAATGATTTGTCTTAAATTTCAAAGCAAGAATCTCTCACAAAAAACGAGGTGGCTGTAAACTAAACCAGCAGCATTTATGAAACAATAAAGCCTTGCCTGTCAAATAGGAAAAATTGCGGCACAGTGGTAACACCTGGACGAGGAACTTCAGGTTTAAGTCCCCCACATCAGGACTTAATAGACTTGGTAATCATAACAGAGAAATACAGGTTGATTATCAAAGTCTAAATCCTTCTATATGGCGAGATCTGACTTGCTGATATGTCTTTGGGAGAGTTTCTGAGTCTGTTGAACTGCAGCACAAATCTTCATACAGTAATGCGCAGCATGTGCATGTACTTAACAAGAACAAGCGTGGTCACTGTTTCATGGCACAACCCACATATCCTTCAAAAGATGGCACAGTCAACACAACAATGCAACGTCTGTTTCTCCCTTATGTCTTCTCTTGGGATCAAGGATGACTTGATTCAACTTTCAGTTTTGTGCATTCTCGGATGCTAAGAAGTCCAGTGTAAAGTTTGCAGACTTTTTCATATGTGGGGTAGGTGCTGCTTGGATGGTTGGGAAGAAAGGTTGTTTGAAGTCTTCTCCGTCAACTTGACTTCATCTCTGTGTATTGCTGATGAAACCTCTCAATGTATTTGCTGCCTTCCCGAAAGATGCTTTTACATTTTTGGTTGCCAGAAACCAGATGTCCCATGAGTCAATGTGTATGTTGGACCAGTTTTAAGGATGCTTTGAAGTTCTCCCCAGAGCATCTCCTGGGAATCTCCTGTTCTGGCTGAACTCAGAAATGATCAGCTGTTTTGGGACTCTGGTGTCAGGCATACAAATGACAGAAATGGACAAGAGCAACATTAATTCATATCATTATTGCAGAGTTTAACTGCTTATGTACTTCCAAATTTCAAATTAAAAACCTCAGATTACACATATACAAAGAAGTTTGGCAATGATGCTGTGTGATTATAAAAGGTAAACATGTAATAAATGTATTACTATCACTGTATAACAAAAATATTGAATAAGATAGGATTGTACTATTGGCTTAACAACTCCATAATGGCACTGTGGGTGTCACTGAAACACATTGACTTTTCAAAAATCTTTTCATGGAACTTGGCCATCGCTGGCTGGGCTAGCATTTATTGCCCCATACCTAGTTGCTCTCAAAAAGGTGGTGTTGAGCTGCCTTCTCAAACTGCTGCAGTCCTTGAGCTGTAAGTAAACCCTCAAACCCTGGTGGGAATTCCAGGATTTTGACCCAGCGACTGTGAACAATATATCTCAAAGTCAGGATGGTGAGTGATTTAGAAGGGAATTTGTAGGTGCTGGTGTTACTACACATCTACTGCCTTCGTCCTTCTAGATAGAAACAGTTGTGGGTTCAAATGATGCTATATAAGAAACCTTGGTGAATTTCTGTAGTGTGTACTATGGATGGTATATACTGCTACTATCGAGTGTTGATGGTGGAAGGACTGAAATTTGTGGATGCCAAACAAGCAGGCTCATTTGTACAGGATGGTGTCAAATTTCTTGAGTTTGTTAGAGCTCCACTCAACCAGGCAAGTGGGGAGTATTCCATCACATTCCTAACTTATACACTGTAGATGATGAACAAGATTTTGAGAGTCAGGAGGTTAGTTGTTTTGTGCACTGTTTCCAGCCTTAATCTGCTCCAGTAGTTATTGAATTTATATGGATGGTCTAGCTGATAGTTTCTGGTCAATGGTAACCCCCAGTATGTTGATAGAGGTGTAGTGTTACCTCTGAGGCTGACAACAAATAAAGCTCCTGCACCTCCCAGTCGCAAACCATTTCCACTCCCGCTCCCATTCTTTAGATGGGCCTCCTGCAGTGCTACAATGATGCCACCCAAAGGTTGCAGGAACAGCAACTCATATTCCGCTTGGGAACCCTGCAGCCCAATGGTATCAATGTGGACTTCACCAGCTTCAAAATCTCCCCTTCCCCCACCGCATCCCAAAACCAGCCCAGATAATCCCCTCCACCCACTGCACCACACAACCAGCCCAGCTCTTCCCCTCCACCCACTGCATCCCAAAACCAGTTCAACCTGTCTCTGCCTCCCTAACCTGTTCTTCCTCTCACCCATCCCTTCCTCCCACCCCAAGCCGCACCTCCATCTCCTCCCTACTAACCTCATTCCACCTCCTTGACCTGTCCGTCTTCCCTGAACTGATCTATCCCCCCCTACCTCCCCACCTATACTCTCCTCTCCACCTATCTTCTTTTCTCTCCATCTTCTGTCCGCCCCCCCCCCTGTATCCCTATTTATTCCAGAACCCTCACACCATCCCCCTCTCTGATGAAGGGTCTAGGCCCGAAACGTCAGCTTTAGTGCTCCTGAGATGCTGCTTGGCCTGCTGTGTTCATCCAGCCTCACATTTTATTATCTTGGATTCTCCAGCATCTGCAGTTCCCATTATCTCCTGCTTTTCTGCCTGTTTTGCATTCCAGGGCCCACATAGTACTCGCTTAATCCAAACCTTCCACTGCTCCGATTCAAGATTTCAACCACCTGTACAATTTGACCGGCTTGAGACAGACTGACAGCTACACAGTACTTAAAATCTTTTGTTCGTTATTCTATACCATATACTGGGAAGTTTGCAAAAATACAGAGCTCTTCTTTTGATGACTGCTCATATACAAATAATCGTAAATTTGTCATTGCGCATTCTGTAGAAGCATGTGGTTATTTTGCAACATTGTATCTCGAAGGCGCTTGACAAATAATCCTCAAACTGCTGTAATCACGAACTGGCTCCCATTTATTTAATAGGGCAAAGGTTAAGTATGCTTTTAAGAAAACATTCACAACTAACCACAGAGGAACCAATGTAAAGTCCAAAAAGTACAATCAGAGGAAATTGGTCTCGCAAGTTTGATGAAGCCCTGCCCTACAAAAGCTTTGTTTAGAAGTGCTGAAAACTCCGAATTGTTAGAATTTTCATAAAACAGGACTTCCACATGGAAGTGGAGAAAACACTGAAGTGAAAGATTACTGAGAAGTACAGCAGATATTGACTGTTGGCTTCATGTAATTTTGCACAAGAAGATCTGCGCAGAATTGTTATGTAATATATTTTCACCACAGTATGAGATATTTTTGAGTTTTTTTGAGTCTCTTCTCCCTCATTCGGACACATACACAATACAAAGAAAGAAGTCCAAAATAAAGAATGCTGTTTCAGTATCCACTGTGATTTCTAAAGTGATTGCTACTTCATGGATTGGCTACCTAGAAACATGTTGCAGTGCAAAATCATAAAACTAAAACTTAAGTTGTGAGGAAAACACTTAATTGAAATGAGTCCAATTGTTGATCTTTGCTGGAACGTTACCATGTGAAAAAAGGTCAAAACTTTGGCTAAGTGTGAAAGACTGCTTTTCTTATCCATTCCACAATGTCTTCAGTCAGTGATATTGGCTTTCGTAAACCAACTAGTCCTTATGAAACTCTCATAATGATATATGGCAGTGAAATATTAATAATCTTGCTACAAGTCAAGGCTGTGTGAGATTTGGAGATGGTGATGTTCTTGAACATTGTATTGTTCATGATGATGATGTTCACAATCAGTGGAAGTGTGAGTGAAGGTGACCTTCTAGAGTCACTGCAAAGCACCCAAGAATGGATGGAAGGTTGCCCATTAAGTCCAATGATTCTGACACTGATGAAACAGACTACTTTTCCGAGGATGTTTTTGATATTCTTGGATCTTCTTGCATCTGAGTTCATCGTGACACGTAGTCCATTATATTCAAATATGAGCTTTGTGAATGATGGCAATGCTGTAACGAGTCAAGAGCTGCATCATTTGCCCAGCCCTCGTAGCTGTGGTGTGAATATGAGGGGATCCAGGTAAGCATCTGGTTAATAGTGAACTCACAATTTTGGTGTTTGTGGGTCGAGTAATGCATATATCCCTGAGGACTGAAGGACATGTTTCGGATTTTCTAGTTGGAGATAGCCAGCCAACGATTCTTGTGCACTTGCATGGGATGAGGGCAACCTGCCAGCTATGAGGCCATACCTGATATTGCTTAGGTCCTACTACAGTTGTAATAGGCTATTTCATTTTCGAAGCAATTGTAAATTGATCTGTCAATGATGAAGTGGATGATTGGTCAAATAACATTGACCTGAGGAACTCCTGCTGGAGTGCCTGGGAGCAAGTGATTTTGGTGAGTGGGAATCCTTGATTGATCATTTTATCACTGCTGACTATTGAAAGGAGGCTGAAACAGTACTAATTTTCTCAAGTAGGCTTTTTTTAGACAATGGGAATCAGTTGGGAAATCAAATATTTTATTGGCAAATTATGGCACAAGAGTAAAATAATGTGGATGCTGGAAAACTGAAATTTTTAAAAAATGAAACTGAAAGCAGGTCACATTTGTGAAGAGAAAAGCAGAGTTGTTAACTCAAGTCAATGAACATTCATCAGAGCTGTTTAATTCTGGTGCTTAATACTGCAGCTGAGATATGAATGTGACCTATAGACTTTGGTGTTCAAGAGTGTTGCCATTTCTTGACGTCACATAGAATGAAGCAAAATTCATAAGGGAACAATGTCTCTGACTACAACAGTGAGTATCAACATCGTTTACAAATGTTTTCTCAATTAAAATAATTTCTTGTTTTTTTTCAGATTAGTGGAAATGAAATTCCACATAATCCCCACATCCCTGTTTGGCTTCAATTGTATGCAGTTCTGCATTTTATTCTCATTTTGGGTATTTATCTACACATATTTGCTCATAAGTCTGTAAGTATTTTTACTTTATTATAATACTTTAGGGAACACTCTGCCATCAATGAGTTGGGTGCCATGGGGATCAGTGCTGAGGCTTTATCTTTTTTCAGTTTATTTAATGACTTGGACAAAGAGACCGAAGGTAGAATTATAAATTGGCTGAGGACACAAAGATGGGTAGGTAAGAAAGTTATGAAGAGGATATATGAAAGCCACAAGGGGATATAAATGGTTGAATAAGTAGGCATAGACCTGGTAAATGGAGTACAATGTGGGAAAAGGTGAAATTTTTCAGTTTGACTGCAATGATATTTAAGAAGTAAACTTTCTAAAGGTGAATAGTTGCAGCTGTCTGAGATACAGAGGGACCTAGATATCCTAGGGCATGAATTGCACAGTGTTAGTATGTGAGTACAACACATAACTAGGAAAACAAATAATAGTGGTTCCTTGCAAGGGGGATTGATTACTAAAGTAGGGAAACTATACTTCAGCTATGCAGCATGTTGGTGCGACCACATCTGGAGCACTGTGTACAGTATTGGTCATCTTATTCAAGGAAGGATATAAATGCACTGGAAACAGTTCAAGGAAGATTTGCTAGACTAATATTGGAATGAGCAGTTTGTCTGGTAAGAAGAGGTTGGATAGGCTAAGCTCGTATCCATCCGGCACTTGGAAGAATAAGACTTGATTTGCACATGTGTGATTCTTAGGGGGTCTTGGCAGGGCAGATATGGAAAGAATGTTTTCTCTTGTGGGAAAATCTAAAATTAGGCATTACTGTTTAAATATGTGGAATCATCCCCATGTAAGAAATAAACAGAGATTCTTTTTTACCCAAAGGGAATTCTGAATCTTTGAAACTCAAAAGGGGGTGGAAGCAGTTCCCTTAAAAATTTTTAGGCGGGGTAGATATATTCTTGAAAAGCGGGGAAGTTAAAGCTTGCATTGCGGAAGGGAATTTGGAATAATCAAGTCAGCCATGGTCTTAGTGAATGGCAAAACAGGTTCAAAGCATTGAGTGGCCTACTCCAGTCCCTAATTCGTATGAGCATTTGTACAAATTTATGATTACGGTATGTTCAAAACAAAAAAAATGTCATTGTAATGACCAGAGGTTTGGAAATAGTTACATAATTGTATGAGAGTTAACTTTCAAAGATTTAGGTGCTGATATTAATGCCCTTTACATTCTGGAAATGCCCATTCTTTGAACACAAAAGAAAGGAGAACTCATGAATACCTCTGAAGCTGAGTGACCATCCCTGTTATTTCATCCTCGGATTTCTGGTATTTTTTTCAAGCAGCTTGGCTGCCTGGGCCTGTGCAGAAATAGAAAGTTCTCAGCCCTTCCAACTTCATAACTTATTATAACACCCATGGAGCATCCAGATACAGGGGCACCTCAATATGTTGATTTAAGCAAACAAAAGATGGATATAAGCATGAATTATTGTTTTCCAAATGGCAGTTTGAATAGAGTCTCTCAGATTCTATTCCTCAGATTAGAGTCCTGCACAGGAGTGTAACTGAGCTTTGTTAAAGATAAAACCCATGTTAATTCATCTCAAAGAACGCATTCTGTCATATAAACTATGCCACCTTGAGCAAGTTTGAGTGATCTGTATTCTAAACTTCACTATCTTAAGTTGATTGTAGCCGAAACATCAGCTCTCCTGCTCCTCTGATGCTGCCTGGCCAGATGTGTTCAACCAGCTCTACACCTTGTTATCTCAAATTCTCCAGCATTGGCAGTTCCTACTATCTTTTCAGCAAACAGATCTTTGCTTTGAGTTTGCAAGTGTAGGCTAGTTCAATATGATCTGTGTTCTGCTTAACGCACAGAACCAAAAGAACCTGTTGTCTATTCAGTCAGCCAATCATTGGGACACACAGCTTACATAATTGACATCGTTACCACAGCAAAAGGAATTATTTCAGTTTATGCTTTTTCAAATTGTCCAGGAGATTTGGGGAGCCCAGAGTTCATGGCAATGCCTCAGCCAATGATAATTGACCTGCCAATCAATTATCACCATTTTCCCTTGTAGTGTAATAAGTTGTGATCTTTTGAAATTTGAAATTGTGTGTGTCCCGATGCAAGATGACAACTTGTCTCTGCAGCACTAACCAGGTCGGTTATTGTCCTTTTTCTTCGTGTTGGGCATTACCCTGCTAAAAATGCATTTGTCTGCATAAAATCATAGTAATTTGTTAGCTGTAAAGTGTTTTGGAATTATCTGAGGATTTGGTAAGATACAGTGAGCTTTCTTCTTTTCTATTTCTTTGATGTATTGGTTCCCATTTCTATATTGCGACATTAAGAAATTTAGCTTAACTTATTCGTGGTACATTGAGTAACATTCAGCACCTTGAAGCATAATGAATATGATCTGAAATGGTCCTATCTTCCCAATGCAAACAAAGTAAAATTAAGATGTAACAATGAATAGGATTGTCAAATGAAATAACATATTGTAACTTAGCTTATGTGTTTTAAATGGATGCCGTGCTGTTATGCCCTGAAGACATGCTGTGTATTTCTAAATTGCCATATAATTTTGAATCAGACTTGTTTCTAAATATGTTTAAAACTTTTAATCCAATGATGTCAACCTTTGTTTCCTTTTAAACGAGAATTTGTTTTTGCTTGCTTAAATAGGTTCTATCAGAGTTCACAATCCTCTTGGGAATTGGATATATAATACTCACGTTGAGTTCTATTGGATTGATGATGGAGAACAGGCAAGAGACACTTTTTTGCTGTTGCCAGAATAATCAGTCTTCCTTCCTACTGGCCTTCTCTCTTTATTGCCTTATTTTATGATTTTCTTCCTATTAATTTCTCATTTCCATTATGTTGGGGTTGATTTTCTTCTTAGCTGCATTCCAAAAGCAGATGCAGAAGGCACATGGCTTTCATTGGAATTAGGTGGAAATTTGTTCTTCTTGATTTTCATCTATTCCAATCCTATCCGATTCTTAGCTTGATAACAAAGTGTGGGGCTGGATGAACACAGCAGGCCAAGCAGCATCTTAGGAGCACAAAAGCTGACGTTTCGGGCCTAGACCCCGAAACGTCAGCTTTTGTGCTCCTAAGATGCTGCTTGGCCTGCTGTGTTCATCCAGCCCCACACTTTGTTATCTTGGATTCTCCAGCATCTCCAGTTCCCATTATCTCTGATCACAATTCTTAGCTTGATCTAGGTTTGGGTTTACAGCCTTATGTAGGTGCATCATTGAAGTACTTGTGATGCTAACTGTAGGTTTGATACGCTCCTTCAATATTATTTGTCATGGTTTTGCGATTCTGGGTTTTGAATTAGTAACTGGTGGTTTTTCTTTGTATCTAGAGATAATCAGTAACTTGTAAGTATTTATGTAGTAATGATGATTTCTGTTCAAGGTGACTTTAGAATGAATGAGATTTATGCACCATTAATGGACTTATGTTTATTTTAGATCGTTTTGTGAGCCAGGAAGGTAAATAATGGGGCCTCAAAATTTGGTAGAGCTGCCTGGACCCATATTTTAAACTTAAAGAAAGTATCATAGCTTAGAAAGGGAGACCTTTACCTTCACTTCTTTAGTTTGTGTGGCGTAGTCCTGTGATATCCTTGAAATAGGATGTCTGTGAGAACCAATGCTCCTGAGAAGGGAAGTTTATATAGTGGAACTTAGAATGAGGATTTAGTGTTCGCCCCAGACCAGAAGTGTTGGGATAAAGCTCCAAACATGTTACTTAAAGCTGAGTACTTTAACATTCAGGTTTATGGTAGCTCCAGATAAAAGCTAACTGTAATTCCAATCTAAATGTTAAAGCCGCAAATGCCTTAAACCTACTGAGGTGGTAGGTACAGGGAATCTACCATGAATATTGTATGAGTGGTATTTTAGTTGCTGTACCAGGGATGCGTCTCGGGCGCTATACAAAAGCTGTTGGTTTTTCTTTCACTTTCTAAAGGAGTGCTTCAGGATTAATGGAACTATACTTTTACTGCATCTTTAAAATATTTGAATTTCTGATATATGTTGGTGAATTGGTTTAGTTTATCTTGCCCACCTTTCTTTTTGTGGATAAGCTTGTTTTATTGTTGAAGCAGAATCGGCATCATTGCTTGCCCATGTTTCAGTCAGAAACCACTTTGTTAAAACCAAAACACATCAAAATATGATAGATCAAGCCAGATTACTGTCTGGCATCTGATGTGTCCTGTAATAACATCAGTTGGGATCAGAATATATTGTATTGTTTAGTCAGCCTAGAATAAATGTTCAAAACTCTGGAGTGTGCCTTGAACCTATATCTTTCTGACTCAAAGGCAAGAACAGGAACATTGCGAGATAGTAAGAACTGCCGCTGCTGGAGTCTGAGATAACAAGGCGTGGAGCTGGATGAACATTGCAGGCCAGGCAGCGTCAGAGGAGCAGGAAAGCTAATGTTTTGGGTCGGGACCCTTCTTCAGAAATGGGCCAAAACATTGAGCCAAAGCCAATACCTGAGGAAAGGAAGAATCATGGAGTGATGCCAGAAAGGCATGATGTCTAATTTCATCATACGCTTTGATTAATTCCTTTCTAGTACATCCATTAACAGGAATCAAACCACCTGTTTGTACACTTTCAGTTTCCAAAAGAAATATATAACTGACCTTTATACCCAGTTTAAAATCACTTCAAATACAGCATGCCATATGTTTTAGTGTATTGCATTAAAGAAGACATAGTAGGATATTGAAGACCGTATACGGCCTCAAGATGTCACTGACCATTTCTCAAAGACCTGACACATCAAACTGTTTCTCAGAATCTGGCTCATCCAAGATGCAAATGCAGAACAGTATCCACTGGAAATGCTGTCAGTACAATTGCAGCAGCACTGGAACCCAGGGCTACAGTTGCAAGGAAATTTCCACTCAGATGTAACATGAATTTCTTCTGTATCTCCTAATTAAATGCTAAGTTGAAAGGATGACAACATGTGTTGTTTCAGAGATAGTAGGAACTGCAGATGCTGGAAAATTGAGATAACAAGGTGTAGAGCTCTACACCTTGTTATCACAATGTGTATTGTGTATTGTTTTTGGTGTTTGAATATGACGGTTCTATACTATAGTGTAGGCACCTCTTTGACTATAGCAAACATGAAGCATTGCTATCATGTTCTGTCTGATCTGCAATCTTATTCCTGCACATGGGTTCTATTTCTGTTTTTGTCTGTCATTTCTCAATTTTTTTCCCATTTGAACTAGGAAAAGATTCCTAATGAGTTGACTTACCACTTGAGACAATCCATAGACTTTCTAAAGTGACATTATGTTAATATCCATCCCTCGCAAAATGGCCTGACACCAGTTTCCTCTCCTGGAAATAATGTCTTTTTAAGCAGTTTGACTTTGCATCTTATGGTATGAAAATCACCTCAGCCTGAAGCTGTTGGTATAATTATCATTTGTTTTTCAGTTGTGATATGTACAAGAATTGAATAATTTGAAAATGGTCCAAATCCGTCATTTAAAACTTCCTTCCATTACATCAGTCTCATTCACTTTCACATGCTTTGTATCTTTTGCTATTTTGCTATGGTAGATCACTTTTGTGTCTTCATTTTTACTGTTATGTGTAAAGATGCATGGTTCTGCTTATTTTTTCAGTTTAGTTTTGTTAATGTTCACGAATCACTAATTGTGTTTCTTCCAATGTCAACAGATCTGAAGTGGCTATTTTGGAAATCGTCCGATGCTGCATTTTTCTTTTTCTTGAGCTCGGTTCCTTGACTGGCCCTTTAAAGCTGGTGACTAAAGTAAGCAACTTTTTCTTCATTTAACCAAATACAGTGGTAGAAAGGAAAAGTTAAACTGCTGAAAGTAGTGTTTATGTTTAAAGTTGCATTACTATTGAAATTATTTCACACCAGTAATTACTGATCACAGTATCATAGCTTCAATAGCTCATTGTGAAATGGCTGTAAAAAGAACGAAGGGTCTAGGCCCGAAATGTCAGCTTTTGTGCTCCTAAGATGCTGCTTGGCCTGCTGTGTTCATCCAGCCCCACACTTTGTTATCTCGGAAATTAAGTGCAATGGAGTTTTTCTGGGAGATTGCAAAGGATTGCAAAGTAGTGGGCGTGGTACTGAACTTTCATTCAAGCCATGTTTCTGCATGTCACTCTAACGTCAAGCACAAGCCCAATTTTCCTTTGTAACCTTAAAACAATAATCATGATGGAATTTTGCATTCTGGCTCTGGAAAAGATAAGAAAGATCCAATAATATTGCAACTGAAGGTGTTAATAGAGACATGTTGGTCCTCCAACAATGCCCTCGCTTTGGTACTTGGAAGTAGGTTTGTCTGCAGTGTACTGAGCCTAAAAGGACTTCAGTGGAAGAAAATCAGAATAGAAGATTTTTTTAAAATCCTGCTTTAATGAAGGAAAGATCTCAGTGATTCTGCTGTGCTGTATTTGGGTTATGTGTCTGCTATGGCTAAATAGCTGAACCTCTTTAGAAACAGAAAGAGCTAATGTTAAGTTTGTACTCTGAAATGTTTGTGAGAGTAACATGGTATATCTGGGTGTTAGGCATGAACCCTGAGTGTCAGGAAGTCCTGATAGGTGAGTGTCAGGGCGGTGGTGCAATGGATGATGATAACCACGTAGGGAATATGAAGTGTTTTAAAGACTCATTCATTGAGGTTGACTACAAACGTGACGTAATCAGATTTCTTGAGGCACTGCTGGCCAATTCTTCGGGCCAGATTTCTTGCATTGATCTCTCTCTCTCTACCAGTTTCCAGTTCCTTTGGTGAGTGGCTCTTGAGCATTGTCTACCTCTACCCAGTAAACGTGACTGCTGGCCCACAATCCACTTTCATGATCAAAATCCCTCGTTCTGCAGCTGTGAACCTGGGAGCTTCAGTCTTCCCCAGTGCTCCATTTCTTTGCAGCCCCTAAATGCAGTCAGTCACATGGGGTCAGCGTCATTTCTCTTCCATTTAAGATAGAATGATTGTCTTTAAGAGCTTGATTGTACCACATGAGATCAGCACACAATATTCAGTCTCTGCTGAGTACACAGGCAGCCAGTAAATGAGTATCGTTCAGACCAACCATATAATCAGGGAAATGAGGAGGCAGCACCAAGCCTGTATTCTACCAGTCTTAATGGCAGCATGCATGGGCAGGTCGTGAGCCATGACTCCTACACATGAAAATGGGCGAAATGAAATTTTAGCATACATTATTTAAACAAAAGAATGGATACTGAGTCAGAACATTATAACTCAAGGGTTTCATTGCAAATCAGAGATGACTTAATCATTTGTGTTTTAAGATTACTGAATTAATGAATTCCCCCAGATTAAACAATCACAATACCTATCATTCAAACTTTGCTTTCCCTCGGCTACTTGGTACACTTCTATATTTTAATATTCTTTCATATCATTTATTTGAATTTAAAAGCTGGCCTAAAGTCGATAAAAAATTATTATACCAGCAAAACTCTAATGAATTGCCTAAGTATGTTTTAAATCCCAAGTGTTTAGGAAATATATGCATTTCATTTGAAGGCTTGACAGAGTGTTCTTTCTTAGTTTTTACAGGTAAGTGCAAAAGTTATGGAGCAGTTGTATTTTGGTATTATCTGAATGTAAGCTGAAATAGTTGCAGTGTAAAGAGCAGAAAGGGTTCCTCAAATGTGTTCAGGACAAACAACAACAACAGAAACTGCTGGAGACACTCACCCGGTCTGGCAACATCTTTGGAGAGAGTCACAGTATAGGTGTTCAAGGCAATTGTGTTCCCTGTTCAGCAAGAAAGAAGACGTAACAGAAAGGGTTGGTGAAAGCAGTGCTGTTGATGTGTATGCAAGGACTTCGAGAAGGCATTTAGTAGAATGCCTCACAGCAGAAATGCCAAAGGTATAGCTCATGGGACATAAGATATTGTAACAACCTGGGGATCGAATTGTCTAAGGGAGAGGAAGCAGTAGTGTTTTTTGGGCCAGAATAGAGTTCCCCAGTGTAGCTGGTGTGAAACTCGGAAGCATTTTAAACTGTGAGGGTGAAGCATAGAATTTCAAAATAATATAGGCACGCTGGTGGAGTCGGTGGACAGATGCCAGATAATACTCAGTGCAGAGGAATGTGAAATGATTCATTTCGGTAGGAAGAACATGAAGGAAAAATGTGAAAGGAGAGGTAGAACTGTAAAGGAGGGTGCAGGCGCAGAAGGACCAGCGTATATTTGGGTAGAAGTCATTGAAAGTGGCACAACAGGTTGAGAGTGCAGTTAATAAAACATATAGCATCCGAGGCTATATTTATTCAGGGAATTATGTACAAGAGCAAGATGGTTGGAACAAAGGGCACTAGTTTGGTCTCAGTATTGCATCCTGTTTTGGGTCCCACTCATTCTAGAGAGAATTCAGAAGGGATTCATGAGAATTCTGGAGATGAGAAACTTCAGTTATGGAGATAGTTTGGAAAAGTCATCATTCCTTTTCCAAGGAGAAAAGGTTGAGAGGAGATTTGATACAGGTATTCAAAACCATGAGGAGGCTGGACAGAACAGATCAGGAGAAACTGAATTGAGAATGAGGGTGCACAGATTTAAAGTGATTGGCAAAAGAAGCAGTAGTGAAATAAGAAAGAAAACATTTTTAATGCAGTGAGTTGTTAATATCTGGAAAGCAGAGCCCGAGAATGTGGTGGAGGCAAGTTTAATCAAGACCTACAGTAGGGAATCAGACTGCTGACTGAAAAGGAAGAATGTGCTACACTAAAGAGAAAAGTGTGGAGAATAGCACTAAGTGGAATGCTCATTCAGGGAGATGGCATAGACACGATGAGACAAATAGTTTTCTTCTGCACTAAAACAATTTTGAGATTGTTGATTGTCAATTTTCAGAATTTGGAGAATGACTTGAACTTTTCAGAAAATAGAATGCAGTATGAACACTCAAGCCAGGGAATATCTGTGAGATAAACAAGCTAATAGACTACATTTTCAGCCTCTCCTTCCACCCACAAAAGTAGAAATAGAGGTGGGGATGGGATAGGTGTTCAGAGAAAGACCAGCACAAGCCAGTGTATTAGTTACAGAATGCTGTCCCAGGTATCCACATTGTTAAGCAGGGTGGGATAGAGTCCCACACTCTCCTGCATTGAGGACACTTCATGCAGTTTAAAGGCAAGTGAGGAGTTTGCTGAAGTTAAAGCATGAAAGTTCGAAAGGGGCACAAGAGATTCTTTTCTATTCAGATGAGCAGAATGGGAGAATGGTAAAAAATAAGGAGCCAGTCAGGGCTCCTCCATTAGAGTCTAATGGACATTAGACCTGCTTATAAGAGGATCTGGAACAGGGTGCTGTAGCACTTGTTGGGGGTTGTTCTTGGCCCAGGGCAATCACCATTGTCTTCCAGCTGGACCATGAATTTCTGAGCTATTGGAGGAAGAAGAGCAGAAACAAGCCTGTGATTAGCAACTAGGAACCACTAGTCCAACAGGAAGGCTGCAGTTAGCATTGGGAATACAACTATCTAAATTAGATCCTGTGATAATGAATGATAATATCTCTAAAGAAAGTGTTGGAAACAGATGATATGGAAGAGGTAGGAGGGGCAAGAAGGCAAGAGATGTCAAACCCAAACAGGAGCGAATACCTAAGATAAAGATAGCTGGAGATGCACAACAACTGGTATTCCAGGAGGCCTGACCCTGCAGCCAAGAGTCTGTTTCCTGATTGCTGAGGCCTCAGATTTCACCTGCCTTGCTTGTAGCCTTTAACATCTTCATTTCTGCCTCCTTGCAAATATCAGCTGTGGACCTTGGTGGCATCATGCAAATTGTTGCATACCACCACTTCTCACTGCCTTTTCCCTCAGAAACAACAGGTTCATGCCTCAACAGGCATGGCCCTGCAGGGACAGAGGGCATTGAGTTGCCCCCTCCCTCACTGCCAGTGCAGGGGAATTATCAGTTGCACCCACGTTGGCATCAACGTGCCGAGTGAGTAGCTAATAAAAGTTTTCTGCAGGACATGTTTCCACTCTCAACATTCAGTTAGTCTGCAACACGGCAAGAATTTCTGCCATGTGTGCACTTACTTTGCTGTCATGTGTCCGTCATCCTTCTCCAAGTCAGGCTGGATGGTTGGCTTGTGATACAGCGTGATGTCGACAGCGATCAACGATGGGTTCAGTTCTGGCACCAGTTGAAGTTACCATGAAGGGCTCTCCTTCTAACCTCCCCGCTTACCTCAGCTATCGTGACTCTCAGGTTAAACCTCCACCAGTTGTACCTCTCCAATGAGAGAGAAGCCGTATGGGCCAGTAAAACTATGGTGACTTTACCTTTAACTTACCAAGTCATGCTGTCTCAGATCTTCAATCTGTCCTCCCAAGTCTGTGGCTGGATCCAAAGGGACAAGGGATATTCTCTAAAGACATATGACCCTGTTAGGAGAGCTCCAGATAGAAGCACACAAGTGATGAAACAAATGTCACCTGCTCATTTGGGCAACCAGTGAGCAGCCATTTGAGCTTCTGGCATTTACCTGGAGTCTGCTAATACCTCCTTTATAAGGGTATCAGTCATTATTATGGTCTGTTGCATTGTCCATCAGACTGGTTCCCCCAGAGAGGTGTGAGGTGTGATGAAGCCATTGTGGCTGTGGAAAGTGACAACTCATCGAAGGAGGAGGTGGCAAAGGGATATAATGCTGAACAAAAGGATGGTCCTGTTGCCTGATGAAACCGCTTTCAACTCCCATCCTCTCCCTGACACCTCCAACATTTGACACAAATTGGCATTGGTGAAGTAAGGGGCAACCTGCACTGGGTGCCAGATTTCCAACTCCCTTATGGCAATGTTCTCACTTCTTTCTGCTTCTGTGGAAGACTTTGACAAAGTCAGCAGATTTCTCCCTCTATACATCCAACAAATGTTGGTACAAGCTACCATGGAGAGTCTAAATCTGATCGATACCAAGTGGCTAAAATTGACCAGAAAGCCCATCACATATTAGTTAAGGCCTCACCTCCATTAACCTCTTAAGTTTGATTGATTGCTAGCTGGACACTAGATTCCAACCTAAAAACAGACCCCAGTTGCCTTTGCTCATCCAGCCCTGTGGCAAAAATTCAACCCATGCTTTGAGTAAGTGGCCTTTTATGACAACTAGTTTCTCCAGCATTTCCTGTTTCTTTTATCGTGGCCTTCTAGTATCTGCAGTATTTTGCTTTTGAACTTTGAATCATCTTGCCAGCCCCTTACAAGCATGGTACATGTATAAGGAAATAGCTTTAGTGAAAACCTGTCACCTAATTGGTGAAAGCAGGAACATCTCAGAACCAACCTTATAGCAAATTTCAATTTCAGTACCACCTCTGTGTTTAGTATCATAGACCATATAAATAGAAATATTAATAGAAATGAATTCTCTCCACTGTCAGTTGTATTGACAAATTTTGAAAACAGCAATGTTGCAGGTTGCTGTATTATGTAAATATTGAGGGAAAAACAAAGCAGCCTGGAATTGTCAGTGCAGGTCGAGCTGTTAGTTTTCAACGTTTAGCTAAAGGCATTTCAGAGCGTTACCTAGCAACAAAACACAGACTATTTATTGGATTTGAAGAAGAGATGCTCAATCAGTATTTACATGATCAGCTGATTGGGTTTTCAAATCATGCATTTTTGTAATATTTCTGTTCCATTGGGTGGTGGTGAAGACTTTAACCCCAAAGAACGGAAGGCTTGTTTATTTCAGAATTAGTCTTTTGTTGTTTTTATTTAACCGCTGATAACTGATAGAAGTGGGATTTTTCACACACTAGAAGCTGTTTTGCCATTAGGTTGAAGTTATTAAAAGAATGGTTAGATTTTTGCGTGAACTATGCTCACAAAATTGTGTGCTTCTTCATTCTTTTCTAAGTAGAAGAAATATAGAAACCAGATGGAAATAAGCTAAAAACAGTTCCACCAGGAAGAAACAATAAACTTCAACGACCGTCGTGAATGTTATCATTACAATAATCTGCCATTTAAGTTCCCTGGGTGTTTCAGTAATCATTTAACATTCATGCCACAGTTATACAGAATAAATACTTGATTGGAATTTTCCAGGGTAACACTTCATGTATTTTAATCAAAGATGATTATACGTCATCCTTTTCCACCACCCTGAAAGATGATAATATATGCCTCTATATTATAGATGATTAACTCAATTTTCAGAGTATAACTTGTTATAATCTTGACTTGTAATTTCGTTCTTCAAACAGTTCATTGACATTATTTTCGACGCTCATCAGAACTTGTGGAAATTTTATACACTTAAATATTTTATTCTGTTAACCTAATGTACAATAAAACCATGCAAAATGTTGCGATTTGAAGTTGATGTGAGGCAGTGGGTTCATCGGATGGCATGATGTCTTCTATATGCTGGAGTGAGTTTTGCATGCATTCACACACGTTCCATTTGATTATCCACGCAAATGAGAAGTTAGGTCAGTTACTTGGCGTATCTTGCTGCAAGTGAGACAGATGTTCTTATGATTGTCAAGACTTTCCTGGTTTAAAGGCTCTGGGTGCATGTATTAAGGCCAGCTGGGAACCATTTCAGATGCTGCAAGTCTGGAACCTCGCAACCTGCGCTGGTCTCCCAAAACAGTGGCTCCAACAAAGGCCAAATGGGTTCCAAGGTTTGATGGAATAGTCATGCAGCCACTGGTGAATAAGAATAATCAATGGAAGGCCTGTCCAATATGATTTTTGGCTTTTGATTAATTGATCATGCTGTCATTATTCTCACCAGCTCAGCAAGAGAAAAGTGGTTCTCAAAGGCTCCAGAGACTTTGATTACATTACCATTAAAAAAACTCATCATTTTATTTCAAACTTTTCTTTTACCTTGCTTTCTTGTGACATTCCAGCCTGCAGTAATTTTCACCTTTTCTTAGGTTTTGACCTCCTGCATAAAAATACTGTAAAAAAAAGAATTCAATGCCAGTAACGTATATCTGTGTTGTTGCAATGCAAACTATTTGTCTGACCATATTTGTGCTTTAGAACCACATCTTCCTATCACAGAATAGAAGCATGGTATTGTGGATGCTGAAAATCAGAAATAAGATGACAGAAAATACTGGACAAAGTGAGCAGGTCTGGCTGCATCTGTGGGGAGACAAATGCGACATTTCTTCAAAACTGAAGATGTTGAAGAAGAAACATTTTGAGCTTGAAACATTAACTCTGTGTTTCTCTTTCTATGGATACTGCCAGATCAGCAGAGTTTCTCCAGAATTTTCTGTTTTTATCTCTCTGTCACCAAATTTGGCTGTGGGAATATATGATGGCTCCTGTTCTCATAGTGAGAATCAGGCAGTGATTCTAGAAGCTGTGAAACGAAGACACTGCACCAGTTTACATCATGGGAGAGCTTGAAGCAGATCTGCCACATTATAACATTCCTGAAATAGAAGGACTGTTTTTGACTATTGGCACTCTTACAAAATTGCTAACAGCAAATCTGTATCCTATTATACATTTGAAATCAATGGAAATAAATTTTGGAAGTAGAAGGGCATCAGTTTGAAAGCAAAAAAACCATGGATGCTGTAAATCAGGAACAAAAGCAGAAGTTTGCTGGAAAAGCTCAGCAGGTCTGGCAACATCTGTGAAGAGAAAATCAAAGTTCTGAGGAGGGGTCACTGAACCCAAGACGTTAACTTTGATTTTTTTTTTCTTTACAGATGCTGCCAGGCCTGCTGAGCTTTTCCAGCAACTTCTATTTTTGATCAGTTTGATATCACCCATTTTGTATTATCACTCAAAGTCAAAATTATGCCATGTTGCAAAAGCAAAATAAAGAAACATTGGATTTCCTCCTCACACCTATCAGTATGTGCAATCTTTTCTCTTGACTTGTTGAGTAATGATGCTGTTGTATACTCAACGCTGTGCTTTATCTGATCAACCCAGAGCAATGCAGATCATACTAGTTCAAATTCTATAATACATTTGTTTACAGTGCTTTGAAATATCTCAGCCGTCGCATGATTTCTACGCCCGTGTTCACTGCTTTGACTTCTCAAGTTTTTCTGAGAGCTCTGCTTATTTTAGCTGTTAGGAAATTACACCCAGGCGTAATCAATTAAACTGAGTGGATTTAGATCAGTCAACAAATGAACATAAATACTTATCAGTGAAACCATTGAAACGGGGTGTCTGTTGTGACCCACAGGTAGTATCCTTACCTCTGAGCCAGGTACTTGGATTTAAGTCCCAGCTGCTCCAAAGGTGTATAATATCATCTCTGAACAGGTTGATTAGAAAATAATTTAAACTATTGAATATGACAAGTGGGCCTTTCCTTTGTAGTACCTCAGTCTTTGTGCTAATGATTTTCCCTCAATGATGTTAGATAGGGAACTCCAGCTATGAAGGAATGAAAGGAAATGTTAATGGTGGAATACAGCATGATAATGAGAGGAATGTGGAGGTTATTGTGTTTTTTTGATCTTTCTGCTGTTCTTCATGGCATTGGTTACACGGCTCAAAGGTGCTGTTGAAATTAGTTTGATTGAGGTTGAAGGTTCAGGAGAAAAGTGATTGTCAGGTGGAACAGGGAAATTTTGGGTCTGTGGTCATCCATTAAGTGATAGAATGAGGGTGAATACCAAATAACAAACAGAACTAATAAAGAACTTTTGAAACCACCCGTGGTTTGAAAAATATAAGACTTAAAAGTGAAGAAAACAAATCTGGAGGAATGAATCATCCATGAATTATAGAAAAATGAGAAAAATTGCCAATAAGCCGATTAGTGTTGGAAATGTGAGCATACTGCATTTCCTACCACAGTCACGACCGTAGGATCGCATTGGTTTAAAAACCATTTGTGCTATGAACAATTTCTGGTGGTTAACTTTTATAATTTCTATAATTAGGCTGCATTTTAATGTTGGTGAAAAAGGCCAACAAAACGCACTTTCATTATTAGGTTTAATTTATGCAAGTTTGGAACTGCTGTATCGAGGTATTCAATATAAAGAGCCAACCTCTGGGCAGTTAATTCTGACTCTTTTGCCAAATTGTTTCCTTTGCTTAATCATTCTACTGACAGAACTGATAGGCAAACGTGTGCATCTTTATTTTGCAGTGCAGCTGATGGATGTGAATCTCTCCCAACGGCTGTGTTGTTGTTTGTTGAAGTGGCTACTTGTTTCTCCTCAGGACCAAGTGACCAAAATATAAAAAGTCCTGCATTGTTGGCACAACTTTTGGATGACAGGGGCATAAGTCTGCTGATTTTTGGGAATGATGATCCTGCCCCGACTGGTGGCAATTGGATCATAACCATTGTTAGAGTGTGTGTAATTGTAGAGCTGTGTTGAGAAAGCAGATTTGCCTAAAGCCAGGAATGTCCCCCACTCACGCTGCATTGACACTGGATTGGAGTGGACTGCCATCCACTGCCAGTCCCAATTCAATTCTCAGTGGAATGCTGGTAGGACCAATTTTCATACCATGTTAACGTTTGCTTTCAAGCATGATGTGTCCAGGCCTAGAGAGGAATAGAATTTCTTGCAGAGACTGAACAGGTCTAAATAGTAATTTCTACAGCACCTTCAGAATTACATTACCGTGAGTCATCTGCAATTGGTGACAGAAACAATTACTTTTATCTGCATGTTACAGTCTTGAAAATAATGCTGATAAGTCAAAGAAATTCCACTATTTATAAATTCAAAGTTGTCTTTGTTCACTTAGGGGTGCACTTAACACGGTAATTTGACATTTCAAGCAAGGCCATTCTCAGTGGGAGGGATGCATATCCATAGTAAATTTATCCAAATGTTCAAAGGTGCTACAAGACTTTTCGAAGGGATTTACAACTAGCCGATGTTTACATGTACTGAAAGTGGCTATGAGACCACACCAAAACAGAGCTAGCATTTTTTTTAGAATCCCCAGATTTGCGATGGTTCATCCTCAGATGTGTTAATGTGGAGTTCTTTGCACTGTGTGTGAGCTCCATAACCTTCCATTACCTTGCCCTGAACGTTACAATTCCAGATGCTCTAACCAATTGACCGTAAAATTGCTTTTTATTTCTACCAACATAACTAGCTGTTGCTTGCAGCCACCTCCTGTTAAAAAGTTGCTCATTATCAGCTTCCTTTTCTCCTTCAGTGAATGTAAAAGCTTCTGGAAACAATTAGGTATGTCTGCTTTTAACTTAATAGATTGATGAGATTTGCACGTGAGTTAGTTTCTGGTGGGAAAGGAAAATTTTTAAACTATATAGTCACACTTGAAGCCTTATACAGTCATCATCTATTGAAAGGCTAGTGCTCATTCTTAAATCTTATATTTCTGTTTGAATAAATGATGTATAATTTTCCAATTATGTTTGGTTTGATTTCACTTTGTTTGGTATTACTTTGCCATTTTACCACTCGATGTTAATGCATTAATACATCAAGTCAATTTCTTTTAACTTTGTTTTCACAAGGTTAACCAAATGGTAAACTCAATTTTCAGCCAGCTAATAATCAATTTCATAATTTGTTTTACTATTGAATAAACCCGTGCCAGTTTAGGAAAAGGTAGCGGATATGGTAACTGCTTTAAGATAGTACTGTTAATGAAGTAGCTTCCAACAACATAAGACATCTGATCATCATAATTATAAGTGCTTTTTCCCTTCCACTGATTCATGTCACAAAAAGTCAACAAGAGTATAAGGTCCATTTTACAAACATGACAAGTTCTCATTACTGTGGATAAAAGAAAATATAGCCAGTTGTTTTTAAAATGTTCAAAGGGTACATTGTTTACATCAAAGAGTGGGTTTGAACAAAAATGGAGATGCTTTTCTCTCTTTAATGCCAGAAAATTTGTAACTTTTAAACAAATCTTCAATATAGCTGACCAACATATTTAATGCAATATTCTAAATATGCAAAGCATCAGTTCTCACCATGATGTGACAAGATTACATTGTTTCTTAAAATAAAACTGCCCAAAAGGTCAGGAGCAGAAAAGGTGGACTGCATGCCAGTGTCAAAAGAGAGACAGTCAGGGAGAGACCAAAGAAAATGGATGGGCTCAACTTGAGCAAGCTGCGGATACAGCAGGTTCCCAGTCTATGAAACAAGTCACCTAAATACCAGTTTGGAGGGAAGGGAATAGTGATGTCCCTCCTGTTTTACTGTGTGCCGCTTACTGGATGTCTCTAGAGCTTCCAAGCTAAATTTGAGATTCCTCCCGTTAAACTGTCCTGAGATCCAGTGGGACATTGGTCAGTTGACAGCATGTTTGTGGACCGGGTAGAGACTGCAAGTCTAAAATTGATTCTGTAGGTAATTATTTTAATTTAAATCTCACAGGAACAGGAATCGGCTTACTTGCTTTCTCTCTTCCTGCATGTTAGTGTTCCTGCCATCGGCCTGTTGGATATCACTGCAAGTTCGAATGACAGTGATTGGCTACTGCTCCTTTGCCTGTACAAGCATGAACTGTGCACCCTGATTATAAAAATGGTTTTGTCTTATAGGATAATGTATATGTCAATGCGAAAAGGTCGTCAGAACTCTCTCTGCTCAGTACTTCCATTCAATAGGAAAACAGGAAAACAATAAAATTTGGTGAAAAATGGTGAATATTCCCGAATATTGAATGATATTTGTCTTGCTTCAAACGTGATACAAGAAATTACAGACTGAAGAGTTTGATACCTAATGTTTACATATCAGGAGTATACAAGAAGACAACCCAATGGCAAAGAAAATCAAATTGAACATGGCAAAATGTCAAATATCATTTTGAACTCCGGTGTTACAAACAGGTAATGTTTAATCTGTAAAGGGTGATTGAAGAATATTGTGGAACAAAAGTTTTAGCTTTACTAAAAGATGGTTGCTGAACAACTCTGTAAATCTCAACATCTGAATAAGATGCATGTGAGGATTCATAAGGGAGGCAAGGCTAAAATTGAAGAAATCCTGACACAAATCTTCTAGCAATCTTTAAATACTCCAAGAGTCTTGGGAAAGGAGAAAGGCAGATGTCGCTATTTGATTTAAATAAAGATTGTCCAGGAAATGATAGATCAGTAAGTTTGGCAGCCATTATGGTTTAAGTTATGAAAATTGGGCTAAATGATGGCAAATGCAGTTCAGTGCAGAGCACTGTAAGGTGTTTATATGGAGAAAAAAGTATTTGGTAGGAAGTTTTGATTAAAAAGAAAAAGAATTACATCTGTGGAAAATGTGAGGGCTGGAGGTGTTGTCCTCTTTGGACAATATCTGGGGTCCTGATGGAAAAGTAATTTGAAACTATCACAACAATGCAGTGAGTAAAGAATTTCAATAAATCATTGGTGTGATCACACTTGAAAGACATTGTACAGTCCTGGTTACTATAGTCCCAAAAGAATACTGCAGCTTTTTGGGTTACAAAAACAGAGGGATTAGAGGGATTGAATTAAGCAGAGCAGTTATTTGAACTGGGCACAGCCTTTTGAAAAAAAAAGGCACAGAGGTGATTGCTGTTTCTGGGATTCCAAATGGTTTAGGAAATATTAACCAATCTGAGCAGTTTCACTTTGTGCGGAACAGGAGAACTATAAAATACAGTAGGCAGGATTTTCCCAAAAATCAGCTAAGTGTCAATTTCAGGGCATTTCATTGGAGGGTATCTCTCCATCAACTTTAGTGTGTTGGCTCACACAATTTTTTTTGCTGGCTTTTTCATTATGACTCTACAACACTGTGTGCATATTATCTTGCACTCACCAGTGATAGAAGTGCTCACTACTGCTGGACCTTCCAGGATTTCCACCACAGGTGCCATATTTCAAGCCCAGTTGCACACCAGGTTAAATTTTGCCAGCTTTTTAAAGTAGGCAGAGTGCAAGGGAAGGAAAAGAAACATCTGATGATACAAAAGTAACATAAGTGACTCATCATTGTGAATAGAATATGGAATTTGCCAATATATTAGCACTTTATCATGGCATGTGTTCAGTTGTCTTGTAGTTTAATAAACAGAGGCAACTCATCCTTTATGCTACTACTTGTTCCCTAATAATCAAGATAGCATAACATTTTGTTATTGTTGAATGTGGAAGTGTCTCATGTTGTAAACTCCTTAACATTTGTAGTTTTCTTTTCCTGTTGTTGAATAAAAAATTAAGAAATGTCAAACTGCATTTGCTTTTGTGCTTAAACAGGGGCTGCTTGTCCTTCAACCATGAATAGTGCCTTCACCCAACTCTGATCTATTGGAAGTGGATGTCCACAGAGCCTGGCTTGTTGTGTCCAGCCCTGTACCACTGTATCAACATGAAGGTGATATTCCTTCTACTCAATATCGTCATCTTCATCTTTGGAAAATAATAAAACAATGAAGCGTTGAGCGCATCAAACCAGATGGGACTTAATTAAAATCCAGTTCCAGTATATTCAAAATAAGTGCAGTGATCACTCCTTGTGTGTAAATATGTTGCAGTTTCAAAGCTAAGCAAGTACCTGTCTATTTCCAAAAGCAAATACAGCTTTTACATTTCTTCACTTTTGTTGTTGCTGAAGGAAAGTCAATATTTGCAACAATTTGAAGGATTTCCAGTCTGTGATGGTCTCACTTTAAACAACGTGAAGATGTTAACATATTTTGGAAATTGAGTAAAGTGTGGCACTCCCTTCACCAGGGATCTAAGATTGGATGACCTTAAATGACGCTTTCTCTTAGTTCTTAAATTGCAATAAGTTTACAAATGTGCTGCATTTTTACAGTACCATCCATGTGACTTGAGACACATTTCTTTTTGGTTTCCTTTCCCATTAAATGCACAGTGAAGGGGAACTCCTGGCTGACAATGCTTGACCTGGTGCATGGCTGGGTTTTAAAAAAGGTGACCGTGGGGTCTGGAATCCCTAGAGATCCCAGCACTGATGTGTACAACTGCCTCTGGAGAGAGGAACAATAGCACAAGTTTCATTTGAGATGTGGTGCATGGCTGATGAGATGAGCTGCAAATAATTGTGGGAGAAAACTCAACAGAGCTTAAGGAGAGAAGACTCCATGAAGCTCATCAAACTGACAGTTCCTTGATTCCTGTTAAATTCATCCCACCAATTTCTGCTTCTAGGTTGTAACTAGTGCAAAGTTGCAAGATTCGGTACATAGTCCTCATCTATTCACACAGAATACCAGAGGAGAAAAGGTGAACTTTTAGCCCATGAAGTCAACATTAGCTCTTTCGAAGAGAAGTCCAGGTGGCCGCTTTCTCCTCTGTTTCCCCGCATCCTTGCAATAGATTCATAGAAGATTCATAGAATATTACAGCACGGTACAGGCCCTTCGGCCCTCGATGTTGTGCCGACCTGTCATACCGATCTCAAGCCCATCTAACCTACACTATTTCACGTACGTCCATATGCTTATCCAATGACGACTTAAATGTACCTAAAGTTGGTGAATCTACAACCGTTGCAGGTTTATCCTTTGTGCAGTTTATCCTTTGTGCATTTATCCAATTCCCTTTTGAAAGTTACCTAATTAACTTGTTTCAACCAACCTCTCAGGCAGTGCATTCCAAGTACAAGTTGCTCATGGCTCAATAAAGCTATTTGTTGTGTCATTTCTGGTTCTTTACCAATCACCTTTATTTCTGGCCTGTAACTGCTAGCCCACATATTCTTCTATTTCTTTCCCCTCATATGTTCATAATGCCGAAAGACTTCAGGGATGAGAAATATGAGGGCAATTTGGACTGCCAACTTACATTGGCCAGTTATCAAATCCATACAATAACAATCAGATGTATGAAAACCCTTGAGCTGGGGAGCCTGAACGAAAATGGATGTTCATATTTCCTGACAATCATTCACAACTTCAGGACATCAGCTCTGCCTGCTGAGGATGCTTTAAGGAGGAAATTAGTATTTCATTCAGTACTGCTGATAAGATAGACATATTACCAAAGCCCTTTGTTCTGCAACTGCTGGGACCAGTTCAAGAATGCGAACATTCAAATGATCCGATCTGTCTATAGTTTTAAAGAAATGAACTATTGTAACCTATCCAAGTTTGCTACGTATGTTAAGATTTGATGTGAGTTAAATTATCATAGTATCCCTACAGTGTGGAAACAGGCCCTTCGGCCCAGCA
This sequence comes from Stegostoma tigrinum, assembly GCF_030684315.1. Taxonomy (NCBI): domain Eukaryota; kingdom Metazoa; phylum Chordata; class Chondrichthyes; order Orectolobiformes; family Stegostomatidae; genus Stegostoma; species Stegostoma tigrinum. The sequence goes on along the minus strand of NC_081355.1, from coordinate 69,467,662 downwards.
AGTCCACACCAACCCTCAGAGCACCCACTCAAACCCACCCCCCCTAATTTACACATCACTGAACATAATAGGGAATTTAGCATGGCCGGTTGACCTAGCCTGAACATCTTTGGACTGTGGGAGGAAACCGGAGCACCCGGAGGAAACCCGCACAGACACAGGGAGAATGTGCAAACTCCACACAGACGGTCACCCGAGGGTGGAATCAACCGAGGTCCCCAGTGCTGTGAGGCAGCAGTGCTAACCACTGAGCCACCGTGCCGCCCGGAATAGAAGTTATGAGAATGATATAAAGATGCTGCAAAAGAATATACAGCTGATGAAGTGTGAAGGTGACAGTTGGAATATAATGTAGGGAACTATGAAATTACCCACTTTGACAGAAAGAAACAAAAAACGGAATATTTGTTGAGAGGTGTGATTGGTAAATGTTAAAGTATGGAGGATTTTGTTGTCTTTTTACTTAGATCACAGAATTACTAATATGCAGCAATATTGAATAAATCAAAAAACAAATGGTACTTTAACCTCTATTCTATTCTGTCTAACTGTTCTTCTCTCCCTTGAGGTTCTATCCTATCATTTACTCCCCACCCCAACCCCCTCTCCATTTTTCTGCATATAAACTAACATTTTCCCAGCCGCCATCAGTTCTGAGGAAGGGCCACCAGACCTAAAACGTTAACTCTGTTTTTATCTTCACAGACATTGCCAGACCCACTGAGTTTTTACAGCAACTTTGTTTTTGTTCCTGATTTACAGCATGTACAGTTCTTTCAGTTTTTACCTAAAACTCCCGCCCTGTCCAGCTGCCTAGCTCCACTCCTCCACAATTCTCATTAAGTTGGGACAACTTTTTAAAGTCTTTAGGAGTGCTATGAAGAGAATCTGTCTGAGGGAACATTTTGAAATGTAAATTCAAAAGGTCCTCCTGATGCCTCCATATGAATCCATTCTTAAACACTGGTCCCTCATGTCTCATATGCCAAGCTATTCATTCTAAATGAAACTTATGGCCAGTCATGCCCCCTTTCACTCCTTGAAATCTATTATTCAGTTGAAACATCTGAACCCCTGCTTTATTGGTGTATCTAGCTCTGATCTCTGCTGTCATTATTACAGTATTGATTTTCACAAAGTTCTGAGGTTTCAAGTGCCTGCAGTTTTAGCTCATGATATTTTAAAAGGCCTGAATAATTAGCACATTGGTTAGACTGTAGTGAAAAGGAGTTTTTTTTAATGGAACATTATAAATGAATGACTTATTTTCACATTTAAATATACACTTTGACACATCCTATTGCGATGAACTTCATTCATTGCTTCTATAACATGTATAGTGGGTGAATAGGGATCGAACGCCAACAATCTGGCGTGAAGTTGTTGTGAGGAGCCATAAGGAGATAAATGGGGGCGATAGTTTGACAGAGGGTGATATGATGAGCCATGGGGTTTGGGAGTGGGATGGATATAGGCAGTCTAAGGATCAAGACATTGTATAGATAGACCATAGTGTGTTTGAGGGTGAAGGGTCAAAGTATCTTTCCGTATTGAGATGAAATCTCGCACACAAAGGTGAGAATTTTAAGCAGCCCATCTTTGTATCAGCCACCCCAGTGGCAACATCCAAACATTATTCTAACAAGACCAGTCCAATTGCAGCCTGTGTTTGCACACTGAAATACCTTCCACCCTGTGATAGGCAGTCCAAGTTGGGAATTTTCCCACATCTTGCTATTAGCCTGGAGTTGGAAAGTCTAGGCTGTGGAGCCAGGACGTTAGGTAAGTCTGAGTTACACAGTCCTGTCTGGCCAGGTCCAGTGAACAAGGGGAAAAGATTGGGAGCCAGGCTGAACTGGTGAGGACAGAAGAGTTACAGTATGGGGTTCCCCTGAGAGGCACAATGGATTTTTTACACCCTCCCCCTACAAAAAGTGTTAAACTCTCTAATTGTCACCAAACAAAAGCTGCGAAGCTACCCTTGTTGGTGGGTGGATTGAGACGCCCTAAAAAGGCCACTGTTTGAGCACTTGGAGCTACAATAGGCCCATGGTTGGGTGGGCTGTCTGACAACTTGCCCTCGGCTGTAACATTAGAGACAGGTCAGTGTGGGTGGGAAGGCCACCTGTTTTATTTTATGAGCCACGCTGCCTTCAAATACACAGGTGTGGGGCAGTAAATTCCACCGAGTCAGATCAGCAGCCTGTTTTATACCCTGGCCCATTCCACTTTCCATTGAAGGCACAACTCATTACTCTCTGTCAAACTCACATTTCTTTGTGACTTCTTGACGAAAAACACATAATGCCAATTGAATGTGCAGAAAACCTTTCAAGGAATAGAAAACACCGTAGTCTACTTATTGCAACCTTTTAATTAAGCTTTACAATGAAAGAAAAAGACAAAAAAGTCCAGGATCCAGCACTGCTGCTGCTACTACTACCTGAAAAGAAGGTACATTATGGAAAAATGTACAAACGTTTACTTAACAGCAATTCATCATTGAGGCCTTATAAATTAAACTTTCTTCCGTTGACCGTAAAAGGACGTGGTTTAATCTGGGAACTGATGACTGATCTACAGCCCAATACAATTCACACAGACCAAAATCCCTTGATAGCCATACTATTCAAAATTTTATCAATTTCAGCCTTATAAATTGTAATTGACCCTCACCATCCACAGCCAAGGGATTGCAGATCACCATTAATCATTTTGCCAAAAGGTAATTTCTGATTTCACACCCAAAAATGCTTATTTTTTAAGGCTGGTGCCTCTTCTCCTGGATTTTTCCACCAGAATGCAATTATTACATTTATATAACGCTTTTCATGACCTCAGTACTTCCCATATAGCTCTGTGGCCAACATTGTAATCAAAGAAATGTGGCTGGTATTTGGCATAAGAAATGAGATAATTGCCTGATCATCTGTTCTGACAGTGTTGGGCTAAGGACAGATTTCACCCAGAAAACTGAAAAGAACTACCGTACTCCTTTTTGAAAAAGTATCATAGGATCTCTTATGACAAATTGGGCAAACTGGTTCTTGATTTATGTCTCAACTTACTTCTGACAGCGTAGCACTCCCACAGTTGTGCACTGAAGTGGCAACATTACATTTGTGTTCACATGTTCAGAGGAGAGAGTGCTATTCTTTGAGCCATCAATGTGATCAGTTCTTCTGCATGAACCATATCATGGTGGCACATGGTTAGCACTCTATACTATGTGCCCCATTTCCTTCCACAGTCCAAAGGTATGCAGGTGAAGTGGAGTTTTCATGCCGAATTGTCTGAAATGACTAGAAAATTGCAGGCAAATGCAGGTTTACACAGATCGGGTGGGGGGTTGGGTCTGGGTGAGATGCTCTTCAGACGGTCAGTGCCTACTCGATGGGCCAAATGGCCTCTTTCCACACTGTAGGGATTCTGTGATTCTCTTTGTAACTTTAAACAATAATTAGATTATTACTTAACCTCCTAAACTCAAGTGGATGCAAACTTAATTGAAGCAATCTGTCCAAATTGTTTAATTTATTAAACTTCAGCACAATTCTGTCAATTTGTATTGTATTCCCCCGTATCCAAAATAGCCTTCTTTCAGTGGCCATCCATACCATGTTGAACTCCTGTGAAAGAATTAGCCTTTTCATTAATTTATTACTTCTTCTATCAAGATCAGATTGTGGTGAGCAAAGATTCCCAGTTTATAGAGACACACTTTGAATGAGGGCAAGAGCACCCCATTGCCAGGAATAGGAACAGATGGTGTTATTCTATGAAAGACATTGTGTACTGATGTGACATGAAAGAAGAGAAGAATGGGGGGAAGGGTGTCATGTGAAATGTCTGTCTCCATCTGGAGAGGAAACCTGCCTTTGAAAGCTGCCAGCCAATTGGATGGTTAGCAGCTCAGTCATCATTGCAGCCATAGGTTCGAGTGGAGGTCATTGCTTCAACATGGCTGTGCCTGAAGAAAAAGAGCTTAGGGTAGCTGGACTGAGTGAACTTCTCGGTTATCAACCGGGCCTAGATGGCAAGCTCCGTTGGGAGGGGGTCGGTGGGTTTTAGAGATAAGAGGGCCAAGGTTTAAGAAGGGATGACCTTGTAGGGCAATTTTCCCAGTGGGTCTGATGGGAGGTGTCACCACCACATAAACCCACCCCCTGCTTGCTTGATATCAGCATATATACCTAACGTTTCTAGGCTTCCCACGTAGCATGGGCTTCCCACGAACAGGTGTAATTATTCCTGGATATCAAAAGAGCTTATAAGTGGCTACAATTGTCTGAATTGACCTGAAAAGAGTAAGTAGCTCATTGAACCACACTCATGCCTGTGATGCTGCTTGACCTGCTGTGTTCATCCAGCTCTACACCTTATTATCTCTGATTCTCCAGTTTTCCTGCTCCTATGATGCTGCTTGAACCGCTGTGTTCATCCAGCTTTACACCTTGTTATCTCATGCTCATGCCATTTAGAGCCAAATACTTCCCTTAAGCAAAGATTCCTTGTAATCTTGGCATCATAACAAAGTGAAGTAGACATGATGCGACACAATGATGGTTTCTTTTTCCCTGCACAAGGTAGTCTGTGTTCAAGACCCAGCTTCTCCAGACATGTATTATAACATGTTTTAATAGGTTCATTAAAAATATTTAAAAGTAAACTACTTGAATTGAATGAAGTGCTTTCTCAAGGAAGTAGCAGTGTCAAAACCAGTTCATTCCTTGCATCGGTTATAACTAAAGTGGACCTTATCTAATGTAAAGCTTTTAAAGACCTTAAAAGCAGAAGATTTTTCATGAATTAGTGAGTTTTCAAGTTCTCGGTGTTTGTATACATGTATAGATTATGCAGGTATTTGTACCTAATTTCTGTAAATGAAGTTCACATATGCTCTAGCCTGTCTCGTTGCAGGAGAGGAAAGGTAGAAGAAGTGAATCTTTTCCTGTAGTCAAAAGAATCCTCTGTACTTTGCTGTAAGAAAGCTAAAAATATTTCTGCCTTTTTTTTACATTTTTTCTTGCCTGGGACTGTGGTTGTTCAGTTTTTTTACATTGGATTAGTTAGTGCCTGTCTTCAGTCATGCTTACAATGTGTCTTGTAAAGATGATAGTGCTACTCACAGTAAAAAAAACTAATGAAGAAGGAATTTGCAGGGTTTTTTAATGCAAGTAGTACATAGAGGAAATCTTCCCTTCCATAACCAAAGTGCAAAATGCTGTGCCATGTTTAATAAAAACTCAATTAGTTTTGGTGAAAACAATGACTTGAAACATTTTTTTAAAAACCTTTCCCAACTAATGATTGATGAGAGTACTGTGGGGTCAGTTTCAAGTCAGGAGATGTGAAAGGATCCAATGGATTCTGTACATTTACGAACACAGTGAGAATTTTTTTTCCTGACCAGGTAGGGATATTGTATTGGATGCAAAGATCTGTATTGCTCTCTGAAGACTGATTAAATTGCAATATGATACTCCGCACCTAATTGTTTTGGCGGAGAGTTTTCTATTCCGTATTGAATACTTTACAAATTGCTATTTGTGGCTTCCTTATTGGAACTATAAGTTCTGGAACAAAAGTAAAATATTTCCATGGCTCGAATTTTGACATATAAACAGAAAGTACTGGAGAAACATAATGGTTCTATTAACATTTGTAGTGAGACATGGAGTTAACTGTTTGACTCCAGTGCGACTCTCCTTCAGTAGAGGAACAGTATTAATGTACTCAAGCCATTGCACAGAATATCCCTGCCATGGATCATGAAGGACAATTGCAAAAGAGTTGGAAAAATATGGCAAGAATAAAAAGTTCAGAATTTCAACCTCAAAAAGAAATTGCCCAATATTGTCCTGAAGTTATAAATATTGATTTCAGAATTTGGCTATTAAGCAGAAACCTTATTTCTAGACATTTCGCCCTTTACTTGCTTAATTCCTAAAACGTCTCCAATTCTCCGGTTCCTCCATGAGAAATAAGATGGTGTCAATTCCCAACATGTCAGTCAGAGCACATACCTAGTGACTGCAACTCATAACTCAATTATTTCTCCCAACTTTTATTGAACTCTTTGTCTCAGTGCTTCTGCACGCTCCATGGGCACCATTCTCCTCCACTGTTCATCCTCGCAATTGGAAAATCATCAGCCTCACCATGTCAGCACAAAATCCAAAAGAACTGTGGATGCTGTGAATCAGGAACAAAACCAAAGTTGCTGGACAAGCTCAGCAGGTCTGGCAGCATCAGTTCTGAGGAACAGTCACCGGACCTGAAACGTTAACTCTGTTTTCTCTTCACCGTGTCAGCATGCTTGATATCAGTTCGACTCTCACCCCACTTCAGCCCTTCAGGATTGGATTTTGGAGATCAGTGACATCAATGACTTACATGCTTCTATCTGGTTGCATTATATTGGAGGGACACAAATGCATCTCATGCATCTGTGCTGGTTGGACATTATGACTCTTACAACTTACTCCCTTTCTGCTCAGTTATGTGCTGTCAACTGCTGTGGCTTGCATTGATTGATAGTGCATAGTGAGAAGCAGGCAAATTGTCATGTTTGGGGATGGACATACAACTGTGCCACACCGTGCTGTGTCAATATCACAGCCACAGCGTGTGCCAGCTACTGACACAACAAACATGCAGCATGAATTTCAAACAAATTTCCACATCTGAAATCTGTGGAAGAACAATCCTGAGTGTGGATAATGGTCACAGTCAGTCAAGGAGATTGACCACAATCAGACTGGCACTTTGTCTGACCAGAGTCCCAGGATCCATGTCATTTCAGTCTGGGGATTTCACCATGGTCAGTTCTACAGGTCTAGGGATTGCAGACACGTCGGCTGGGGAGCTGTGGAAACCACTGTAGATGCTTGCCCATAATAGCATTGGCGTGCTTGCTCAATAACATTCAGAGGGTTTATAAGGGGGCAGTCCTTGGAGCATTGTGAAGAAGGGACGATTCAAATCTGGGGATGGGTTTTGTTGGACTGGTACACTGAGGGAATAATTACAATGAAAGGAGGCAGTTTGGATAGAAGCATAGGATCTCAATGTACAGGAGAGGATGGCTACCTCCAGGAGGAGAGATTTTTGTAAGTTCCAATCACTGTAGCCTGTCTATGGGGAGAGTGAACGGCTAACAAGAGCAAGGAAATGCACAAATTCATGGGCTTTGGGGGTAAACTGGGGATGACAAAAGTGTTTTAGGGCCTGAACTTGGGTGTGACCAAAAGATCTAGAAAGAGAAGCCACTGAGATAGAAGTCTCAGAGCTGCTGGAGGGCGCAAGTGAAAGGTTCTTTAGCTTCTTTCTCTGAGATAGAGGTGAAGCTGAGGCTGTTTAGCACTGTCCTGGTTCCAGGCAGATGTTCCCTTGGTGTTGCTAGTGCCTGCATGGGAGAATAGAGGGAATGAGATGTGTAAGATGGATAAAAGTGAATACAGTGAATTAGCACTGGTTGTAATGGAAGGGCATCACAGTGCTGCATGATGAAACTTCTTGGGTTGGTTGTCCATTGTAATGTCCCCAATCCCCCGCCTCCCCGCAATAAGCAGTCATGTACTTCACCCGCCAGTTTAATAATCTCCTCTTCATATGGAGCGAGAAGCCTTATGTTCATCACTGCCCATTAGGCTCGACTCTCTTGTCGTGGTCATGGGCCAATATTTCCTGACATCAGACATAAGGGAGGAATGACTATGGTGGAAGTGATGGAAAACAATTAGTGGTGATACGGGTATAGGAGAGGTGGTGGGGTGTCCTAGCGAGTGAGGAGGAAGCACAAAGGGTAGGGTGGGTTCCCAATTTGAGAGGATGAGGTGGGCAAGAACTGTTTAGTGGATAAGATGCATGCAATAATGGGATTGTAGTCCATTAAGCCTTGGTGAGAGCTGTGAGCAGTGGTAGAACAAGAATTAGTGCTGACTCTGTACTTGTGCAGAGAAAAAAATGATGATGCTTGCCCTTGTAGAAGCACAGAAGATCGTTGACTTTCATCTTGCATTGCAGTGTGTTGCATTTTACCCAGGTCTCACACAGCGCTGACCTGAGCTGCTACTTCCATTCAGACTTGCTGTTGCTAGTGGTAAAGCCTCCTTCAGGGTCCACCATTCTATTTACTTACATTCCCATCAACCAAGCAGGGTGCCAGCTTCCTTTTCTGGGTCATGATGGTTGATTGCCACATTGTGAAGGGCAGTCCTGGATTGCAGCATCTGAAGTCATGTGCAGCTGGGCTTTAAATATAGTACCAATGGCATGAGTGCCAGAAGGCCTTGGCAGTGACAAGCATTTTTGCCTTTTGTGCTGCGTAATTCCATGAGAAGCCCAAGAGAACCTAGACTGAAATAGCAGCCAAGGTCCGTGCTGTGCCCCAGGTAAATTGTAAGGCATAGCAGCACAGGAAGAGTTAATGAAGTAAAGAATGGACAATTACCAGAGAAAGGTTGCCCCAAACCATAGAGTTCCAAGACTGGATGCCATGAATCGTAATCGTCAAAATACCAATTCAAAATGGGGAGATTTAGCTCATTAACTCTGTTTGTCTTCTCTCTCCCCAGACCTGTTGAGTTTCTCCAGCACATTTGGTTTCTAATTTTTGAACTCATTTATTAGCCAAACTAATTGAAATGTTTACGGATGCCTGAATGTTTTGTTGTAAATAATTAAACTACTGAAACTAGTTTCCTGTTTTGACTTAAACAGTAATTTTTCAGGCTAGAATTGTATACTCGTATCTTTCCTTTCTCAAGTGTGAACCATACTTCCACATATGATGATTTGGGCTCAATCAGCCAATTTTTTGACTAAGTGCCAATTGTGACAAGTAGATTTGGATGGCGTTTTGCTATGCGGTTGATTGAGTTTTCTCACTGAATATCAGCAAACTTGTCTCATTAATTATCTGCTCCAACTCTATGGCATCCCTCACCTCCAACCGCATCCTCACCTTACTATGCGCCAACAATATGACACTACCAGGGTATCCCAAAATTGAGCAGAATCCCTGGCACCAGTGCCATCTTTAAAAGGTTATTGTGGACTGGCAGCCCAAAACTGACCTGCTCAGTTCCTGACATTGGACCCACACATGGTAGATAAGGGCAATTTGGTGCCAACTTTGAGGGGAGGGACCTGGAAGCTTTGCTGGGCATGATGATTCACGTGCAGAATCTCGCTTTCCCTCCCCAAGGATCAAGAGTGAAGGTCATGACATCAGACCATGCATGCCTACAGGAATTTGGAAAAAATGTTAATGGCTTTCTCTACTTTGCCTGCATTGTGCCACCATTTGCTTTTCAACATGGCACACTTACTCTATCACTGCTCCTGTACTCACATCCCACCAAGGCCCATGCTCTCCCACTCACTATTGTCCACAACATCTTCCCTCACTCATTCTCATCCACCCAACCACCAATACCAGTAATGCATGCCCTTTTCACTGCCTACCCCCTCACATGGGACACCTCCCCACCTCCACCAAAAATAACAGCAATGTTACCAATTTCCATCTCCCTTACTATCTGCCTGTCTCTCAATCCAGAAGGAAAACAGCACATGATAGGATACGGTTTCCTCCCACAGTCCAAAGATGTGCAGGCTAAGTGGATTGGCCATGCTAAATTGCCCGTAGTGTTCAGGGATGTGTAAGTTAGGTGGGTTATAGGGAAATGGGTCTGGGTGGGATACTCTGAGGGTCAGTATGGACTTGTTGGGCTGAAGAGCCTTCTTTCACACAGTAGGGATTCTATGATCTAGGATCCAAAAAACAAGATGATAGGCTGTCAATCACTTTGGCTCCTCATTCCCTATGAGGAGTGAATTTTGACTGTAACCACTTCGAATGACAGCTTGATCCAGTTGCAAGTGTTCTAATACCCTCCCAGCTAGTTTCCCATTCTATACTCCGAATCCTATTTCCCCACATCCCTGTGCTTACTGGCCTGTCGTGATTTCTGCTGAGGCAGCATCTTGGTTTTAAAATTCTCATCTTTATCTTCAAATTCTATCTGGCTTTGCTGTCTCCACTTGAACTTCAAAGGTATCTGTATCCTGGACTCTTGCATATCCCAAATTTAGTTGCTCCACCATTGAAGCTATGCCAACAGTTGATTAGGCTTTAAAGTCTTGGAGGCCCATCCTGTGTCTCTGTGCCTTTCTCTGTGTCTTTCTCTGTGTCACTTTCCTCTCACGAGTCACTCCTTCGGTCATCTGACCCGATGGATGAATTTTCCCATTTGCTGTTAGAGTGTGATGGTGAATGGCTTTATGACATCCAGTCGGCTTTAGCCTTGGCACATTTTCTCCATGTTAACTATACACCCAAGTTGTTGGACACGTTTCTTGCTGAATCACGCACCCTGAATAAGGTTGAAGCATTGGCCACTGCCTGGCCATTCCAACGTATATGCCACTGACACCATATTTGAAGTTAGCTGCACAGTACATCAGACCGTGAAAGCCAAGATATCTCTCAAACTGAAGTACTTGATTTTGTTGACATCACAGAGGACAAATAAGCTAACCTCAACTTCCAAAATAGGGATCTGAAGGTGCTGGTGGATGGGGTGGTGGAGAGGAGGGTCATCCTTGTTCTTGCTTGTCACCAAAGGAAGCCTGTCTAAGCAGGCCCAGTCAGCGTGGGAAGAAAGTGCAGCATGGCTCAGTGAATGTCCCATTGAATAAAAGAGCACAGCAATGCCATTAGAAAATCAGTGATCTTCTGTGCTCCACAAAGATAGGTGTCACCATTTTCTCTCTGCTAACTCGCACTCAAAGGGCCAGCACTGCTAATTCTGCCAACACACACAGAGGCTTATGGTCTACAAACCTCAGTTTCACATGTGCTATGTCCACTCCAGGGCTGCAACCATCTCATCTTCCCAAAATACTAACCCATCATGTCTTCTGAACTTGCTACACCCTCACTGCGACACCACACCACTACCTTTCCTACTCCCACGTCTCCTCTAATTGCTCTTAATTCCATCATACTACATCCCTCCCATATCTGATGACAGGAAAAATTGTCATCACCCACATCTCATACTGATACCTCACAACAGCGCCCTCAATGACTGATCTGTAATCCCTGAATAGCTTGCACTTGGGCAACACATATAGTGAAGTTGGACAAACTCATTGATTAGCTATGACTATACCTCTGGGCTGACTGTTGTTCCTCTTCAACCCACAAATGAGTGTCCTCTCTCTCTCTCTCTCTCTCTCTCTCTCTCTCTCTGTTAAAAAGCAAACTGATCTGCAGGGGCTGGCAGCCTGTAACTGGTGCTAAAATCAAGAAGGATAAGAAAAGTGGAGCAGACGGTGGCTGGCAGCCTCTGAGTAAGCACTAAAATGAGTGTGCGCTAAGTGAAGAAAGTGAAGAGCCATAAGCTGCTTGTGTCCATGTCAACACAAAGAAATGCATGGGATGTGTGACTGCCTCAGCTCATAAAGCAGCCTGGAAGAAGTGTGCAGGAGTAGATGTCCATTAGCTCCCATGTCAAGTGTTAAAAGTGTGAAGTGGTGTGCATGTTGTTGCGAGAATTGTCACAGTGCTATTGTGAGACTAAAACTGCAGGAATTGCAGGATTGATTTGAGTCCAGCAGAGTCTGTGGAGAGAAAGCAGAGTTTTTTTTGGGTCCAGTGAGCCACCTTCAGAACTGATGGTAGCTAAGAAAAGGTGGTACAAGGTACTGAAGATAAGGGACGGTGGGGGTAAGGAGTGAACAATAGGTGAACATGGAGCAGAGAGAGAAAGACAGTGAGGCAGATAAAGGGATGGGTGATAGTATTCAGGGGGAAAGAAGCAGGTGAAAATGGGTGGGCTGTGCTGAAAGCAGCCCATGCCCTGACAGGGCCTGGGGTGTGGGTTTAGGTAAAGGATATAGAAATGGTGCTCAGTCTCTAAAATTATTGAACTCGCCATTGAGTTCTGAAGTCTGCAGTGCTCCCAAGCAGAAAATGAGGTGCTATTTTTCCAGCTTGTGCTGAGCTTCAGTGGAGCACTATAGCAAGCCTGAAACAAATGTTGGCCAGGGAGCATACGGTGTGCTGAAGTGGTAGGCAATCAGAACCTCGTGGTCATTTTGGCAGACAGAATTTAGGTTTTCTGCAAAGCAGCTGCCCAGTTAATGGCTCATTTCCACAGGGTAGAGGAGACCCCATTGTAAGCAGCCAATACAGAAGACAAGATTGAGTGAGGTGCAGATAAATCGCTGCGTCACCTGGAAGATGTATCTGGGGCCTTGGATGGTGAGGAGATAGGAAGTAAATGAGCAGGTATTAAGCCTTCTGCAATTGCATTAGGAGGTACTGAGGTGTCAGGAGTGAAGGAGGAGTGGATCGGAGTATCCTGGAGGGAATGGTCTCTGCGAAATGTTGACAAGGGAGAGAGATGGAATATGTGTCTGGTGGTTACTCCTGGAGAGGGGAACTGGAAGTGGGATGCAAAGAAGATGAATTGGGGCTTTAATGAGATGCAAATGCATGGACATAATATAGTCACTGCTTATGTCACTGCAGAAGAGATCCTGAATTCGATATTTAAGGCTTGAGGAGGAAACTGAGATTTTTTTTTTCTCCACGTTGAATGTCTGATTTTTACAATTTTCACCCTAATTTGTCACCATGCGTGCATTTCTTCTGCCGCAGCCGGGAGGGGAAGATTCCAATCTTCATCTCCTCATGTAGTTCAGAGTTGTACTTTAATTTATGATGCCCTTGAGAAGAATCTTGGCACATTTTATTGCTTCATGGGTGCTGTGTAAGTATGTTGGTGTTGTTGAATGAACAATATAAATCCAAATAGTTGTTATTTATTTACTCTGTATTTGTTTCTCAAAGAACATTGCTGATTATGTGGATATTTATGCTGTTTCTCTGTGTGGGACCATGGTGCATGCAAATGAGTTGCTACATTTCCCTATATTACAACAGTGACTGCACTGTTAAGATACATAATTGGATGTGATTGCTTTGGGACACCCTAAGGTCATGAAATGCCATAAAAATACAAATTGTTTTCATTTTTTTCAGTTGCATTCACTTAATAATGTGCATCCATTAAACTTGCTGAGCTGATTACAAATTTTCCAATTTCCTCCTGAGAATGTAGTTTTTAAGTCAACAAAGTTTTATCTGCGGCTTGGAATCAACCCCGTTTCCCTTTTGCTTATACCTCTGAGCCAGATTAACAAGGTTACTGTTTCACATTAAATTTATATATTTAATTAACTTTGATTGGAGTTTAAATAGTGAAACAATCTGGTAAGCTCAGTTTACACACATTGCTTTCCCATTAAATTTTGCAGCCTTAGCCCGTTATTGGCTTCTAAATATTTGGGCATTTAGAAGTCCAGATTCCACTCAAACTAATTGTTCCACTTAATCATCCTCTTTCATATAACATTTCTAGGTGTAAATTCCTGTTGTCCACGCAGACCTCTGCAAACAGCAGTAAACAATATTACTTTCCCTCTTTCCCCCTCACAACGCTGCTGCCAAACTGATTCTTTTGACTATTTGGTTGCTGGTCAAATTTCTAGAAACAACAATCTTAGCTGGTTGCTTTGAAGCCATAAAAAGCACCCTGAAAATTTGCTAAGCTAATCTCCTTGATGGTGCCTCATAATTAATATTTAGGTAAGGATGTAAAGCCTGTCTTGTAAAGATCCAAAGTGAAAGCAGACTTGCGTTGTAAGACAAAAGGTCTTCCTACAATCTCACAAAAAAGGCATGAAATTAAAGACCAGTTAAATTGCTGTTATGTTTTTCGCAGAAAGAGCAACAGGGACAAGATGAGGAGAACATCCTCGTAATTTGGACTATCAGAACAAGTTGGTTGTGCTTTTTAACACTTTGACTGAAGGAGAACAATTTTTAACTGCAGTCATTTCTGAGTCTGACCTTGCTGTAATGATGTATGCGTCCAGTCTCAAGATGGCCTTGAAATCATGGAGCTAAGGTTGCGAGAGCCACAAAACTGCTATTGACTATAAATAGCAACAAGTTGTATTTATTTTGATGGGGAGGCAATGGCCCTCTGGTATCACTGGATTGTTTATCCAGATAATGGATAATGTTCTGGGGACCCAGATGACCATGAATCCATTGCCAATTATTGGGAAAATCCCATATGGCTCATTAATGTCCTTTAGGGAAGGAAACTGCCATCCTGTGGTTGACTCTGAACTGCCCACTGGGCAATTAGGGATGGGCAATGAATGCTGCTTAGCCAGCAAAATCCTCACCCTGTTAATCATTAAAAAATGAAATTGTATTGAATGTAGGAAATGTAATAAGAATGATACTTGATCAGGAATTTTTTTAAAAAGTACCAAAACCTTAAGGAGATTTTAGGACGGATGTCTAATGAAGTGTTTTGAAGGACCTACTTGAAGAAAGACAGAAAGAAAGAAAGGAAGAAAGGAAGAAATCTGAAGAGGTTGAAAGGCCGAAGTCGAGAGCTTAGTTCGAGGAAGACGTTGGCACAGCTACCAAGAGTAGACTGATTAAAAGTGGGAGATGTCACAGTTAGAAAAATGTATTTTATTTAAGAGTTGTGAGACTGCAGATGATTGCAAAGATAGGCAAGAGTAAAGCCATAGTAACTTTAGAAATCACTGCAAGGATAAGAAATTTAAACTGGTCCTTGCTTAACTGAGAGCCAGTGTAGGTCAGCACATGCAGGGATACTGAATAAACAGAACTTGTACAGTTTAAGGCACAGACGACAGCGTTTTGGATGACATCAAGTTAATGGAAAGTGGGATGTGGGACGTCAGCCAGGGCAGGGGTTAATTATAACAATGAGTGCTCAAAGGCCAAAGACAGCATTCTAAGTTGATAGCACCTGTCCAAACAAAATGACCTCTGGGGCTCAGGTACCCATTTATAGCTGGAATGGGTTTTGCCCTGGTTCCTGTAACTGAGTCACTGTATTAGATTACCACTTGCAAGTTCCTTGACCAATTGGAGAGGGCAGATCTGCTGAGATGAGGCTCTGTCAAAGAAAGGATTTCGAAACCAATTAAGTTTTTTTAACATTAAAACCCTGTATGTAGTGTTTCGTTTCCTTAAAGTTGGATCTATATCCACTTCCTTTCCCTTGTGAAGCAGCATGTGGCGAAGAGGAAGATGCTGATGGTGCTGCTAGTGTTGGTGTTTTCACTCTCACCTATATCAACGCAAACCTACTTCATTGTACTTGTAAAATTCCACCTAATGAATCCACTCCTCTCAATCATTAATTGAAGAAAATTTCTGCTCCAGAAACACTGGAGGAAGCTTAAGCATTCAGATATGTGCGCAAGAGTGGAGGAGTCAAGAGATGGTGGTGAGTTGGAGCTGAGTATTGTCATTCCACATATGGAAAATAACTCTGTGCATGCTGAAGAAGTCACCGAGGGGTCAAGGATACATCCGTAGGGATACCAGCAATAATGATGTGCGTGTAGGATGACAAACCATTGCAAATGATTCTCAGAGTACGATGAGCGTGATGAAGGTGTTATTTGATATATTAATTTACAGTATCATTGGGTGGACATACATATATCTTGAACCTTTTGAAAATAATACTTTTTAAAATCAAGGCTGTTAGATATAGAAGCAAAAATGTTGCATTTAGGACTGAGTTGAGGAGAAACTTCTTCACCCAAAGAGTTTTGAATATGTGGAATTCCCTGTTCAGTGAAACAGTTGAGGCTACCTCGTTGAATGTTTTTAAGGCAAAGATAATTCTTTTATTGTTCAAAAATCTAAGGCTTATGGTGAGAGGGTGGATAAGTGGAGCTGAGCCCACAGAAGATCAGCCATGATCTCATTGAATGGTGGAATAGGCTTGATGGGCCAGATCCCGACTCCTGCTCCTATTCCTTCTGTTCTCATTTGCAAAGAATGCAATTGCTTCTATGGAGTTGGAGTTTGGCACAACTAGAGAGAGAGGTTGATGACTCGGTTTGTGTAAAATATATTAGATATGAACAAACAATGCCAAAGAAAACCTTTCACACAGCAACAGCTTTTGTTGGACATTTCAATTTCTGAAATCCCTCTCATCACAATTTTCATGATATGCTCACCAGATTTTGACGCTGAGTTAAATCTGGAATGAGTGTCCACAGAGGTGAGTGGCAGTGCACTGGTAGATGTTCTGGTTTCAGCGATATTACCACACAGTACATGCACGTATGTGACTGATGGCGGTTACTTCATAATAAAGAGGAATTGAAGGGAAAATGAGATACATGGCTCTGTACTGGAAGATCATGTTGTGATGCTAAGTGACTGCCTCAAGGATACAAGCCTTACTCGTCTGAAATCTATCCAATATCACAGTAACACCAGTCTCTCAATCATTTGGTCCCAGACCTCTGGCAATTTCCATGATTTCCTGTTCAAACTGGTGATAATCCTTATATCTGGGATTCCTCTATCAGTATGTGGACACTTCTTCCTGCATAAAAAGTATTTTCCCAATGGGAACACAATCATTTTCTGAGCTTGCAGAATAAAACAGTTCCTGTGCTCTCCCCAGTAAGTGATGAACAACATGAGCACCTTTGACAGCATGAAGTGACTACCGCACACTCAAAGCACATATTCCATCATCAGTTGCTAATGCTTCTGGATGAGTTTGTTCGCTGAGGTGGAAGGTTCGTTTTCAGACGTTTTGCTGCTTTTTTTTTAAATTTGAAAAAATATACTTGATTCATAGAATGTACAAAAAATAAAACATTTATACACCTACCCAGTCATGCAAGCTGCTCCTGGTTACCCAGGGGGTACGTACACCAACTAAAGGCAAAAACAAAACAAAGGAGAAAAAAACAAAGCAAAGAAAATCCCCAGAAGTCGTCTGCTCGCACAGTCCCCGTTGGCCCCCTGACCAGCTGGGGAAGGCGCCAGCTGGGCCCAGTTACCAGATAGGGCCCTTTTTTCTATTCTGGATGAGGGGTTTCATACAGTGGTCTTTCCCCACCACTCCTTGGCGGCAGCTGCCCCAAGCTTCAGCGAGTCCCTCAGCACGTAGTCCTGGACCTTGGAGTGCGCCAGTCTGCAACACTCGGTCGGGGTCACTTCTTTCAGCCGGCAGACCAGCAAGTTGCAGGCAGACCAAAGAGCGTCTTTCACCACATTGATGGTCCTCCAGGCGCAGTTGATGTTGGTCTCGGTGTGTGTCCGGGAAAACAGCCCGTAGAGCAACGGAATCCCATGTCACGGAAGCTGCTTGGGACGAAGCTCGACAAATACCACTGCATCCCCCTCCAGACCTCCTGCGCATAAGCACACTCCAGAAGGAGGTGATCGACAGTCTTGTCCCCCCCGCAGCCACCTCGAGGGCAGCGTGCAGTGGCACAGAGATTCCGGGCATGCATAAAGGATCTCACTGGCAGAGCCCCTCACTGCCAGCCATGCAATGTCCTTGTGCTTGTTTGAAAGTTCTGGCAATGAGGCATTCTGCCAAATGACTTTGGCAGTCTGCGTGGGGAACCACACGACGGGATCCGCCATCTCCTTTTCCCGAAGGGTCGCGAGGATACTACTTGCTGACCACTGCCTGACGGCCTTGTGGTCAAAGGTGTTTCCTTTCAAAAATTTCTCCACGAAGGACAGGTGGTACGGAACGGTCCAACTACTCGGAGCGTTCCGCGGCAACGAGGCCAGGCCCATCCTTCGCAACACCGGGGACAGGTAGAACCTCAGTAAGTAGTGACACTTGGTGTTTGCGTACTGAGGATCTACGCACCTTGATGCAGCTGCAGACAAAGGTGGCCATCAGGGCGAGGGTGGCGTTTGGTACGTCCTTTCCCCTGTTTTCCAGGTCTTTGTACATGGTGTCCCTGTGGACCCGGTCCATCCTCGACCCCTAAATGAAGTGGAAGATGGCCCGGGTGACCGCAGCGGCGCAGGTCCAGGGAATAGGCCAGGCCTGCGCCACATACAGCAGTACCGAAAGCCCCTAGCACCTGACAACCAGGTTCTTGCCCATGATGGAGAAGGACCGGAGCGTCCACCTGCACAGCTTCTGCTTCAGTTTGGTGATACGCTCCTCCCAAATCTTAGTGCACGCCCCAGCTCCATCGAACCAAACACCCAGCACCTTCAGGTAGTCTGTCCTGACGGTGAAGGGGATGAAGGAGTGGTCGTCCCAGTTCCCGAAGAACATGGCCTCACTCTTACCCCTATTGACTTCGGCATCCGAGGCCAGTTCAAACTGCCCACAGATGTCCGACAGCCTACTCACTGACCGACGATCGGTGCAGAAGACGGCGACATCGCCCATGTACAGGGAGGTCTTGACCTGAAGGCCTCCGCTGCCTGGGATAGTCACGCCCTTCAGGCTCACGTCCTTCCTGATGGATGTGGCAAAGGGCTCCACACAGCACACGAACAAGGCAGGAGAGAGCGGGCAGCCCTGCCTGACTCCAGATCTGACGGGAAAACTGTCCGATTCCCACCCGTTGATCGAGACTACGCTAACGATGTTGGTGTAGAGCAGCCGGATCCAATTGCGGATGCCCTCCCCGAACCCCAATTTGGAGAGGACGTCCCTCATGTAAGCATGAGAGACCCTGTCAAAGGCCTTCTCCTGGTCCAGGCTGACGTGGCAGGTGTCTACCTGCCTGTCCTGCACGTAGGCGATCGTATCCCTGATGAGTGCGAGGCTTTCAGCGATCTTCCTGCCCGGCACAGCACAGGTTTGGTCAGGGTGAATCACCGACTCCAGGACAGACCTGACCCATTTGGCTATGACCTTGACCAGGACTTTTTAGTCCACGTTCAATAGTGAAATGGGACGCCAATTCTTAATTTGTCCCTCTCCCCCTTCCTCTTGTAAATGAGGGTGATGATGCCCTTCCTCATGGACTTGCACATTTCCCCTGCCTGAAGCGCACTATCGTACACCTCCAGCAGGTCCTGGCCGACCAGTCCCACAAAGCGGAATACAGCTCGACCGGTAAGCTGTCTCTCCCGGGAGTCTTGTTCCTCTCCAAGGAGGTGAGGGCTCTAATCAGCTCGTCCAGGGATATCAGCCGGTCCAGCCACTCCCTCGTGCCATCGTCTAAGACCTCCGTGATAGACGACAGGAATGACACGGAGGCCGTGCTGTTCGTGGGCTTCGTGTCGTACAGTCCGGCATAGAAGGATCTGCTGATCCTCAAAATGTCAGGCCGAGATGACGTCACCGAGCCGTCGTCCTCCTTCAGCCGGCTAAGCACAGAGCTCTCTTTGTGCACCTTTTGATAGAAGAAACGCGAACACATCTTGTCCTGCTCCACGGAGCGGACCCTGGACCGGAAGATTATCCTGGAGGTCTCCGCGGCGAAGAGCGAGG